>NC_090932.1:1174006632-1174309662 GCF_040938575.1 Ambystoma mexicanum | reverse complement strand
ACAAGTATGGCCTAAACTTCTTCAGTGCCCACACAATAGCAAAACATTCTCTTTCAATAGTTGCCCACCTTGTCTCAGGATCCTTCAGCTTTCTGCTGATGAAGCAAATGGGGTGCTCCCTACCTTTCCCATCCAGTTCGCTAAGGACTGCACCTATACCTACATTAGAAGCATCTGTCTGCACAATGAAAGTTTGGCGATAGTCAGGAGCTCTCAATACTGGTGCTTGGCAAAGAGCTTTCTTCAGGTTTTCAAAGGCCTGGTTGCATTCCTCATTCCATTTGACCTTCTTAGGGAATTTTGGAGAGGAGATTACATTCAGTGGAGAAGCTATGGTTCCATAGTTCTCTATGAAATTCCTGTAATACCCAGTGAGGCCTAGGAAGGCTGTCACCTGGGTTTGAGTAGTAGGTGTTGTCCAATTTTGCACAGCTTCAATCTTACTGAGCAAAGGCCTTATTTCTCCACCTCCTTTCATGCCCAAGGTAGACGACCTTACTCTGACCAATTTGGCATTTACTTGCCTTTATTGTCAGATTGGCCTGTCCAAGAGCCTGCAAAACATGTCCCAGGTGGTTAACATGCTCTTCCCAGGATTGGCTGAATACTGCAATGTCATCCAAGTATGCCATGCAGAAATCCTCCATCCCAGCCAGAACCTGATTTACCATCCTTTGGAATGTTGCAGGTACATTTTTCAATCCAAAAGGCGTAACCTTAAATTGGTATAAGCCAACTGGGGTAGGAAATGCAGTCTTCTCCTTGGCATGGTCTGTCAGGGCTATTTGCAAAGCCAATAGCCTGGCGTAAGGTCAAATGTGCTGAGGAACTTGGCTGAACCAAGTCTATCCACCAACTCATCTGTCCTTGGCAAAGAGTGGGCATCAGTCTTAGTGACTGCATTAAGAGCTCTATAGTCCACACAGAATCTCAATTCTTTGGATCCTGCCTTTGGTACTAACACAACTGGGCTAGACCATGGACTAGTAGAGGGCTCAATTAC
Source organism: Ambystoma mexicanum (assembly GCF_040938575.1). NCBI lineage: Eukaryota > Metazoa > Chordata > Amphibia > Caudata > Ambystomatidae > Ambystoma > Ambystoma mexicanum. The sequence goes on along the minus strand of NC_090932.1, from coordinate 1,174,308,659 downwards.
CCCGAGATCAAGCATCTTCTTGACCTCCCCTTTGATGTGGGTCCTTACATTTTCTGACATTCTATATCCTCTGCTTTTGACTGGCAGACAGTCACCAGTGAGTATATCATGCTGTCCCCAAGGGGTCAAGCCTGGTGAAAGTGAGAACAGAGAGGCAAACTGATTTAACATGGCTTTGCACTCTTCTTGTTGCTCAGGTGTCAGATTTGAAGAGAGATTTACTCCTTCAATCTTTTCGTCCAAGGGTAAGCCTCTGAGGAGATCAGGGGGAGCTTCACTCTCTTCTTCCTCTTCTGTTGAAGCTAGAAGCAAGGCTCCTACTTCAGGCCTGGAGACATACGCCTTTAGTCGGTTGGTGTGGAAGACTCTGGGAGCCTCCTTGGGATTGCCCAAGTCCACCAGATAGTTCACCTCTCCAAGTTCACCCACAACCTTGAAGGGTCCCATCCATTTATCTTGCAAGGCCCTCTGCCTTGTTGGGATCATAACTAGAACTAGCTGGTCTTGAGTGAACTCAACCATGTTAGCCTTTTGGGCATGCCAATGCTTGACCAAAGCTTGTCCAGCTTTCAGGTTATCACTATCTTCTGCCATCATTTGTGACATTCTCCTCCGGAGACCTATCACATAGTCAGTCACTCTGACTGGCTTGGGGGAAGGAGCACTCTCCAACCGCTCCTTAATCAGGGCCAATGGACCTCTGACTGGACGGCCATAAAGAAGTTCAAAGGGAGAATAACCTACTCCCTCCTGAGGGACTTCTCTTTAAGCAAAGAGAAGGCATGGCAATAGAAGGTCCCACTTTCTTTTAAGGGGATCTTCTAAAGCACCTATCATGCTCTTCATGGTTCTGTTGAACCTTTCTACCAACCCATTTGTCAGAGGGTGGTAGGCGGTAGAGAACTTGTAAGTAAGTTCACAGGTTTGCCACATGGTTTTCATGTAGTGGGACATAAAATTTGACCCCCTGTCAGAGATTACTTCCTTAGGAAACCCAACCTTGGTAAAAAATACCAAGGAGGGCCTTAGCCACAGCCTGAGCTGTAACAGTCCTCATAGGAATTGCCTCAGGGTACCTAGTAGCATGGTCTACTACAACAAGGATAAACCTGTTGCCTGGGGTCGTTGGGGGATCAAGGGGACCAACAATGTCAATCCTTACCCTCTCAAATGGGACTCCCACAACTGGGAGAGGCACTAAAGGTGCCACATTCTTGGATCCCACCTTACCAGAGGTCTGGCAGGTGTGGCAGCTCTTGCAAAACCTGTCTACCTCAGCCCCCATTTTTGGCCAATAAAAGTAGATTGAGAGCCTTTCCTTGGTCTTCTTGAAACTCAAGTGACCAGCCAAAGGATTCTCATGGGCCAGTTGCAAGAACTGTTGTCTGTTTTCTTGAGGTACTACAAGCCGCTTGTAGTCTCCAGGTGCAGACTCAGTTGGTTCACTGTAGAAGAGGCCATCTTCCCAGTGCAACCTATACTTCCCAGGCTCTTGCCCATCAGCCTGAGAAGCTGCCTGTTGGCGAAGACCTTCCAGAGTTGGACATTCTCTCTGTCCCTTACTGAAGTCTGCCCTGTTGGGTCCACCTTCTGACAGTAAAGACTGCAGCTCAGGATGGTCAACAGGATCCAGATCTCCAATGAGTTCTTGGCCTTCCACTAGCTCTTCTTCAGAGTCTAGCTCCACCATACAGGGTTGTACCTCCCTCTCAGCCTCAGCTGGAGGTGAAGTTACAGGTGTAACTTTGGACAACCTCGGGGAAGTCCTTGTTGGAAGCACAGGAGTGCTTGCTGTTGGATGTTTCTTGGAAGTCTTGGGTTTCCCCTTTACTTCTTTTTTTTCAGTAATAGCAAGTCTTAACTCGAGGGGAGTAGGAGTGATATGTTTCTTTATCATCTCCTTGGGAGTACCTCTCATGGTTCTCTCCCTTGCAGGTCTGGTGAGCTCCTGTAACCTTTTACTAGGAGGTCTGGGGGTATGTGACACTACTCCAAGAGTCTTCAGGCCATTGCCCAACAGAACCCTTCCTGGTACCTCACTTTGTATGCTGACAGGTATCTTCACAGTCATGTCATTACACTGGATGAGAACTGGTAATTGTGGAAGCATCTGCACAGGCCCTCCAGCTAACTTGGTGAGGCGTTCGGGTGCCTTAGCAACATCCTCAGCCTGAAAAAAAAGATGTATCCACCACAGTTATGCTGGCCCCAGTGTCCCTAATGGCAGGAGTCTCCTGACCATTCACCTGGGCACTGTCCTTATAATACTCTTTAGTATTATCTGGGATAGAGTTATAGACATCTAAATTCTGTTGTTCCCACAGACCCAGAGACACTAAAGAAACACTGGCTGAGACTCCAATGGGTTCATCAGCCAGCAGTAGAAAGTTTCCACTTGCCATTTGTACTTCCTCCTCTGGAGCAAAGGCTGAGGAGACGAGCTGGACCCCTGAAGGTTTACCCTTACATCTGGGATCTCCTTTCACATGGTCAGGCGAGCCACAAACATAGCATTTACCAAACGCTTTCTGGAATGGTGGCTTGCTCTGACCTCCTTCTGGTTTTCCACCAGAGGGTACACTACTCTGATTTGGTTTCCCTTGTGGCTTACCCTTATTGTTTTGTTTGGGGCCCTCTTTGGGGTTGGAATTATTAGAATTCTCTTTGGAGTCCTTTTTTGGCTGCTTCCCTTCATCCTTTTTATGAGTTACCACAGAGTCCTTGTGAGTAGCCCTGTTGGCAACCCACAATTCAGCAGCCTTAGCTAGTTTTCTGGAATCTAATTCCTTTGAATCAGCCAAGTGCTGTCTGAGCTCAGGAGAGCAGGCATCATAAATTGTCTCCAACATCACAAGATTCTTCATTCCCTCATAAGTGTTCATTTTGTAACCCTTAGTCCATCCCTCTAAGTTCTTCAAACTTTCACTCACCCAGGTAGCCCAAGGGGTACCATAATGCTTTTTGAGGGTCCTAAACCTCTTAAGATACTGGGAAGGGGTCTTGCCAAATCTAGCTATCAAAGCTAGCTTCAGACATTCATAATCCTTCTTATCTTCCTCCCCCAACTCCATTACCACATCAGTTGCAACAGGGGGGAGCCTAGAGAACAACCAGGAATGTAACTCATTTCCTGTAATGTTCTGGAGCCCATGATTATATTCAAACAAGCTCAACCAGTCCAACACATCCAACTTAGGCTCATACATACCCACCAACTCCTTAGGCATCTGGGGTCTTTTGGGACTGGAACTTCTAGAGGATTCGGAGAGAGAAGCACTTTCCACAGACAATTTTTTTCATTTCTAGCTCATGGTTGAGCTCCATTTCTCGGAGCCTTAGTTCTTGGTGCCGTTCTGTTTGAGCACTAATTCTTTTGAATTCTAATTCAAGCTTAATTTTTTCTAGTTCCATATATTGGGGATTAAGTGTGCGACCTGGTAAAGGTCCAGTAGGTACAGCTGGCAGGGCAGGTTCTGACTCAAAGTGATCAATACTAACATTCATATCAATATCATTGCTGTTATCTACAGTTGCTGAGTGGTAGGTTCCTCTGAGCTACCATCCAGACTTTGGTTTGCTAACAACCTTTCTATTAGCTCCATTTTCTTGCCCTTAGTCAGGAGGTTCTTATGCTTACAGAGAACTATTAAACAATCAGCAGTTTTTGTAGCAAGGGACTCTTGACTATAACTTTCCATAGTTGACAGGTTTAGAAAATAACTTCTTTAGTGCTAAGCTTTGTGGTTAATTGCACTAAGGTATCTATAAGCACACCAAAATGTATACTCAATACAAATCCCAACGCTGCCACCAGTGTTAGGCAGAAACATGTGCAGTTCCCTTAAGGACCACTGCAAAAGATTTAGGACTACAGGTGGTTGGCAGTAAACCCAATTGGTAGCAGTCTGTACCACCCAGATTTACCTGGTAGCTGTGGCTGAGCAGTCAGACTTCTCTCAAGAAGAGTTAGGCAGTATATAGAGTATACACAATAGGTACAGAGACACAGTAGCACAAGCAAACACTGACCAGAGCTTTGGTGTAAAAGTATATAATTATTTATTTAAAGACACACTTGTAAATACACTAGCACAAAAAAGAGGTAAGTAAATTCAACACACAGTCACTATTATATATATATATATATATATATATATATATATATATATATATATATATATACAACCCTAATTACTTATTAGACAAGTCTTAGTGAGAAACACCACTTATTTTCAGACAGAGGTGAGCGCTTAACATAAGATGGCACTCTAATAAGTTATAGAAAAATGGAGGGAAAAGGCAAAGTTATTGAAGCACACAATTTCAATACCTTTCAAAGAACCACAGTGAGGCAGGTTAGGCAAAGGCTACTGGAGAGCAAGGAAGTTCAAATGCCAGGCCCACTCTTAGAGAGAGCAAGCAAAATATGTCCAGGATCACACAGTGGGGTTATGCCCAAAGAGTCTTTGTAGATAGTTCATAAAAGATTGAGATCAAGTCAGGAAAAGTTAGTTAACAGGCCCCAGGCTAACCCAGGTTAGAAAGCCGAGGATTTACTGTCACCCCGAACGATCTGTCGCAAGGGAAGCCAGGTGGGACACAGTACCTGAAAATGGGAAGAACGCTCCAGCGGGGGCAGTTGTTCCTGGCAGCGGGTGCAAGTCGGTGTTTCGTCCAGAGGAAGAGGAGGTTTCGACGTGGAGGAAAGATGAAGGTCGTTGCACTGCCAGGGAAGAAACCAGCCGCGGAGTTTCCCGGTTACAAGGTACTACCCTTTTCTTCGCGGTAGAGGTAAACCGTGGTATTCCGGTTGCTGGGGTGCTTGGCACGGGCAAGGCGGCCACAAGATGGTCCAGGAAGGTGAAAAGATGGGCAAACTGGTTATCCCCACCAGTCAAAGGAAGAAGACTCTCCGGGCTGGAGATCTCCTCTGTCGTCGGGAAAAGTGGTGAGACAGTTCCACAGGGGTCCACCGGTGGTGTCGTCATTGCAGGTCGGCTCGGCTTCTCCCTCCTCGGATTCTTTAGGTCCTGTGGCGACGTCTGAAGTTCCTGTCCCCAAAGTCCTGCTTTTATGTAGAAAACCCCCATTCATTCAGCCCAGCTGTCACTCAAATATGCTAAGTGGTGAGCCGCGGCTCACCACTTGGGCAAATCACACAAGAGTGCGACTCAGTCCAGGGTGCCTAAACCCCCTCCCACACCCCCTGTGGTACCCATACACTTTTGGAGGCCAAACGCCATTTTGGAACCAATTTTCGGCAAAAAATACCACAGTGAATTTATATTAATTTAATAAACCGGCAGTATGTTCGAGGCTATTTTAAAAAAGTGGTAGCCTCGAACAATGGGAAAATCCCATAGGAATATATTTGCGGTCGAATATAAAAAGTAGTATCCACTGCCACCAGCCAAAACTTGGTTGGGGGGGACTGGACAGTCTCTACCCTACACAAATTCATTAACACACAGAAAGAAGAGATACAGGGGAGGTACATGAAAAGGTGGGAGGTAACACTAGGGGGAACTATCCCCAGAGCCCAGTAGAAAGCTCTTTGGAAGAATATACCTAAGCTGACGAGGGCCATCCAATTGAGAGAAATGTGGTCAAAAATGGTGGTTCAGTGGTATTACACACCGGAAAGTCTAAAGTCAATGTACCCACAGGTTTCAAATCTGTGCTGGAGAGGGTGCGCTAGTGTGGGAAACTGGAGGCACATCTGGTGCGACTGTCGGGGGTTACAGCGATTCTGGGATGGGGTAAAACAAACAGATTCATGGGGTGTTGCCGGGTGCGGTCCAATTGGAAGAAAATGGCTCTGCGAGATGTGGAACCCCAAGTCAAAGACATTAACGAAGTCACAAAAAGGGCCTTCATGGCCTCTTGATAGCTGCATGGCTGGCGATAGCCCAGAACTGGAAGCAACGATCTGCGCTGATGACGCATGACTGGCTGCAGAAAGTGTGGGCACTAGTGACAATGGAATGGATAACTCATAAGCTCCAAGGGTCCCAACAGCTATTCCGGACGGAATGGGGAACAGTGTTGACTTATTTACAATCAGACTACTTGGTCCAATGGTGCCCACACAAAATCAGAATATCAGACCTTTTCACAGCATGAAACAGTATCCTGGAATGAAAGGAGACTGTGGCTATTCCGACCGCGGTGCGGGCGGTGGGCAGGGGGGGGGGGGAATAGGGGCAGGCGGTAGGGAATTGATGTTGATGACTTCATGACTACACAGACATGTGATACACTGTAAATAAGCCGCACAGCTGCACGATAATTTAACACAAATAGCTTAGAGATTTTTGTCCCAGGTTAGAGTCATGCCAAAAACAAAGTGTCATAAACAAGCCCTCAGACGATTCCATCACATATGATGCATAATAAACACTTAATAAAGGTGATCAATTCCCACCGAGTGCAATCTGTTTGCCGACTAATTTCCCATTATGCTCTTTTGCATAGCTGTAGCTCTTGCATTAGTATTAATAGGTAGCCATAATAGGAGCGGTTTTAACCAAGTCTTGTACTGTATTGGCTGCAGACCTGTCTCCATGTATATTGAGACTGTGGAGGCACTGTTGTGTAAATCCAACAAAATTTTGCAAAATGCTTTTTTCGTCCAACATGATTGGTTTTAAAGCTATGTGACCCAGAGTTCCGGAGCACAGGGATTAACTTGTTTTCTTATTTTATCGTGCAGGCAGTATTTTCCCCATAAATGTTTGCCATGCAGTTTACCAGAGAAACAGGGTGGTAATTCCACAGGGAGCCCTTTATACCCACAACCTATTTTGTTTATTGGTACAATTTCAGCACATAGACAGTGAACAATATAATTTATAGCATTAAAGATACCGTAAAATGGAACACCAAATTGATAAATTGTGCAAAAACAAATCCCCCAGTATCATTCCGGGAGCCTTGCCCGATTTCAGGGATGCATGTGCCTTCAAACTTTCCATTTCTGAACAAGAGCAGTGCCAGGTGATGCCGTAAACATAATGGAATCAGGTAAAGTTGTGGATTCTATGTAGAGCCTCGGTACCACGATAAAGGCCTTGAAAGTGGCCAAACCAAGTATGAGAAAACATTTCACTGGCTGCTTCATTAAACATGGTGCCACCAGTCCCCTTTGCCACTATACTCCAGAAGGGCATCTGATCCTTGGCTCTAGCCTCACGAGGGACAACCAAAATGTAATCACAGCTAGATTTGTATTTTCTTTCAACAGGGATTTATAGTCTGCCCCTAAAATAGAGACTCTCACAAAATCATAGCCAGCGCAACTATTTCTTGCCTCTTTTCTTTTTTTTTTTAAATATGTTTTATTCAGATCCAAGTTAAACAGTGCATACATAACATTGGCCATGAGGGGTAGCGGTGACAGGATCAGTAACAAGGTTTACATTTTATTATTTGTGATAGAAAATATAGAAGGAAAGAAAATAGTACGAGAAAGAGAGAGAACAGGAAAGAAGAACCTAGAAGAACCCTGCCCCCTCCCACTTCCCTCCTGCCGCTATTTGCACAAAGATTCTTCCTGATAGCAGAGGTTTGCGGAGGATTAGAGGTTTTCCAACAGTGATAAGGTCGCAGGACGTTTGCAAACGTTTACTCTGACATGTATTGAGGATCTTTGCATCGCTATGGGGAGTTGCTGCATATCAATGTGCGTGTGGGTTTCTTGGAGCGCTGCAAGAGGCTCTCCATTTCGTAGATCTCTCTAGCTTCACACAGCCAATCCTTCTCGGTGGGAAGATTAGCGCTTTCCCATTTTATAGTTAGGCATATTTGTGCCTCTAAAAACAGGTTTCTCAGCATGTGGGGAGGACCCGACAGTGTTATTCAACTTTTTCTACCCCAAACAGGGCCAGAAGGGGGGAAATGTTTCCATCGATACCTTCTATGTCGTGGATCCATCCCAGGATTTCCTTACAATAGGTCTGTATGAGCGGAAATTCCCACCATTGATCCCAGTATGTGCTAACCTGATTGCACCCCCTCCAGCAATAGGCACTAGTGCCTGCATACATTTTGGCTAGGCAGTGAGGGGTGAGGATCCTGCAGTTATACATTTTATATTGTACCGCTATGGACGATTTCCAGACTGCCCGGTAGATGGCCTGCCAACCTTCCTTAACGTCTTCCCATGCCAGTGACCTATCCCATTGTGCTCGGGTACGAGGTGTCGGGAGGTGACCACTCCCTAATAGGGTTTGGTAGATTTTTGCAATCAGGCCTCTGGTCCCAGAGTGTGTGTTCAGTATGTTCTCAAATTAAGTCAAAGGGCGTCATCACGTGTCTGTAAGGACCCCTTTCAAATGCAAGAAAGGTAACGGTTTAAATTTGAGGCCCAGCTGTGCTTGTTGAAATTCTTCACTGGATAGGAAGTTTCCCTCCTTCCACATCTGGCCTGCCCTGACCAGCCCTTGCTTGTATTGTGGTTGGAAACAAATGGGATCTATAAGGAGGTCCCTGATCGAGGGGGGCGAGATACAACTCGGGGGTGACGGCCATGTTGTGATTCCAGTCAAGCACGGGTTTCCCTTCTTCCATATAGACATTAGTACTCCCAGGACCGGGTGGTCCAGGACTCTTCGTGGGAATGACCTTAGAGGAGCCCAAAGCCACTCTCCCAGGGTAACTGGGGCAAAATACCAATTTTCTAGGTGAACACACGGTTTGTCTTTGGTTTCCCTAACGTCGTCTACCAGAACCCGGAACTGTGCCGCCCTATAATATTCTTGAAAGTCTGGGTATGCCAGGGCACCCTTCTCTTTGGGCAGAATCAGTGTGCTGTATGCGATGCAAGGTCTTTTACGGTCCCACAAAAAGGCAAGAAGGGTTCTCTTTACTTCTGTGAGAAGGAAATCTGGTAGGATGACTGGAAGGGATTGAAATAAGAAGGAGGAGTCCCGGCAACACATTCATCTTTATCGCTGTAAGCCTACCAGCCCAGGAGAGCTTCAGTTTGGCACAGCCTTCTATGTCGCGTTTGATTTGTGTCCAGAGCGGTTTATAGTTTGTGTGATACAGGTCGTTTAGATGTTTCGTTATGGATATGCCCAGATATCGAGGTTGTTGCTTGCCGTCTTTAGGCCCCAGTTACCTGGATGGGAATCAGGGCCTGTTGCTCCATCTTTCAATGGAAGGGCTACCGTTTTATTTTATTTTTTATTTTTGATGTGCGGTCTGCCTTGCTTGTCTTGTGCTCCCGTGCTCCACCTTTTATCCCTGTCGGGAAGGGAAAGGGTTGCAGGCCTGTGTGATTCTGGTCAATTGCCTGACTTTGCCCGACCCTTGCCTTGGGACATGTCAGGTAAACGGCTTTGGTGTTTGTCTGTCGTCTTTCATGGTGTGCAGATTCGTGTTGGAAAAGGGGGGGTAGAGTACTGGAGTGTCCTACATGGTAGGCTGGGGGAAAGGGTGTTTAAGAAGGTGGATAACACGTCTCCCCCGTCGGTCCCCCACTTACACCCCCCGTCCCCGTGTCCTGGCCACCTGGATGACAGATCCCTGGGGCTAGTAAGTGAGACACCTTCAGGTTTCTCACATATTGCTCTGGAATACACAAGAGACTGCATCTAGCATATAATGGCATCATAAGGACAGATACTGCAATACTTGGATATGTCTGCAGCTGGCATATGATGGAAGTCCTGGATATGATGGCAGGATAGGAGTATGTGAAGTAGCTAGTAGCATACAAGGGTATTATGTGGGTATACAAGGCAGTAGCTGAAATAGAATGGATCTAGCTGGGCACTTCATACAGCTCTTGGTTGTGTACAGTGGGCTTGCAGAGGTATATGTGTCGAGTAGGTGTTGGGCAGTTTACATTTTGAGCATAGTGGTTGGTAGTGTGAGATTTGGTGCGACAGAAGTCAGCTTGAAAATGGCTAGTAGTGCACTGGGCGTGTCACTGATCCACTGGCTGACGTAATGCTTTTATCATCATTTGGCATGTATCTCATGCAGTGGCGAGTTCTAGCAAGGCATTAGAGCAACAGGGTCTGGTGCGGCATTTCAGCACATCAGACTGTGCTTTGGCTCCAATATAATTGGGAGCATTGTGGCACTCGGGACATGAACGTTTTCCCCTTGGGCCAAGTGCATCTGTAGAAGCATGGTGGTATTGGGGAAGTTTATGCATGGAACCCACAGCTGGTGTCTAAGCTGCCAGTTTAATTGCTGGTAGAGGAGTGTCCCTTTTAAGAGGTCTACTATATTGTCCCAGCTCCAGGTTGCGTAGCTGCCATCTTTGCAGCATGCTCTATTGTGCCATTTTGGTCAGTGGCTGGGCTATGGTATTTAAGTGCCCGGTAATTGAATTGAAGGTGCGTCACAAATCTTCAGACTTTCTTGCGATGCCGGTAATATGCCAGAGAAACCTCAAACATCTTGCTGTTCACTTACACTTGCTTCAAGACATTAGAGCGTGGCCTCAGATACTGTCCGATCCAGTTTTTTTGTTCGACATTTCCAGGATTGTTGCACATTAAGTCTTTTGAAACGGTTATAGGTCAAAGGTTCGAATCAAAAGGATCTAAATACAATAGGATCGAATCAAAAGGACCGAAAACAAAAGGGGAGAATTTTAACTTTTTTTGGGGGGGGGGGACCCGACCCCCCAAACTCCTGTTTTTGGTCTAAAAAAAAAAAAATCACTCTTTTCCCTATACGGAAACCCAAAAACAAATACATTTAAAAAAAAAATGTGACCCTTTTGTTTTAGGCCCCATTGACTCGACCCTGTTGCATTCGATCCTTTTGCATTTGATCCTTTGACCGGAAACCTTTTGAAACAACTGTGGTATACCAGACCTTCCTTTTATACCTATCAGTTCACAACATGTGTCTGTGGGGAAAAGCTGCCCCATATTGCCTAGATCCAGGCAAGTAGGAAAATCGTGCCATCTAGATTTTGAAAGTAAGTTGGGGTTGAAATAGAAGTTAAAAAAACAGAGGCTGTATCCGATTAGTTTCATATTTTTTTATGCCTGCTGCAATAAGTGAAGTGGTATTTGTATCAAGTTGGGCGATTTGTTGTGGGTCGGTACAGTGTAATGTTCACATTGCAAAAATGTGGTAGCCTATCGACTGAGTACAAACATGGGCAAATAACTTGTTCGAAGGCATAGATTCCCACCGAGGAGGTTCTCCAACCAACATTTAGCTGACTGTACCCTTCACAGAGAAGAAATACCCATTTGCACAGCAGTCTGGTTCCGCTCACAAGGACATTCAAGCACTGAAATACTGCACCAACAGTAGCCCCAGAAACGCGTTCTGCCTTGTTGGGCGTCAGTGAGGTGAAGCTGTGCCTATGTAGTGTCACAGATGGTACAAAAATTACTCAGGCAGTTCAAGGGTTTTTATTGATGGTCGGCTTGTCTTGAGTCACACCTCCACCCTAGCACATAGGTCCCTAACCACAGGTTAGTAGATACAGAAGGTTGACCCCCTGCTGCCCATTTCTAACTTTTGTAGGCGGTGAGGACCTAATGGCCAAATGCCTTATCTGGCTACATTCCCTCAGGGTCTTTCTTACTTTCCTTACACTATTGGTGTTCTAACAGGATTTTGGGGCTTGCTCATTACAAATGTTCCGTTAGTTTCCGGCTCCCTGTCCTAACACACTCACCTCTCTCTTTCCGACTCCACCTTCTTGTTCACTTCACCTCGCTGCTCCCACTAATCTCCTGTCCTTTCGATGTTCTCACTCTCCTCCTAGGTCTTCATTTAGCCTTTGATGTTAATTCTCAGTTCGCTAAACTATTGTTCCCTTCTTCACACTCCTAGTCCCTCCTCACCACTTCGCCCTCTAACACAACACTACTTGCTCTACACCACTGCTCCTGATCCTACTCTACCGCTCCCTCCATCGCCCAACCACCCTCCTTTAACTCAGTAGCATATGCTTTAGTCATTCCCTACGTTCACCTTTCCAACCACACTTGCCATACAACCGTGCACGTTCACCCAGCAGTACCACACACTCTTTAGCCAATACTCTTCCCCCCACCCCTCCCCCCCCACTCCAATAATCTCCACCTCGGACCTCACCCGAATAACCCACACTTACTACTGCTTCCTTTCATACTACTCCCCCCTCCTTAGATTGGGTCACTGTCCCTAGTCAATCCTATATTGGCTTCCCCTTCCAGTACGTGACAGAATCAGGAAATGTTAAAAATAGGGGGCTAAACCCATCCAATTTCCCCACATGGGTGTGCTGTGGAACTGCCACGGCAGACCGGGAGAGCAATTGTCCAAGTTCATATTGTGAGCCTTTGGTTCTTGGCACACGCAAGTACATACAGTGGTGGAGAGGCATAGAATCCCATTTGAATAACCCTGGTGATGTAGGGTTTCTCCAATTCCAAGTGCAAGCTTGCCTGTCTTCCTGTGGTTACTCCAAGCGGTCTCCAAGTCACTTGCTTGCGACTGCTGTCTTGCTTTGCAGTTCTCATGGTTCGGCGCAGCAATGACCAACCACAGCATCGCTGTGGCATTTGCATTTCGGTCTCCCTCTGGGCTACTTGTTCTCCAAGGCATCTTGCTGCCGATCAATGGTGGTTGGGCATCATGTTAAGGTTTTGAGGCAATGGATCAGCTCTCAATTCGGGATCTTTATTGGTTTGCGGCTCTGAAGTAGGGCTTCTACGAAAAATAGAAAAACACTGGCAAACATCTGGTAAAGGAGGTATGGTTTGAGAGAGTGGTCTGCACAGAAAAATGCTGGCATGAGGGGGAGAGAGGGGCTTGGGGCCCTCGTCGGCTGCCACTGCCATAGCTTTTTAGCTGGCTCCGGACTTCTCCTTACCTCTCCAAGCTCCTGCTGACACGGGTTCTTACCCTCTTTAGACAAGGGTAGTGGTCTTGTCACAGCAAGCAAAGGGTTTACGTCTGTGTTACCCTTAGTAGTTTAGGGTTAAACCACCAAGCTGTGAAAGGTACAGTGAACGAAAAGATGGTTTTAGACCCTCCGGGTGGGACGTTCGTTGTCAGTCTTGGGGCTCTTACGTTTTTGCAAATAGTGTTTTGAGTGAGACACTGAAATGGCATGGGTATAACTGGAATCATGCTATGTGATCACCATAGGCACTGTGATGTGCTCAAGACACCTTTCTGGTGATGCTCAGGAACAGCTTCTGCATACCAGTTGAAATATCTAACATCCAGATATTTTGGAGCGGTCACATGCATAGAGAAACAATAAGTGCCATGTTTTTCTCAATGAAATATTATTAGTTTGTTAATATTAATCTGTGGCAAACATTAAACAATATAACATTTGGCATAATCAAAAATACATACAGGTTTGAATGAGAAAAAAAGGCCACTTTGAGGATTTGGGAATAGGACATATACACTATTTCATTTCTGGGGTAGGGTCGAAACAAATCACTTGTACACCCATGGATACTGGGAAGATGGGCAGACAGAAAGAGAGGCGGTGTGCCTGGGGGTTAAAGTCTAGAGTCCCCCCAACCAAGATCTTGTCAGCTTACCGAATACAAACATGCTGCTTCCGTAGACCACTGCTGAATGATGATATCTGGGTGCCGGGGGACTCCCCGTAGTAAAAGCCCTGTGCAGTGTGACAGAAACACAGGATTATATCTCAACAGTCACTGCAACCATTAACATGACACACACTACGCATACACTGCAAGCTATTAAAAGTGGTCAATGCTACAAAATCTAAAAGCACTTTTTGTAATGGTCTCTATAAACACAAAGTGTGATCACAATTCTGGTAGGTCTTGGAGTCACCACCTTAACCTCTTCCACTTGCAAAGAGCCACCAACTATTCATAGAATGCTGACTCGAGAATGAACAGAGTGCAGAGTCACAGATGCCTCAATGAATGCTCTAACACTTTGTGATGGGTCAATGGTTTTTATTAGGGTTTCAGTGGGATCTATGGACCATTCCTCTCTCTCTTTTGGCAAAGCATCACCTCCCTAAACAGTTTTCCCTATTACTGGATTAGTACACACCCCTACTGTCGAAGATCTTACTTGAACTGGAAGTCAAGACCTAAAGTCAGAATGCCTTCTCTATCTGAACACCCTCAGAAACTTCCTATATGGTCCCCACACCATCAGGTCATTAGTGTTCCAAAGGGTATGGGACTGTGCCTTGCAGACAAACGGCCTAACTCCGTCTTCTACAGTTCTCCTCTCACTTCTCTCCTCCACCAGATCCATCCACCTCAATCCTCTTCCCTCCCTAACGCTGTCCCTCTGATGCGTGTGTCGCTCCTTCTAGGCCTCGCCTCCACCCTTGGATGTTACTACTCCCTGCACTACTCTACTACCCCCTCCTCTAGACTAATGTTCCTCCCTCCAACCTACTACTCCCTCCACTACACTGCCACCACTCCCTTCCGCTGCACTGCCACCACTCCCTTCCGCTGCACTGCCACCACTCCCTTCCGCTGCACTGCCACCACTCCCTTCCGCTGCACTGCCACCACTCTCTCCTCTGGACTACTACTACTACTAGTACTACTACTACCACCATTCCTCCCCAACTTCTACTCAGATACTCTCCTTTCGAGTCCAAGCTACAGAGAACCAGAGCTTGAGATACCATGAGCTTCTGGGGGAAGGAGAGGAAAGGCAGAATACCTCTGAGGAGGTGCAGTCGGAAATTTGACTTTTTAGAGACCTCAGAGATGTGGGCGGAGAAGGAAAGGGTGGAGTCAAAGATGACCCCGAGGTTCTTAGCCTCGCAGGTGTGGGTAGGAGGAGGGTCAAGGGAGGCTGGCCGGAGAGTGAGGGGAAAGGATGGTGAAGGTGTGCCGATGAGGAGGATCTCCGTCTTGCTGGCATTCAGACAAAGATCATTGGCGGCACACCAATCTTCAATGGCAGTTAGGCAATCAGAGATGAGAGAGGGAGAGGAGGTGGAAGAGGGCAGCCAGAAAATTAGTTCAGTGTCGTCAGCGTAGCACTGGAAATTTGAGCAGAAAATGGCAATGCAGTGGGCGAGAGTAGCCAGGTATTGGTTGAAAAGCCAGGGCGAGGGGTTAGACCCCTGGGGAACACCACAGGTAGAGAGGAAGATAGATGAAAGGAAGGACCCAAGTTGGACCTCGCAGGGTCGATCTGAGAGGAAAGAGGTCAGCCAGGCGGAGCCTGATCAGTGATACCCAGGTTTTCACTGAGACGGTTGAGCAGGATGGTATGGTTGACCGTGTCGAAGGCAGAAGAGAGATCGAGGAGGATGAGGAGTCGAGTTTGGTGAGCAGATCTTTGTTTAGGAGAGCAGTTTCTCTGCTTTGATGGGGAAACTGCAATGTACTGTGAACTCTCTTCTTCAGAACATCAATCCTGATTATAATAATATGGATCCTAATTTTAACACAAATGACAAAGAAAGTTTCTGAATGGGATGACCAACTCATTGGAATACTCAAGTACAAAAAGAAGATATGCACTTTACTGTATGCAAAGTTTTAACATAGGGAAACCATGTGACTATTAAGTGAAATATGGGAATTATGATTTTAAAAGATTTATGATGCTTTGTTTTAATATTTTACCTTGTAATTGGTATGCTGGGGGATGGAGGTCTGTTCCATATGAAAATAGGACATGTTACTACTGTGAACATGAGGTTGAAAAAGCATGTGCCCTAATTTAATTGGTTTTTATCATAGGGGTTACAATCCTACCTAGGTAGCCAACCAATTGATTGTATCGGATCAATTCTGGGCAGCAACTTTTGCGGCACACCCCCTGCTTTACATTGATGCTGCTTATTGCATATGGAAAAGAATTCTTAAATTATGATTTCTTTCCTTGTAAGGCCGACTAATGATTATGAATTGATATATATGATTTTAATTGCAATGTATTTTTAACATAGCTTGTAGTATTTTAGCTTTAATTTCTATGCATTTTAAATGTTGTAATGATACTGTGCATAAGATTTTAACTAACGAAAAGAACAATAAATAAAAAAGTAAAAAAACTCCAGGGTAGGGGTTAAGGCACTTCCACCATTCCTTGAAGCGAACCTCCTCAGTGCCCCACTATTGTTTTCCAAATGGTGCTATTCTTGTCAATATGAGAGGCCCATGGACAATTTTCATGACGACTCAAACTAAGATAATCATATTAGCTGTTCAAATCTGTTACTATCAACCTCAATATTCATTTCACATCCCATGGAAAGCGTTGCCCAAAAAGCCAAAACCTTTATTTTGCTAGTGTTATTGTCAAGTCATGGAACTTCACATTTTCCAAAGAAAATGTCAGCTGTTTTCCTAATTCCAACAGGGGTAGTGGCCAGAAGAGCTGCATCATCTGCAAATAGTGCAGAGATTTTGTTGCAGCCTAGCCTCGGAGGATCCATACTGGCTTCTAGAAGGGAAAAAATGATCACGTTAATTTACACACCGAACAACATCAACACTAAAACACACCGCTGGCAAACACCATTCTCCACCCCAAACGATGATGTCAACTCCCCACCCAGTCCCCAACGCACAGCAGCATGGTTCTCTGAATAAAGGAGTTGAATCAATGCATGCAGGGGAGCTGGAATATGTCAATCTCAAGACCTGCCTGTGTTTAATACATTCGACCCCATCAAAGGCGGTGTTGAGGTCTTTTAACAAAAACTGCATAGATTGTACCTTTGAACAACACTGGAGGATCATATAAAACCTAAATGCTTGATCAACAGTACCTTTCCCATCCTGAAAGCCTGCTTGAAAATGGCTAATTGAGTCAGAAGTGCTCGCCCACTAATTGAAATGTTTAACAGGATCTTTGCAAAATGTTACCGGTCAAATCAGGCAAGGTGATAATTTTCCGGAGAATCTCTCCCGCCTTTTTTATACACCGGAATAATCTCTGCTCTTTGCTAGGATTCTGGTACTCTATTTCAATTGATCAATGCATTGAAAAAGCGTTAAGAGGATCGGGGTCCATACTACTGGTTCCTTCTTGAATAGACCCACTGGTATTTTAAAATCGGGCCCCGGTACTTTCCCTAACTTTTGTGACCCAACTTCATCGGAACCTCTTGTAAAGAAAACCTAAATGTCTGGCATTCTTCCATCGACAGTAGGCCTTGGGGTGGATCTTTATTAGCTGGGGCCAAGAAATGTGTACTGGTTTCCTGATAAAGCTTCCTGAAATAAATACCAAGCATCCATCCCAATGCAACTTTGAAATACGGATACCGTCTCGCCATGCTCGTTTCCAAAAGGTCACGGAGTCTCCTGTCTTTACTGCATCTAAATGAATATCCCACTTCCAATGAAAGTTAAGTACTATTACTTTTTCTGATTCATATAGTTGGCCCTCAAAGTTTGCAGTACACCTTTGTCCACTGGAGTGGCCCTATTCCTATGCCACTGGAGTGGCCCTATTCCGATGCATAATCATCTTATTTTCTGCCTCTCTACATTCAGAGTCGTACCAAGGGGCTGTTCTAATTGTATGCTGCTTCACTGACACAATGGAATTGGTGACTAAAGGCCGAAGAGCTTGTATAAAGGGACTCAAAGGCAGCGATAACCTGTCCATCTGGGCAGTCACTGCCACATAAGACTTCAAACTTGCCAAGTATAGTCTTACAAGATGTCTGGAACAATATCCTTTTCCTTTAAATGAGCCCACTTTATTGACGGATGAGATTGCCCTACAATAGAGAATGCCGATACCCTCTCTATATTTACAAAATTCCAGGTATAGCCTCCTACATTTTTATTTACTAAAGAAAGTGGCTTACGGTCATTTTCATATCTATATAGCACCTGAACTTCCAACACCATATCCCAATTCCAGGCTAGAATCAGGATATCATTACTCCTACTGGATCCATTATTACCTAGGAATGTGGCGTTTGCAGGTTGGTCTATATCAACACGCCCATTACAAGCCCTCAGTTGCAAATCATATTAGCCAGGCACCCTCTATAGCCTGACCATGCGCTCTCAACGACTAGGCAGCCTTAAGATCTGTTATCTCCCATGTATGATACTGATCGTCCCATAAACCATCAGGCTCTCTAAGAGGTTCAAACTGGAGATTAAAATCTCCAGCTACCAGGACATTAACCTGCTTCGGGTCACTGGAAGGCAATCTCTCAATAATTCCCTTCAACAATGCCAAAGCATCAAGATAAACATTGTTACTGGGTCTGAGATAAACATTAAATTGGAGGAAATAATGGTCTTCAATTCCCTCCATCTCCGCTTTGTAAAGTTCCAATTAAATAGGTTTATTTGCAACTCTTAGTCAGTACTGGGACGAGATCCCCTTCTCGTCTTCTGTTGCCCTGGCGACCTCCCGCTACTCCCATTCTCCCCATTACCTCTCTGCAGGCTGGGGAACGTTGCAGGATCTTGCGTTCGCTCGGGTGTTCTTCTCCGGTACCGGGTTTCTCCTTGCTTCTCTTCGTCGGGCCCTCGTCTCCGGCTGACCTTCTGCTGTATGCAGAGTGGGCATTTGGGAAGCTGCTTGTGTTCCCAATGACTTTCGGTCTGCATGCTTGTTGATCTTCTGTTCTCTGCTTCTCTAATGCCGTACACAGGCTTTACCACTTGGAAGCTACTGACGCTTCTGGTTGCCTTCTCTCATTGTCTCAGCGTGTTTGTTTCGATGCACTGCCCTCCACGGTAGAGACATTGGGCCTCATTACGACCCTGGCGGTAAGGGGTTAGCGCCAGCGTTAGCTGCGCCGACCCCTTACCGCCAATTACGAGGTCCCTTAGCGCCATGGCGCTTTTAACACCTGCTTTTAGCAGGTGTTAAAATCCATGGCGCTAAGGGACCATGGAGTTAATTACGCCACCGTAATTTACGGTGGCGTAATTAACGCCTTCCCCACTCCCATTATGCCCTATGGGGCAAAAATGGGAATGGGGAAGGGTAAATGGGGATTGGGGATTTACCGCCCCGCCAAGGTCGGAATGGGGCGGTAAATCCCCTTACCGCCATGGCGTTAACGTAGTTAGCACCATGGCGGTAAAGTCACGGCCCTGGCGGTAACTTTCCGCCACGGTCGTAATGAGGCCCATTGTCTCACGCCAACCTGCAGAAGGACTCTGTTTTCCTGCAATACAACGGTTCTCCCATTTTTGGATACGATGGCTCTCAACATCTCACTCGAGCATTCAGCTGCTCTTTGAAAGTCGCAAGCTCTGTGGCTGTTCTCTGGTCCTGCCTAGGACACTCTCTGCTTCGTCAACTTCCTCCACTTGTCCCAGTTAAGTATGTCTGACCTCTTAAAAAGATATTCTCATTTCCTTCTTCATGCTGGTAGGTTCCAGCATTACCTTCAACCAAACAGGTATATGTTTGTAGTACTTCATGCTATGTAGGCTACTAGGCTGTGTGGCTTTGGGAGTTCCTCGCAGGAACAGGAGTCCTTGTCCCCTAAGGGGGAAGACTCTCCCAGTAAGGTCCCACTTGCCCAGGGCCATAGGGAGGGTCGTGCAGAGCGGACTCACCTCCCTAGCATCAAAGGGGGAGGCTTCCTCTTGGGGAGAAGGGACAAATACCTTTGATTCGTCACAGTACCTAATCATCTCCAGACTAACACTTTATGCTCATTATTGGGGTGGCTGTCTAGGTTTTACAAAACCCCCCGGCCCATATAAAGGAACCGATTTCTAGACCTTCACCATTCTGATGCGCAATCTGTAGAAAATGCTGAATGGAAAAGAACGAATGGCATAATTGTTTGAATTTCGGCAGTACGAAAATTACGTACGGCCAAAATAACCGAACAATTACACCATACATTCACATTACAGCGAACAAGGGTAGTGGGGGTTGCGGGTATGTCCACTGCACCCTTGTTCGCTTTAAAGTGAACGGGGGTTACGGTAGTGGCCCCCGCTCTGTGATCATTAAAGAAGTTTTCTTTTTTTAAACGACCTTGTGGCGCCAGTTAACGTAAGTGGAGGGAACTGGCATCGCAGGGAGACAAGGGAGTCAGCCGCACACAAAGAAGTGTGCTGCAGTAAGGTATGTAGGGGGGTTGGGAGAGCGAAGTAGTGAGTATTATTGAGGGAGGCAGAGTACTGTGAAAATGTCAAAGGGGAAACGCGGATGAAAAAATCTCAGGTTTTTCCTCCCGCTGACTTTTCCCTTTTGACATTTTCACGTATACCCTTTTCATGCTATGTCAGTTTCTATAGCAACCGCTATCTGGTCAAGGTACATTGGTGATACTAGCACCTATTAAAACAAAGTACATATACATACAAGTTCATCAACTTCAGGCATAGGAAAAGCTGGCTCGGCCTTGCAGGAATTTGGTATTGTAGTCTTGCATATGAATACATATTTGTGCACACTGTGCAATCTTCTGAACCATTGAGGTACTCCAATGTATCAATATGTATTTTAACTTTGCTATTTCACTTAATAGATATAATCCCCACAGAAAGGTGAATATGCTACAGGAGTTGTGCCGTGGTGAACGCAGAAACTCGGTATACCACAGTGAGAATAGAAGGCATTACAGGGGTAATTCATCAGAGCAGAATGCACTTGTCAGCAACATACATGCAAGAGGTTTAGAGCCTCAGGAGCACATCATAAAACATTCTGTCGCGCTATTTAAGTTTGGCGAACAATGGAAACTGACTTCTGTTGATCAGGCAGCTTTGCTTCCTCTCCCCATCCCCACCTCACAAAGCGAGGTCCCGGGGCACGTGCCCCTTTTAACCTCCCATAAAGAAGTCTCCATCTTTCACTCACACAAACACATCAAATACACACTATACGCTTTCTTTCATTCCAACCACACTGGCTCCTCTCTCACGCACACTCGCAATGCATTATCCTTGCACTCCCTAACCAATAACTCACATGCTTCAGAAATGGCCTCCACACTCCACTTCTTCCTCTTGCTGGTCTCTTGGTCTGCCACCTCCACCATTTCTGATCTCAACTAAGCAGCCCACCCCTTCCTACTTCCCGTTACCCTCTTTATGCTCCCACTGCATTTGGATCCCTTGCTCTGGCCTATCTGGCCCAGTTTTCTCCACCGGGAAGTGCTCCAATCAGGAAAAATGTCAAATAGCGGGCTAAGCCCCACTGCTTTTCTCGCTGCAGAATTGTGATGGCAGCCCGGACAGTACATTGTCTGAGTACACGTTCAGGGTGCTTGCTCCAAGTTCTTCTGAGGCAAGAGCAGTCTGTGCTGGGATCTGTACCCCTTTGTTTAGACACTGGCTGTCTAGGGCTTTAGTTACAGCCCAATAGTGCTTGTGTTTGCTGCTGGGAGAATAGTGCAGTCTGCGTAGGTTCATTTCCTTTCCCACAGTCTCTGTACCCGCTTGATCTTTGCTTCTGGTGTGGCAATCTGGTCTGTGGGAGACGCTGGAGGGTTGCTGATGCTTGACTGCGTCCCCATCTCTGGATTCTTCATGTGGACGGTGTGTAGCACGAGAGGACGTTTCCCTCATGCACAGGCTCAGCACCTTGTTTCGAAGGAAACAGACTCTGGTGAGCATCTTGCTGGAGAAGCATAGTGTGAGACAAGGGTGTACCGCCCATAAACAAATTAGCACAAGGGGGAGCCATAAGTGGGACCCTGTCAACTGCCACCATCCTGCTCAGGGGTAGGTATTTTTCTGGATTTCTCCTTGTTAAGCCTTGCACCCCCTGACTGAAAGGGCTTCCCCATCACCCTCTTGAACAGACCAGGTTCAGCGTTTGAAACACTATTTAGCTGTTATAGCCCAGGTGAGCCTGGTTGGCTTGGCACCAACAGCTACCAGGAGCTACTTTTGGCTACTAGGTCATCAGGTGACAGTCACAGATCTGTTTGACATTAACTCTGTGTGTTTTGGAATGGAGTACATTTAGAAGACATTATAGCATAATGCGCCATATATAAGCGATAAAGTTATGCTTTGGAAATTCTTGCGGCAAGGTAGTGTGGCGGGTCATCAGAAGGACACAGACTCTTGGTAGACATGTCTTAATGTGTGTTTATTAAAAGAAAAGGTTGGATTCCAAGATGGCCGTCAGCACTGTGTAGACGTTCTGACAGCGCTCTCCGGTCCCCCGAGGGGTAGAAGGTGCCCACCACCCCACATACAGGCTACTTAAAGGGACACAGAGACCCCCCCACGACCTGGAGAAAAGGTACATGGCCAGAAAGAGGGGAGAGGCGCAGAGCAGTAATCGGAGGAGAGGACTAGCCCAGAGCGGCGTGTGAAGGCAGGAGAGCTGGGAACCCGACGAAGGTGGGAGGAGCAACGGTCAGCCGGGCCGTGGGATGCTGAGGGAGCCCGGAGTGGGATACAGCGCCAGAAGGAGGTCCGGAGGACCGAATAGTGGAGCTGAGAGAAGTTCTGGCGGTGGGTGCGGACACCGGAACAACGCTTGCCACCAGATGTGAGACCCCTGCGCCAGGACAGAAGTCACGGGCCCCCGGTGGGCACGGGGAGTGCGGGCGGTGGAGGCGGCATCATCGGCCGGGCGGCTGAGCAGCATCCCGTCGGAGACGAGCTGCTGTAAAAGGGGAGAGCCGAGTGCAGTGAGGAGGCACCCGGGCTGAAAACAGCAGGGGGAAGCGGCTGCCACGCTCTGGATGAGGTAGATGGACGGGAGCGGTCCAGGCCAAGTCGCGGGAAAGGAGGCGGTCCGAGAACTCAACGGAGGAGCCCGGTTCAATCCATCATCCCCGATTCAGTGAGGGACCACTCTGGCAGAGGTGGGTGCGCACAAAGAACAGCAGGCGCCCGGCAGGAGAGGCCGGCGGTGGCGACGACCCAGCAGGAGGTGGTGGCTGTGGGGGAGGGACGGCACACCGCAGACAGGGAAGAGGCTTGAGCTCGTGGACCGGCCGGTCTCCCTGTCGGGCGCCGCAGAGGCACTACGGACCCCCGTGCTGAATGAGAGGACGAGGTGGGGCAGATCCTAACCCATGTGTATGTGATTGCCCGTGAGTCCTATTTAGCAGGGGGCGAGGATCCAAACCACGACAGGCGGAGATCTATGCCATTAAGATCACAGGTACGCAATGGAGCAATGTGGGTGAGACTCAAGCGGAGGCCTGAAGGGATCTGCAAGAAGAGACACCCCTGCGGGTGCAGGGCATTGGAAGAGGAGGGAGCAGTACAAGAGTCTCATTGGGAGTGGCAAGATATAGGGGTCTGAGTAATAACCTGGCCTCACAGCTGGCGACTTGCAGTAGGTGGGGAGTGAAGTGTGCCCTCCAGGAAAGAGACAACGAGGTGTGAAGAAGGGAGAGTTTGGGGATACTGTGGGAAGAAAGGTCATAAAGTCTAAAGGAAAAGGGAACAAGCTGGCCCAACCCCCTGGAGATAACCTGGGCATCCTTCATGCAATGTGGCCCGCACAGACCTTGAAAGATGGACTCGGGGGTAGCCAGGAAGGGACTGGAGAGGCTTCTGCTCCTGGAAATTTGGACTTGTTTCTCTTGTCGAAGCAGGAATTTTTAGGGGAACTGCACACTATGCAGGCTAATCTGGCCAAAACGTTCCGTGAACAATTCCAGATCATGCGGGCCGATTTAAATGAAGCTTTGGGAGGGATCAGGCAGGAGATGCGACAGTTAGGAGAGAGGACGGATGTTCTTGAAAAGGGCTTCCACAAAGTGGATAAGGACACTATGAACAACAGTGAAGCTATTGAAAGATTGGATGTAGCAACTCGGAACCTGGAGATCCAGATGGAGGATATGGAAAACAGATCCCGAAGGATCAATGTTAGGGTTCAACAGAATCCATATTAGATAAAGATTTGAAAAGGACTGTTCAAGAGATCTCTGCGGAAATCTTAGATGAGGAAAACCCAGAGATGATTGAGTTGGATAGGGTCCACAGAACAGGGCGGATGGCCAAAGGGCAAGCAGCAAGGCCTCGAGATGTATTGGCTGCTTTTGCCAGATACGCGCAGAAGGAAGCTATCCTCAGAGCAGCGAGGAAGCGAGAACCTATCATGTTTAAAGGGCAGCAGATTGCTCTCTTCCAAGACCTGGCGGGTAGCACACTCACAAAGAGGAGACAGATGAGTCCAGTGCTCAAGATATTGAATGAGAAGGACATCTGTTACAAATGGACCTTTCCGTTTGGCCTGATCATCGAGTGGGAGGGGCGCCAGAAAAGGATAACCTCGGTACGAGAGGGAGCGGATTTGCTTCAAATTGAGATGGTGGAGACCCCGTCAGGCACGGACACACAAGGTCTGAGCAACCGGGCTAGGCCAAAACCACGGGAGTGGAAAACAGTCAGAGAAAAAAGAAGAAAGGGATCAAAAGAGGGAGGAACGCCGCGGAAAGAGAGGCCTAGAGAAGAAGTGAAGGAGAACTAAACAAGCCTCGGCATGGAATAGGGTAGGAAGGGTTGGTGGGCCAATAAAGGATAAGCTGGGGCTGTGGGGGAGCTGGGAGAGCAAACATTTTGGGAACGGAAAGGGCTGGAATGTCCGTATTAGGAGTAGTAGGTGGGCGAGAGAGAATCGTCTACCTAAGGGAAGGGAGCGGAAGGGGCATCGGAAGTGTGGCAACGGGATACTCAGCAAAGAGAAGAGCGAAAGGGCTGCAGGGAGGGACGTGGGGTGTGACCCTTCAAGTGGATAACCCATAATGTTAGGGGGTTGAACACCCCACTCAAGAGGAAAAAGTTGGAGCTTTTTGTTAGGAAAGAGGGGCCGGATGTTATGGGGCTGCAGGAAACGCATCTGTTGTACAAAGACCAGGGGCGGCTGAAGCTTCGTGATTTTGCATGCCTCCAGTCAAAACAAATCGAAGGGGGTTGCGCTGGCCTTCAGAAATACCGTCGGCTTTAGAGTTGGGGAGGTAATAAGGGACAAGGTGGGAAGGTACTTAGTGGTAAAGGGGAAGTATCAGGATGTCCCCTACACAATTGTAGTTGTGTACGCACCGAATGCGGGGCAGGAACAATTTCTGCGGTGAGTTTTGAAGGTGCTGGAAGAACGGGCATAGGGTCAGATAGTACTGATGGGAGATCTCAATATTGCCTGGGATAGGACCGGAAGACAGGGAGGAGGGGGAGGTGCAGTTTTGTCAAAAGACCTGAAGGATAGGATTCACAGGGCGGGCCCGAGAGATGCTTGGAGGGAGCTGAAGGGAGAGGAGGAAGGCCACACTTTTGTATCCGGGTCCATGGATCTCAGTTGAGAATCGACTATATATGGGTCTCTGTGGGGCTAGTGGGCAGGATTCGGGAGGTGAGCACAGGTCCGATAGGGATCGCAGATCACAAAACGGTGTTGGTTATTCTGAACATGGGTCGTAGAGACAAGGGAGTCTGGGGCTGAAATTCCCGGGTGCTATCTTACGGGATCCGGAAATTCGGAGGGAAATCGAGGAGAAGATCAAGATTTTCTTTGCTATTAATAGGAAGGTGGATACTCGGGAGGAAGTAAGATGGGACGCCTTCAAGGCCACCCTTAGGGGGTACCTTATAGCGGTAGCCGCTCACCGCGTAAAACAAATGAAGGCACCAGAAGTGCAATTGGAAGCAGAGGTGGAGTCGGTCAGGCAGAAAGTGGGAAAGACTCAGTCTAGGGTGGCTATGAGGGAATATAGGAGAGCAGTAGGGCAGCTAGAAATTCTCTGAACTAAAAAAGCAGAAGGGGCGTTATTGGCAGTACGGCAGAAATATTACGCGAAGGCGAATAAAGCCGACGCGCTTCTGGCACGCCTCCTTAGGGGGGCAAGGTCGAGAAACGCCATTACTGCACTAAAAGCCAGCTCAGGAGAGAGGGTTACGGGGGCCGGGGAACTCCAGGAAGTGTTGGCGGAGTACTATGAATCCCTGTACACGTCTCAGAATCCTCAGGGTATGCTGCAAGATGAGTTTTTAGAGAAGGTGCAGTTACCGTGCATTGGGAGGGAGGCCCGGGAAATCCTTTATCAGGACATTACAGAGGAGGAGGTGCGAGGAGTAGTTAGGACTTTACCGGCAAATAAGGTCCCGGGCCCGGACGGGTACACTGCAGCCTTTTACAAGTTGTTTATCACACAGCTAGCCCCGCATTTGATCTCGCTGTTTAATAAGTTCAGGCAGACGGGTAGGATTGCTCCGTCCATGGAGGAAGCTAAAATAACCCTAATTCTTAAGCTAAATAAGGACCCGGAGGACAAGACGTCCTATAGATCCATAGCGTTAATAAATATTGATGCTAAGATATACACGAAGATTCTCACAAATAGACTTGAAGCTCATCTCCCACTACTGATACACCCTGATCAGGCTGGCTTCGTCAAGGGCAGGCAAACGTCAGATAACATTAGGCGGGTTGCCCACCTAGTAGAAAAGGCGCAGAAATGTAACACTCCCGCGGTCCCGCTGAAAAAGCTTTTTGACTGCGTGGAGTGGTCTGTTCGGTTTTGGTGATGGAAAAAATTGTATTTGGGGGCGTGGGGGAAAGAGTTCTTGACTATGGTGCAAGCTAACTACCATGCCCCCTCCATTAGGTTAGTGTTAAATTGGACAGTGTCTCGGCACGTACGCTTGCAGAGAGGCACGAAACAAGGCTGCCCACTATCTCATCTACTTTATGTGATATATCTGGAGCCTCTTCTACAGGCATTTAGGGAGGCAGAGGAGATACGGGGCATCCCCTTTGGTGGAGAGCAGCAGAAGCTTGTAGCGTTTGGTGACGATATGCTACTTGCTTTGACGTCACCAACTGCTTCAATCCAAGCCAGCACGAACCTGTTGAGGAAGTTCGGGAGGCCTCAGGGTTGAAGATTAATGCTAGTAAATCCGGACTTTTAAATCTAACGCTGAAGGCTCAGGAGCGAGACGGGTTGAGGGCGAGCTTTCCTTTTATTTGGAATCCGGGGGGAGTGCGGTACTTGGGAGTAAGGATAACAGCACACCTGGCGGGTTGGTATTTGGCTAATTACCCTTTGCTTCTGAGGGAAATCAAGAGAAGCTACCAGAAGTGGAGAGCTCTTAGAGTCTCATGGTTAGGGCGGATAGCCGCGGTTAAAATGGTCACACTCCCGCAACTGCTATATTTTTTCCAGTCGATTCCCCAACCGGTCCCACCGGGGTTCTTCAAGGAACTAGATTCGCTGACCAATGAATTCCTATGGGAAGGGAAGAGGGCTAGGGTGAGCAAACGTTTGCTTATGGCACCTAGGAGTGAGGGGGGGGGGGCTGGCAGTATTACGAAGCGGCTCAATTGCGGGTCATTAGGGATTGGTTGAGGGGCCAGGAGACTGACCAAGATAAGCTGTGGGTGAGGATGGATAGAGCGGTGGCCCATCGCGACCTAGCGGAGGTTCTATGGCTGCCAAAACAACACAGACCTAGGCACCTCTATGAGAGTTCCATAACCAGACTAATGGCGGACGTATGGGATAGATTGGTGGGATCCAGGGGAATCACGTCTTTTCCGTCACCCTTCACTCCTATATTTGGAAACAGGGACTTTACTCTGGGATTGGAGAAGGGGGCATTTAGGAAATTACAGGAGGGGGGTTGTAGGAAACTGTGCGATATGTTTCGATGCAGGGAGATATTATCTTTTGCGGATTGCAAGTGGGAGTTCACTATACATGAAGGAGAGAAATTACGGTATGCACAAATACGGCATTGGGTATTACAACCGGGGGTTAGAATCGGGGCTACTAGAGGGCCGACCAACTTTGAAAGCTTCCTCCTGACTAACGATGGTACAAAGGGTCTAATATCTAACATATATAAGATTCTGGAAGATTGGAGTACAGAAAACAGATTAGCGTATATGCAAAAGGTGGGACCGGCACCTGTGGAGGGAATTTAATAAGGCAGAATGGGAGAGGTTGTGGAGGAAAATACCCAAACTGGCGAAAGCATCCCAACTGCAAGAAACATGGTATAAGATATTGGTTGGGTGGCATTACACGCCGACCCGTCTCCAGACAATGTATCTGGGAACCGCAGGGAAGTGTTGGAGGGGTTGTGGAATGATAGGCACAGCGGAACGTATATGGTGGGGCTGCCCCAAAATTTACCCATTCTAGAGAGGGGTCCGGAAGGCACAAGAACAGACCTTCG
This sequence comes from Ambystoma mexicanum, assembly GCF_040938575.1. Classification (NCBI taxonomy): domain Eukaryota; kingdom Metazoa; phylum Chordata; class Amphibia; order Caudata; family Ambystomatidae; genus Ambystoma; species Ambystoma mexicanum. The sequence goes on along the minus strand of NC_090932.1, from coordinate 1,174,280,616 downwards.
GTCCGGGTGATGGAAGAACACCAGCCCAGATTCTCCTAGGCATCAGAGGCCCCACTGGGGTGGGGGAACCCAGGATGAGGGAGAAAGCCAAAGTGATAATGACGTTGGCAGCTATGATGTTAATAGCCCAAAGATGGAAAAGTCCAGACATCCCCATGATCCAAGACTGGTTGCGAAAGATTTGGGAAATTGTCGCCTTAGAGTGGGCATCATACGCCATGGACAATAAGGTGCAGAACTTTGCTAGGGAGTGTGGGGAATTAATGACTTTTCTTAAGGATGAGTTCAGGGCAATGTGGTGCCCGCAACGTCTGCAATTGTTAGAACTACACTATATGGGGAGAGTGGGCCTGGAAGGACTGAGTTTTGGGAAGGGAATGGCCGATGCCTCGGGGAAGGGGGGGTGGGGAGGGAATGTTTTCCTTTTTCTTTTCATGTTGTTGTAAAGTTCAATAAAGAGAGTTTTCAAAAAAAAAAGAAAAGGTCAATGCACACCTCCCCCTATTTCTAAGGGGTATTCCCAACCTAACAAACTAACTAAGGTGCTGGTCAGTCGAACATTTAAAATGAATCTGTCGACTGTCCCAAACTAACCCTAATTGACCCTACCACTATTTTAACTAATGGCAGGAGAATGGCTCCCTTCTCCTGGGTTCTTGCTACTCGCAAAGTTATTTTCAATACTTCATCTTCAAATAGTTATTTGTGACCTCTTTAATTAGTTCACGCAGTTCCTTTAGCACTTTATTACTCTTCTTGTTCTTCTCAACTTGTGGCTTCCTGGGTCCGGTATGGGTATCTTTTCGGTATGGATATCTTTTCTTGTCAGTGTCTGGTATTTGTTGGTTACTTTTTTGTTTAATTCTATTTACAATATTTATTCTTCTCTTTTCCCAGTTAGGGTTCCCCAACCTTTGTGATTCTCTGTTGAGGTTTCTCTCTCTTCTGTCGGATTCATCCTTTAAGATATGCGTTTATTTATCCTTACTCACAGAATTGTCTATCACATGTTCCTTCCTTTGAATGATGACGCTTTGATTGCAACAAGTAGGATTACTCTCAGAGGGATTAGCCTCCAATACTTTATCTCTATGGATTTTACTCTCAATGTTTTTACTGAGACGAGTAGGAATAGTTTCATAATAATTCCCCTTTACTTCTCTTGTTATCACCACTGTACTCTCAATATCTCGACTGTGAGACGTACTCTGCTAATGATCTTTTACTCTCCTTATTCTCTAGGCTATTTCCTGGTTATCTTGACTTGGTTGAGCCGGAATATTCTTATTGTGATTCTCATTCACTTCTCTTACTGATATATTCGCATTACATTGACTGGAAGGAGTATGAATTTTCAGATAATGGTTTTAATTCACTCTTCTTCTCACTGGTATATTCTCATTATATTGACTGAGACGAGTAGGAAAGTTCATATAAAGACTTTACGTCTCCTCCCCGGGTCTCTCGTTTACCCTTTTACCCGATTCTCTCGGGGATATCATCACTGGGTTTCCATTTCGTTCAGCTCAGCTTTCCTCCTTCACTCGCCTGAACTGGTTTCCTCTTCCTATCTCTCTTTCTCCATATCTTTCTTCCTGATGGCTTTTCGGTATCCCAAGTACCGGTTTGTTGTGCGGTCCCAAACACCTAGCAGTCTCAGCATGATTACAGGACCTCCGCTCCTCCACTTGCTCTCTGTGGCCACACCACTGCTTGTGCTCCCCTCCCCTCCAGTTGATAGGACGCTGCACATACACCACCTCGAGCCACCTTTACTCTGGCTTCACAGCAAGTTTGCAGTTCGCTGGCTTCTCTGATCTCCCAGTCTCCTTCCCTGGCAGAAATGACATAGATGTGGGCCTTCCCCAGGCTGTCTCCATCTTTGTCTCTCTCACCTCTTTGTCTTTGTTATGTATCATCTTCGTCTCAGTTAAACACAATTCTTCATTTAAAGGGATAGTCAATGTTTCTGTTTCACAATAACACATGGGTTGCTTCTTCGTACATGTCCTTGTGGGATATAGTTAAAAGAGGTAAACTTAAAATAATCTTTAGAGAGTTCCTCACAGGAACAGAACTCTGTGCCCACAAAACCTTATTGCCTACATGTATACTGTGCATTGATATTTATTTAATATACACACACACACACACAATTATGCCCTCCAAATGGGAATCCAGAAAGGGATTTTTAATGCAGCAGAAGATCGAAGGCTGTTATATAACACTCCGGGTGTTACCAAGCCCATCCGGAGTCTCCCTTTTTATTATGTCCTCAATCCTTCCTTTGCTTCTTACCCACAATCCAACTTTCACCAAATCTACCACTTTGACTTGATCCTTGTCCTATCTTCCTTCTAGTTCTCATTGATTTGCTAGCTCTCCCTTCCATTGTCTCTCGTCCCCACATTCCACCAACCCTCCCTGCATCTCCCTACTCACTGGGCTCTTTTTCACCTTCTCTCCAACACTGTCTAACGCTCATTTTCCTCCCTTTGCCTGTCCACACTTTATTCCAGATTCTCCAAACATCTGCTGCCTGTGGTCCAATCTCTCCTTCTAGTCTACTATCCACCAGACTCTTGTACGCGTCATCCTCCAGCCAATAATGACTAACTCCCCTCATTGCCACTTCTCCCCTTCCTTTAAGTCCTTTCCAGAGTTCGCCTCACACAGGCTGTCAATGTTCCCTTCGTAAATTTCAATTTTCTACTGATTCATGTGCATGGTCCTCTTCAGCTCTTTTTGACTCTTCTCTCCAACCATCTCTCACGTTACCACCTGTTTCTTGTCCTTGTATCAATTAAGAACATTCCAACTATCTGCCTATTTGGCTGCCCTCTTTTAATCTTCAGTGATGCTCCAGCCCTATTGCCTTTCATTTACTCTAGTCCATACCCTCTCACTGACACACACTGCTTGTTCAAAGCTCTTCACAACCCCCCAAATGACTCATCTCTAACCTATCATTGTTCACTTTACCCAACAGCCTTTTTTGCCTCTTCATTTTCCATGCTTCCATGCTACTAAGTGTGCAGCCAATTAGGGCCCAGTGTGCATGCATTAGGGGTTATGCTGCGGCCGTCGGCTATATGAGGCATGCAGGTGTACATAGCCAGTCATAAGATTCTAGATCTCAGAGTCAGTTGACATGCCAGAAGGATGGGTGAGGGGCAAAGTCTGGGGTTCAAGAAGGGAGGTTATTTTGGCATCTGGGTAGCGAGGACAAGAGGTGGCACTGCAGGTCTTTTGGTGACCAATATGGAGGCTTTGGCCTTTTTCCTGGTGTTCGAGGCGCAAATCAATTGCAAAGACTAACTGAGAAAGTAACAACAACAACAAATAGCAAATAGAAATTAATTCAGTGGGTGTTGTCATGTCAATAAATACATGAGAAGGCAATGGATATTGCACATAAGCACATCAACAATGCTGCTGTCTCCAATGTCGTGCAAACGATTTGCCAGTCGCCCGCTATACAGAAACAGTGACCACCATTAGGCATGCAAAGTACGGAGAGCAGCATCATAGTGTATCCACACAGACAAAAACTGTGTCAAAGTCTTCCTTGAAACCTGTGCCAATATGGAACCCCACCAAAGTTCTGGCTAATCTGCACAGTGGCTGTGAAAGGTGTAGAAGCACCTGTAACAGCCAATGAATTCAGTTTCGAACCTTTGCAATGTAATGCCCAGAAGTGATCCGCACTGAGTTTCTAACTCTACATTAAGGGCCATAGGTCAGGCTTCGAGGCATGCACCAACGTAAACGTGCCCCTTTTCAGAGAACACCAAGCACATTTCCATACCTGCACCACGAGCAATCCTTTACATCGAACCTCAGCAGGTCATTCAGCATGATCTTTCTGCAAATGAAAGAGAATCATATTAACACACAGAACTCCTCCAGAACAAAGACGTATCTGACAGAGAGCAGGTTCTAGCCGCAAATAAACTAACAGAAAAAGGCAAGAACACTTCTCCAAACCAATAGTTTCATAACCGCAGAGATCAGTCAACCTGTCACTGGAACAAGTTATCAACACAGATAAGACTGTCCCACTCCATCCTAGACTTCCAGAAGGACCTGAAGACACCATCTTGCAAAATGCTGATCGCTCCACTCAACCCTACCCCTATCCATTCGTAGCTCTTCCCCATCTCTGTTTCTCCCTTCCCATCCCAGCTCCTCTGCTACCCCTGCACCATTCTTGTAATCTCATGGATGTGTCCCCTATGTACAGCACTCTGTTGCCTCTCAGCTATGTTTACAGTTTATAAATCCCATACATACAATGGGAGAAGGAGGTGGCAGCCTTGGCAGCAAACAGGAAGGGATCTAGGACCAAAGGAGGACAGTAAATTCAGTACCCAAAAGGTGGGCAGTCTTGCCATCGAAAAGTAGCAGATTCAGGGCTTGAGAAAAAACTATCTACTACAAGGGAAAATCAGAATGTGGGCAGCTGCCCGCATTTTTTTTAGAATGCCTAAAGGGCTTCATGGCTCCAGTCAACATGGCCGGTATACCTACTTGCACCAATCATACATAGCCGTGTGATTTTTTCCATCATCCTTGGGAAGAGAAAGCCTCGAGAGTGACCTTGATTAAAGCATTTGAGAACCTCTCCCAATGCCACAGTCTGGACCTTCTAATCGATTACCAGTGTCAATGCAACACTGCAGCCTGTATTCTATCCCGCCAAGGACAACTCCAGTTTAGGGTACACAAAGGAGTGAAACGTAACGCTATTAAAAATAAAACACTTACCCATTGTCCCCTCCAAAAACATAAATGGCATCTTTGTAAGCAACAACTGTGTGTTTACTGCGCCTGTGGAAAGAGGAGAAAGATGTAGTGAATCCCCTGTTAAAAACACTTCCTGGAGAATTCACAGCATATTTGAAAAGGAAAGAAAATCGTGCTGTAAGCAATATTAAACCAAGTCTAACCAGGATGCACGACGGGGCATCCAGAAGTATCCCGCAACCTCCCCCACCTTCTGGAAATTCCTACCTAGGGTACCAATGCATCCATAATGATTTTCAGAATACATTAATTTGCGATTAGCATTGACAAACATGCTGCCTTCCCTCAAAGATTGGCTAAACAGATATCAGTTAGATATGGTTGGCATTGGAGAAAGTATCTTTTCACAGGGAATAGAGGAGAGCACTGTGCAGGTACAGGTGGGGCTCTACAAAGGCTGCGTAAGGAGATCTGGACAGAGCCACTGCGAACCACTGGTGGTAGTGTAAATGGTTTCAGAACACAGCAAAGTGCAAGGTACCTCTTGCCACTGGGCACAAACCCCATACATCAGCTAGCCGAATATCCCACCCAGTTTGAGCATAGCCTGCTTTGCGGTCCCAATTCAATGCCAAAGACCTGGTGAGAGTACTAGAAACTCCCTTCGTCTAGCCTGCCATATACTTGAATAAGGACTACTAGAAGTGCAATTTAGCTCATGGCTTCCACTGAGATGCTCATTTGAGACCATTTGTACAATGTCTCTGCTTTTCATTCTGATGTCTTGATGAGTCTACAAAACATGCAATCTTAAACAGGTTTAAATAAATATTATGATTTGGATGCAGTCCTTTATTCCCCAAGGATATAACTTTTGTGTTGTATACCGACCATCAACTAGCACCTTTGCTGGAGTTAGGCTTTGGGAACTTCCAGCGCTAACTATGAAGTGAAGAAAAGGTTACAGAAGGAGCCTTTTAACCTGCATCCATTTATGTTCAGCTAGAGAGGGGCTGTAGTGGGATCTCAGGTTACTGTGTGGTAAGCCACTACTCACCCATCCCAAAGACAAACATATCCCAGTTCACTGCTCACAAAGGTGAGCCGAGGGTTAGGTGTTGGCAAAGACTCACTCCATTTTGTTCTTACCAGTAAACCCTCAAGTCCACAGGAAGTGGCTAGTGCCATTTTTAAACTTGGAAAATCGACAGATGCGACTCTCGCTACTGCTGACCTCTGGTGTTGTGCATAGAAAGGTTTCTCCTGTGTCTTAGTAAAACACAAGAAGGTTGAGCTCGGATAACAGCCTAATGCCTTATAAGGAGACTGTGAAGACAATAGAAGTGTCAGTGTGAGAAATGCGAGCGCAGGGAAAGCCCTGTTTCCAACAGTCCTGTACAATGTGGCAGTCTCTTCCAAGAGGTACCAACAGTACTCTAGATTTCAGTACATTATTAAATTGCTTCAAATGTATTGGCGTGTCATCGCTTTCCAGTCTTGTACGCGTAAAAATAACACATGATTAGGGTGAACAAACTTACTTTAACCCCAGCTGTTTCTTTAACTTTATTAAATATACATCATGAATTACATTTCATATATGTGTAAATAATTCCCTTTAAGATGACTGCACATGAATCAAGGTAGTGGTCACACGTTGTAATGCTTGAGAGCGTTTGCGTCTACATAGGGATATATCTGTGGATGGTAGCAACAAGACTCAAGTACCCCAGATATTTCTAACATTCCAGAGAAGTCCCTACTCTTGCGTTTTATAAACTTCAAATTCTGATTGCCCGATTTGCATAAATTTAATTTACCAACATTTTCAAACTCTGATCTTTCTCACATTTTTTCTCACGCAGGGGAAATGTGCTGCTCGGTTCTAAATGAGCTGCAACTGCTGAATAAGAAATTTGAGGCTCCAGAGTAAATGATGTTGCAATAATTCAGTTGAGGGGTTAGGGGGGGTGGGTGTAGGAGCCCAGAAAGTTTCAACATGCATGGATGCGTAGAAGGGGAAGATGGTCTGTAAAGTGTGAAGTTAGAAATGTGTTTTTTTTTTCGCTACCATGTTAACTTTAGCCAAGGAGGACGAGAGAGAATCAAAGAACACTGAGGTTCCAAGCTCGATTTATCAGGATACATAGAGCACCCAAAGATGAAGACCAGGTAAACAGAAATTGAACACCCACTTGGAAAATTCCGTCTTGAGAATTCTGTATGGCGCCAACCACAGTAAATGACAGTGTTGCATGACAATTTCCGTCCAGAAGATATTGTAGGCACTTCTACTTCGAGCTATTTGTGTTTACAAAGCACAGTATGTTCACTTTGTGCTATCTTGGCACCAAAAGGACTGCCCAGCGTCAGGTCTGGGTCTAAATCCATCTCTCCACTTGTTTCTGAAACAGTAATGAGATGTTCGTTAGCTTTTCTTCCGGATACCCGAACTGGCTGGAAACGTGTTACATCAATATTTTCTGGGTAGACGGCATGCGCACAATGGAGGGAAGAACCAAGGTAATGTGTTCCCCAGGAATTAGGTCCATCCTGCATGAAGAGTCTTGGGCACAAAACACAATGCTTCATGCTGAATCCCATTTGCTACAGGCAGCCAATGCAGTTTGCGAAAGGCTCATAACGATACCGAGTTGTATGGTTTCCAATGTAAAAAATAAATGTGATAGTCGGATTTTGAACTCGCTGGACTGTGTAATTAGCCGATTTTGGAAGTCGCAGGTGCAAGGTATTACAACAGCAAGTTCTCGACGCGACTACATTGTAAACAGAATCACATGCTGCAGTCAGAGATGAAAATAAAATCCCACCTTTTACGCAATTAGTAAAGTCAAAATATCGTATTTTAAGTTTGCGTATAAATCAAAAGGCACAAGTCGATGTGCAATACATTTTAATTTACTATGCGAAATGATTGTATTGTTGTATACAAACAAATATGGGTGTTTTCCACTATGCAGATTTAAGTTAGGCCTGGGTCCCAGTTTCCTTTTACTAGTATTGGAAAAAGTCGATCAAGTTGCAGCTGAGTTGGTCCGTGGATAGAAAGGTGCTGCTGTAATATGAAGCAGCAGCATCGCAGCTTTACCGGCACTGCTACCGTAGGCCACTTCTCAAGGGTCCTCCAGTCCCCTTCAGCAGCACAGCCCCCCTTCCCATTCCTTAGTGGAAGCCTCCTTGCTGTTCATGTAGAAGGTTGAGTTCTTTGGCAAAGCTCATTATTTTAGAATCGAGATCACCTCTTGGAAGCAATGAAAAGAGCTGAAAATGTGCTCGAGTCCTGCGTTCTATGTCCAGTTTTTTCTGCAGAGGTTTAACTACTGCAGTTGCGATTTTTATCAGGATGATCCTTTGTTAGCAGTGTGTGCCAGATGTTCGCCTGTAATGGTGGGCATGGTGATTTACATATTTTTGGTGGCGCTTATTTTCCTCAGTATGGGGCCAAGAGGATGGAGGAGAAAAAGGTTTCGTGTGTTGTCATACCTGCTTTCTTGGGAACCTATCATCATTTTCTACAGTCATGTATGGTGGCATGACGAGCATGCATGCCAACATTATCCATTCCATTCGTGTTTTGGTCTGGTTTTTAACTTTGCATTCTGGGATTTAGAGTCTTGGATTTCCATCCTTGATAAGCCCATGACTACAAGTCTCAGAATGCAAAAACTAGTGTCTCTCAAATAGAATGGATAATGTTGAAACACTCTGAAACACTTGTTTATGAGCGCAATATAAATAAAATATATCATGTATGGAGAAGGTTGAATGGGGCATAAACGATTTCTCTAAACCAGATTATTATGAGCATAGACACCTTTGCAGTCATAGGAATACAAGCATATATACTATAGATTCTAATTTCTGTGGTGTCTAGGCTCATTACAAGGAAAGCTAATAACACTGCCCTCTAGTAGGCATATTGCAAGTAGGATGTGGAACAGTCAAAGTTAAGTATAATACTTAATCTCCCTAAGGAGATAACCAAACTTGCCTGGACACCATTTAAGATACTGGTTAATTTTCTCTAAGGCTATATTTCAGGCGGGGTTAGATTACCCCCTCATACTATAAGGAAGGGTTTTGGCACCCTTCACATAGGAAGACAGGAATTGAATTAAAGATTTGATGAGCAGCAGAAAAAAAGCATCTCCTAATGCTAGGGAACAAGGACCTACTACACACCGTACCGCAAATCTAACTGGCGCATAAAATGCAAAGCTTACATTTTTGTCCATTATGTATGACCCATTTTGCTTTAATGGCCTTCTAGAATTACCCTAATGCGTATGTTTGTACGGCTCCCGTTGACCTAAGAGTCAAAAGTAGCACTTGGTACTAAATAGCTCGGAGCTCCCACAAATTGCGAACCCTGGAGGTACACATACCCTACTAGACCGAATAGTGCTTAAGCTGGCAACTCCCTAGTCAGACAGGGGTGGGGGAGGGGGTCTGAAAGGCATGCTGCTAATCGGGCTACTCTGAATAGGAGGCCCTTCTAGCGTGAAGAGTTTCAACCCAGATTTCCTTCTATTATGGGAACTGAGGACTCTGAAACCATTATATATTGGGTGGCTCTTTCACCTGTTTTCGTCCTGGCAGGTGCTTTAGCTATACTGTACAGACGATTCATACTATTAATTTACTAACTCTCTATCATTAGTTTGCATTATATTATCACGGGATACAAATCACTATTCTACTTATCACCTTTGTGAGCTTTGCTCTACATTTCACGATTTTCAGGGTAATTCATAGATTTCAGCGCAGAGGCAGTGCACGCAAGCAGCGCAGAGAGGTAGCGTGCACAAACGTGCACCAGCCGTGTGCCCTAAACAGCATTCTGGCGCACCGCATATTCATGGAATATCAAAGCCATTTTGAGCGCTGGTGCAGAGAACATCCCGCAGTGCCAGTTACGCCCCCAAGAACGCACCTTGCGCAAGGATAAGGCATTGAAATCCCCAATAAAGCGCAAAGGGCCGCGCTAACCCTGCACCAGTTCACAGGGCAGGTACAGTGCATTTGGGGGGTGCGCTGGAAGTTCAACAAGCGATAGGTGTTGTGCGAGCAGGGTACATGACACTCGGAGACAATGGGAAAACTGCCCTACTGCTCCTCCTAGACCTATCCGCAGCATTTGACCTGGTCGACCACAAAATCCTATGCAATCACCTCGATTCTGCTGCCCACTTCTCCCAAGAAGCCATCGGCTGGATCGAGTCCTTCCTCAGCAATAGATCCATGCGTATCTTCTCTACCACAGCGGCCACAGACCCCGTCCCCATTACATGCGGAGTACCCCAGGGTTCCTGCGTCTCACCTACACTGTACAACGTGTTCACGAAGCCCTTGTCTGATGATCTAGATGGTCTGGGTATCACCTACACTAACTATGCCGATGATACCCAGATCCTACTACAACCATGATTTGGCCTTGGTGAACAGGGTGTACCTCATCATCCAGGTATGGATGGCATCACACAGTTTATGCCTGAATGATGACAAGACTGAACTCATCATACTTGGATCCACTGCAAACCTAGCCAAACTAGACCACAATTACACCAGCTTCAGAATAGACGGGAACCTAATTAAAGTAGCCAAGGAAGTGAAAACCTTGGGAATATACATTGACTCCTCCCTCTCTTTCCATAAACAGATCAGCTCCTTGGCCTCCTCCACGGCCTACACAGGTAAGCTCATAAGAGCAGCCAAATCTTTCTTATCCACCCAGAGCTGCATTACATTAGCCAGAGCCCTTATACTATCAAAACTAGACTACTGCAATGCCCTCTACGTAGGAGCTAGCAAACAGATTATCAACAAAATACAGACGCTGCAAAATAACACTCTCAGAGCAGCGCTCAGCATCCCTAAGAAAGAACACATCTCCAACACTAGGAGAGCCCATAACTGGCTCAAAACTACAGACAAAATCATGCTCAAAGTAGCCTCACTTACACACAAGCGCCTCAACAATGCCGCCCCAGCTACTTAGTCGACAGAATAAGCAAATACTCGTCCAACAGACCTACCAGAACCTCCAACGCTAATCTACCACTGTCCCCAGATTCAAACGCACCAAAATGGGGGGCAACAGCTTCCAAGTGAAAGCAGCCCAGCACTGGAACTCCCTACCACCCCCACTAAGGACACCCCAAACCTACTCACACTTTAGGCACAACTTCATACACTGGATAAAGAACAATGACTGCTAATCCCATCCTACCCAGACCCGGTACACACCTTGTAAATAAGTTTACTCGTAAACCTGCATACACACCTTGTAAATATATATACACTTGTAACCTGCATACTTCCTTGTCTTTATCATGATTGCTGTAACTGTTTTCTACCCAATTGTAATTACTGTAAATACTGCAATGCAATGCTATGTGAAGTGTAACTAAGCTTTGAATAACCTTGCTGCTCCTGCGCCCTCCTACCCTCGGGTTTGGTGCGCATTACAAATAAATAAACTAAACTACATGTATTCTTAGGGGTGCGTGGGAAGTTACACAAGCGATAGGCCTTGGGCGAGCGGGGTACGTGCATAACGGGGGTGAGCTGGAAGGTCAACAACCGATAGGTGTTGTGCGAGCGGGGTACATGTATTCTGAGGGGTGCGTGGGAAGTTACACACGGGATAGGCCTTGGCCGAGCGGGTTACGTGTATAACGGTGGTGCGCCGAAAGTTTCACACGCGATAGGCCTTGTACGAGCAGGGTACCTATATTCTGAGGGGTGCGCATGGAGTTGCACACGCGATAGGTCTAGGGCGAGGGGCGTACGTGTATAGTGAGGGATGCGCGGGAAGTTTCACACGCAATAGGCCTTGTGCGAGTGGGGGGTACGTGTATTTCTGGGGTTGCACGGGGAGTTTCACACCACCCAGGTCCCGCAGGCAGCCCATCCACCTAGGCCATGCCCCGCAGGTAACCCATTCACCCTGGGCATGTCCCCCAGCCAGCCCACAGGTCACCATGCACCAGTGAGCACCCACTCATGTCCCCCTGCACCCCCATCCACCCAGCAATGCCCATTACATGACACAACCCAAATGGCAAGTATGTACATCAACACATGTCCCACACACACACACACACACACCCACACCCACACAATGGGTGGCAATGAATGTGAAAACCCACATTGTGACATGCATGAAACCAATGAGAGAATACCACAAATTGAAGTACGAAACAAAAAATGTATTGAACACAAAATGAAGGGAATCAAATGAAAACACACAATGGAAATAAGAAATAAAATGCAGCATGTCCCAAAATTTAAAAAAATATATGAAATCAAAATCCAAATGAAGATGTGTCCAAAGTCTCCGTCCAACAAAGCAAAGCCAAAGGGAAAGAAATAAGTAAAATCCATTGCTCCATGGTTAAATAGAAAAAGCAATGATGAAAAAAAATCGACTGTTCAACTATATACAAATAACAAATCCAGGGTCCATGAGCCCAACTATGGAAATGAAACCTACAAAAAAAGACTACCTAATAAAGAACTATCTACAAAAAGGTGGGGCATAGTCCAAGCGCCCCAAATGACAGAAAAACATAAATGAAACCCAACACTAACTAACTATATACAATGGCGGCGGGCAAGTCCTACGGCTCACTTGTCGATTTCCCAGGCCAGGGCATCATCGAACTCCTTTTCTATGTCCTGGAGGCGGGCCTATTCCATGGTCTGAGGTTTTGCAGGGATAACGCCATGTCCACCGCCAACTCCCTGTGAATTGCCTTGAGGCACTCGGCCCGCCTCAGCGCCCTGCGCATGGAGTTCTCCGCCCTGACCATAGTGAGCCGTGCCTCTTCCGCCCGCCGCCGCTCTGCATCTATGTGCTGGCCCAACCGCTGCCACATGGAAGACACTCCCAATCCAGGTGCCTCCTGCCCTCCGGCCGATGCCTGCCCCTCTGATGTTGATGGCCCCGAGCCATTATCGCTCCCACCTTGTGCCTGCTGCTGCTGTGCCTGTGCTCTGACTCTTGATGCCTGCACGTCCTCTTCCTGCTGGGGTGCAGTTGTTGGTGTGGCCACCCCTGCTGGACCTCCGACTCCCGACTGTGGCAGGGATGTGTCCTCCACCGGCCTGGCCACTGGGTCAGAGGCAGCTCCACAGGGTACCCAGGTGATACATGGGCAGGAAGATGGCATGGAGTACGACTGGCGCATAGGGGGTTCAGGTGAGGAGGGGGGTCAGAAGAAGGTCCAGCAGACGGAGGAATTCAGTCCTGGTGACCCGTCCCAGTAGGTCGACGCGGTCAAAGTGGCATCCGAGATGACGTGCAGTGTCTTCACGAAAACACTGCAGGTCATCTCGCATACCCTGTTGACGCAACGCCACCCCAGCCAGGACAGGCACAACACGGTCCCGGATTGCCACATCCGCAGGGAGAGGAAGGCCAGTTGTTGTGCGCTCATCCCCTCCCTGAGAACGGATCAGGTCGTAGGCATCCCTGCTGGTGTGGGATGATGCAGTCACAGGATCGGGGACAGGATTACACACAGACACCTCCGTGGCGGCCTGTGCTGCCTCCTGTCCCTGCCCCTGGACTGCACCATTAGCACCAGTGGAACCCCCCCCCCCTCCAGACCCTGTGTGTGTCCCTTCCACGGCCGCCTCCTCAACCAAACACACCACCAACATGGATGACTTCATGCCATCTTCCTCCATCGGACCCTGTGGGGTCTCAGCTGCCCCTTCTGCTGCCGAGGAGTCCACCTCCGACCTCCGCCTCTTGGACCTACCCTCGGCAGCTGCGGCCATGGACGCGGCACCAGACTCCTCACTCCCCAACGAGATGACAACCTGGGAGGGAAGCCGGGCCTTGCATCTCCGGCTGGCGGTGGGATCCCTGCCGCTTTTCTCCACAGCACCGTCTCTGCCCTCTTCATCAGTTGACGTTGCAGACAGGGAGAGATAGAACACATTCATCAGGGCACTGTACAATGGTTTGATAAACACATGACAGTTGTACATGAGTGGCAGTGTCAAGCTTCAGACATGGCATCACACTCCCCAACACACATGTCATTAGAACTCACACACATGAGCACATCAACAGGAATGTTGCACCAGGCAGCACCATCCATACACAAACAACAGCATGAGCAGCCGAAGGTGAGCCTCACCTCACATGCAACACGGGGAGTGCAGAACACATGCACATATGCATCTGTACATCTGCACCACCTGTCACAGTGATAAGATCGCCATCCATGTCACATCTGGCAATCAGCCTCCTACATGTCACTGTCACATGCATCCATGGTGTATCACAGTTGCACACTTGTCAAATAAACACACATAGTGCAAATACATGCAGGTGGAACCACCATCCATGTGTTACACCACAACCATGCCACTGTACATACACAGAAATGTAAAAATGTGTACATCCACACCTGCATTTGGCCAGAATGCTTACCAAGACATACACCATCGATGTGTCTCACACACGAGAGGCTCACATGCGGCAGGCTCATTTCCCTGTGCATACACATGCATACATGGCCCTACACAGACATATGTACAACCTGCTCACTCCTCCCACACCTCAACATGCACAGCGTCCAATCAGAACGCATGTACACTTCCCGCTCGACTCCAGACGGGTCTGCCTCTCAAGGACCTGGAGGTGGAGCGCTGAGTGTCTACGTTCCAGGACTCTCATTTGGTTGTTGGTTAGGCGGACCAGGCACCCCTTGGCATCCGCTGCCTTGAAGAGGCTCTGGGCCTGGTTGAGGGTCCTGGACCTGAAGAACTCCCAGCGCTTTCGGACGTGTTGAATGTCGCGGACTGCCACCCTCTCCACGTTGATGGCAGTCACCATGTCCATCCAGATCCTCTTGCGTCCTTAATTGTCGGCGCGCAAACTTCCAAAGAGGGCATCATACTGCCCCAGGACTTGCTCCACCAGGATACCAACTTCACTGGCACTGAAGCTGGTAGCCCTCTGGCTCTCTGGCTGGGGGTTGCCAGTGGTGCCAGATAGTGTTGTGTCCGACATGGCAACCCCGGAGGCAGGTGTGGGTGGGCAACTGGGTCCTGGGGCTGGGCTGTGGAGCGATGGTAGCCCAGTCGGGAGTCTTCTGTTCCAGCAGGGGGGTCACAGCAACTGCACCCCTGGAGATGGCTGACATGTAGGCACCAAGCAGCAGGGCACGTGGCCAGCAGGCAGGCAGGCAGCAGATGGCAGGTGGGAGCGTGCTCGGGGGTCTGGGTGGCAGGAAAATGGCCTTCTGGGCAGGAGTGTGGTATTCCGTGTGTTGTTGCGTGGCCAGCTTGATACTGAGTGATTTGGCACGTGAAAAAACTGCACGTCTGAGTGTAATTCGAGGAAAGGCCCTTAGCGCGTAAGCGCGTCTGACGTGACGCACAAGGACGTTTCCCTCAACACGGGTGCAGGTTCATTGTACGCGTGCAAAAACTGCACGTCCGGGTGTCACTGCGTGCAATTGGAGGAAAGGGCCTTAGCGCGTATGCGCTTAATTGATGTTGCACGTGTGGGCTGGCTTAAAAAGGTATGTGTAGGACACCATTTTCTTGTATGTGCTTTTTGTGAAGAGCAAGTGGGTGATTCTTGTACTTCTTGTCAGCTCGCACGCGATAACTTCACAACGGTTCCAGTTCGTACTCCCTGTTTACTCAGACAGCGTTCAATTCTTCTTTTGGCGGGGGTGTTTCACATTCTTTTTTCCAGGCAGACGGTGAGCTGCGCACGTATTTTCCAACTGTGGTTGCCCCCGTGTGTCGCGTACCCATTCAGAGCTCATTGTAGGCTGCGTGTACCACAAGTACGCTTATTGTTGTGTTTTTGGGTGCCAAAGCGTAGTGCGGGTTCATTTTTCCACGCACGTGGTCTACCAGGGGTTGCGTGCACGTTAAATATTTTTTTCGGGGTGCTTGTGCGTTGCGTGACCCGTCATCTTCCCCCAGGAGTCACAGACAGCCTTGCTAGAGCACATGGGTACGAATTCCATCTAGTACCCTACCCCTTTCACCCCAATTGCCCAGGACAATTGTTTACTGCAACTCCCATATGCAAAACATCAGTGCCATGGTTGGGAGGCAACCAAGCAGTAAGGGAGGCAAAGGTGGCCAACCTCCAAGAGGTGGGCGCGGTAGGGGACGTGGCCAGGATGTGCAGGGTGGCCCAAGAGGCCAGTGTGTGGAGGACCAATCAGGGACACCTATGCCCCCCCCCCCAATGGTTCTGGGAGATGTAGCTGACCCCATCCCAGCTCAGCCCTTGTTGAACCGCCCCATATTGTCAACAAAACCGGCACAGGATGACTCCCAGGCTGACTTCCGTGTCACCAAGTCTAAGCCATGTGTGGGGGTGAAAGGTGCTCCACCATGCAACGTGGATCTGGGGCAGCAATGTCATCTGCTGCCCCAAGTAGCCAGGGTAAGGAGGCTGCAGGGGCAGCTGCAGCTCAATCCACCCCAGCTCCGAGTCTCCCAGCCAGGACAGTGTCAGTCCAAGTCCTTCACACCGAGGTTGGTCCTGCCAACATCACCCAGCAGCCAATGCCTGCAGTGAGACCTTTGGTCATCGTGCCTTTGGCAACTTCCAGTGCCCAGTCCACATGCGCTTCTGCCCCTACCAACCAGAGCGGCGTAAGCCACTCAGGGTCTGCACCACCTCCCAAGAGGAAGAAAGGTGCTCTTGCAGTACAGGCTGGGACCCCAGACATGGCTACCCACTCCGGCACGTCAAGGAAGCCTAGTTTCAATGATGCAGAACTAGGTGCACTTGTGGGCAATGTGTCGGCCCATGGCCACGAAATGGTGGTGACTGCAGGGTGCAAGACTACCACTGCTCAACGTAGGGCCCACTGGCAGACCATCGCGGACCACATTCGTTCCCTTGGATTTGTGAAGTGCACAGCGGATGAGTGCTCGAAGCGCTGGAATGACCTGAAACGCAGAGCAAAGAACAAGCTGGCTTCAAATCATGCCTCTACTCTGGTGACTGGCAGTGGGTCTCCACCAGAGGAGGAACAACTCACTGAACATGAGTCTGTCGCTGGAACATTCATCACAGAGGATCAGATCCAAGGCGTGGGAGACCTACCAGATCTTGAAGCAATGTCCGGTGAGTGACCATGCATGTGTGTGCAATCCATGTGTATGTTGCTTGGGCGATGTGTTCTGATTGAGTGCCAGGTGAGGCTGTCTAGTCATGACTGCTATGGGCCACCCATGTGGTCCCTCAAAACCATTCCCCGGCCTTGTGTTTCCGTTTCACAGTATCCCTTCTGACCACAGTTCACTTTTTGCACACGATTAATCCACTTGGCCTTCAGCTGTCCTCTTGCCACAACAGTGTTCACACTGTTTTCCTCTTCATTCAGCCTGATTGATGAAATGATTAGCATATTTACCAGACATTTTTGTGGCCTACTGTCCATAATGTGACATACTTCTGTCATAGATTACACCACACAATGTCCCACATTTCTTGAATTATTAGGGGAAAGATTTCTACAATCAGGCTGATTGAGCCATGTTGACCTACACATGGCCTGCACACTATCATTTTGGGGCCCTGTTTGAATGTTGAACATGACAAGTGTATCCTCTCATGTCGAAGTGACCAACCATTGATGTATCCATGTGCCTGCCATCACTGCATCAGTGAACACTGGCTTTGTTGCAGCGTGTGGCACATGCGTGTATTCTCACTCTTTTTTACATGTTTTATTTCATGATGTACATCTCACATGGATGGGTGACACTACTGATTTGCTACCATCTGGGTGTCCTTGTCAAATCTGCCATGGCTATGGTACGTGCCGTCTGTGTGCTGGCATGTGTCATGTATGTGGATTGTCCATGCCACTCACAGGCTAATGTTTGATGCCAGTGCTATCCTGCCTGCAGCACATGTGTTGTTTTCCATCTTGCAGTCATCAGTGTGTGCTTTTTCCCTCCCCGTCCAACTCATTGACAGTGTATGCATGCCAGAGTTATTGTCATGTGGGACATGTGTCATTTATGTACTGGATCTCTGCCTCGTCATGCCTGTGTGTGTGTGCTATGGTGCTCGTGCTTGTTTCCATTTGTTATCTTTCATGTTTTTGCAGATAATGAGGCACTTGATGCAGTTGAGCAGGAGGAGATGGGGAAGACCCAGGAGGACTCACAGCCACCACCGGGCACCAGTGGAGGACGTGGGGTGGTGGTGGGTGAAAACCCATTACTCCTACAGACCATACTGTCCACGGGTGTCTCTGGGTACACCTCCGGAGACCTCTATGAATCAGGTGCTGAATCAGATATTGAGACATATGTGCCGTCGCAGGTGAGTGTTTCTGGCAGGGATGCTGTTCTGTCCAACCCACCTGCACCGGGGGTAGACCCCTCTATGGGGATTTCGGTGTTGGAAAGTCCGCCTGTGGCGGTTACGGATGCAGGGTCACACTGCACAACATTTGCTCCTGTTCCAGCAGATCAAAGGAGGAATGCAGTCCTGCAGCCTCAGGCAGTGCCAGCACAGCAAGGTGCACATCACCTTCCCCAAACAGGTGTGGTGCCCGCCAACACGGTGGCCGTGCGCCACCAGGCAATACTGTGTGGGAGAACTCCATGTACAGTATAGCTGCACAACAGGGGGCATCGTGTGAAATGATGGCTCAGGAAATGGTTAGGGTGGCCACTTCCATTCTCCCCCCTGAAAGGCAGATGGAGCTCCAGCAGCAGGCAACAGACTCCATTTGCCACTCACACAGGGAGGACATGTTGGCGTCCGACAGGGACCGACGGGCTGGACTGGAGACTTTGCGCACAGCCATATCTGTAGTCTCACAGGCCCACAGCGAAGCCCTCAGGTTAGAACACAGGTCCCTCCGAGATACTCGAACTTGAGGTGTCCCGGAGTACAAGGGCAGGACAGCAGCTTGAGCAGCTGACACGTACACTCTCAGCTGAGCTCCAGGAAACCAGGAAACCAGGAAACCAGGAAACCAGGAAACCAGGAAACCAGGAAACCAGGAAACCAGGAAACCAGTCACGCGAGGCCATGCAGGCAGAAATGTGTGCTACCCGTGAGGTGCTGCATGGGGATCTCAGTAACAACATCCTGCAGAACCAAACCTTTCACACCCGCATGCTTGCTGCCATGGAGGAGCATGCCCGGGCTTTGCGTGGTCTGCCTCCCATATCACGCCCACCTTCTGATGTACCACCATAGGGTGATGACAGCGATGGCAGTTCTCCCACTGTAGAGAAGCCGTGCAGACCATGAGCTCATGGAGGTATTTTTTTTTCTCAACATCCACGCATGAGGGTGTTGGGGTGCACCCTGTATCTAGTCCCTCCTGGGTGGTCCCCCCGCCCCGGTCCACACATGATCATTTTATTTTTTTATTATTTTTTAAATATATAATTTATTTTTACAGTGTAGTGCTTTGTGTGGCTCCCGTAGGCATCCACTGTGTATTCCAGCTGGGCACATGCAGGCTTGTCCTGTCTTAGGGTTAGATGCTTGGGTTCCTGACACACACACCCCTCCTGCTTACCCTTTCCATGGGCTTGCAAAGGGTGTGACCAAGTAACAGTAACTTATACAGTGACATTGGGCTCCCATAAGTTGTGTGGACAGTCTGTAGTCAAAACTGTGTATACATCCCTAGTGGGTATTGTTGTAGAAATCTGCACTGCATGGTGGATTTATGTATTGTTCTACATCCATGACTTTTTCCTTATATTCATGTACCTTCATCATGTCTTAACAAGCCGGTCTACTTTGCAGATGCAGTTCATTTTGTATGCAGTACACTGAAACATTTGCCTACCACCAACACTCTGCAGTTGGAAGGGGTCGATGTGCTGCCTTAGTGAGGTTGCGACACTTGCACTACTTTAATTTTTAAATCTCATATATTGCCACTGTTTGAACATGTACTGATGTTTTCTCTTGCGGGTAAGTATTTGTTCATGTGTGTTGTTTTTTTATTCATTATTGAGAGCAAATTGTCTGTTGCCTGTTTCCATTTGGGACAGTGCACTTTGTGACACTTGTGTCATGTGTTGTGCATTCATTTGATTGCTTTCACATTGCATGCCATGCCATGGTATGTTGGGGAGGTATTGGGTGACATGCCACTATTTTGATGTGGTATTTTGCAAGGGGGTAGTCCTTCATGCTGCATGAATTTGTGCCTTTTTGTGACACAGCATTGGGTGTCTTTGAGTGGGTAGGGATACATAAAATGTAGCACTTCCAGGTGAACAATCTCAGGCTGGTATGGTTGTGACAGTTGACTGTCCCTTTTTTCATCATCAATGATTGTGAGCTGGTATGTGCCAGGCCTGTGTGCACTCCGCAGGGGTGGGATTTTAGGTGAAGTAATTTGCCACAAGCTGGTTCCGGGCTGCCTCACCATGTGCCCTTTCACCTCCCATGCGCAGCAGCCGTGCATGTGGTTGGGTATGTGGTGGCACCACCATGTCCACTGGCACGCCCGGTCGTGTTGCAACGTTGTGCAGGGCACATGCTGCCACTATGATCCTGCACACTACTGAGGGCGCTTATAGCAGCTGCCCACCAGAGCGGTCAAGGGAGCGAAAGCGTGACTTCGGCACTCCGAATGTGCGCTCCAATATGCCCCAGGTTGCAATGTGGGCTGTGTTGTATCTTACCTCGGGTGGTGTGGTGGGGTTCCGAATTGGCATCATCATGTAGGCGCTCAGAGGGTAGCCACTGTCCCCTGGGGAGGTGATAATGGTTGTCATTAGTGGGGTTTTCCCATTTCTCAATTTCTGATATGCATGCATTTGCAGAGGCATTTATACTCACCAATTAGCCATGTGTCGCCCTGCCGGCCAGCTGCCAGGTCCCGGTTTAGGGGTGACATTCTGAATATGAAACCATCATGGCTGGACCCTGGATAGTTGGCATATACTGAGGTGATTATTCCCTTGGAATCACATACAACCTGCACGTTGATGGAATACCAGTGCTTGCGGTTCCGACAGATATGCTCAGTGGCCCTGGGTGGACGTAGAGCCATATGGGTGCAATCAATGGCACCTAGGACTTTGGGGAAGTGTGCCACCCCGTAAAATTGCTGGACAACAGCCTGCCTTTCTGCAGGTGTTCTGGGCATGTATATGTGCCTGCAGACTGAGGGGCGTGCAGTCATGATGGCCAAAACCTGGTGTAGGCAGCATGACTTTGTGGCCTGCGACACCCCCTGCCCCCCACTATGGCACTTGTCCGCTGAAATTAACCAGTAGCCAAGAAGTGCAGTACATTGAGCACCTTTTCCAAGGGGCTCAGTGCTTGCGTGCACAGGGTGGGTGATGTGAGGTCATCCTCCCACTCCCTCACCAGGTCTAGGATTATGTGTGGTGGAAACCTGTACCTCCCATACACCTGGACATCAGGCATCCCAAAAAGGCTGGTCCTGGGTAAAAAAATGCAGGGCCTGGCTATCCTCCTCCTGCGGTGTCCCACGACCACTGCTGCAAGGAACGGTATATTCATCGTAGCGTCTGAGCTTGTTTGTTGTTTGCGCGCACTTTTATGCTGCGCGGGGCCGCTTACGCCTGCTTCCTGCTGGCGTACGTGTTTCCGGATTAGCGCGTCTTTTTTGGCGCACGCCTTTCCCTTGTTCGATTCCATGAATACATGTTGTTAGCGCGCGTGTGGGTGTTGCAAGCATTTACCTCCTGTACTTCCCCGTAACACCCACATTTTCATGTGTTGTTCCCCATTCCGCATGTTACGCCCGTGTTCCGCCCACTTTTCTTGTGTGCGCTACACTATGTGCGCTTTCCCTGTGCGCGTAGCGCACGCCGTTTAGTGATGTGTGCCCCTGTGTGCGCCACCCGCGGATTTAGCGCACATCCCAGCTTTTACTAGCGCAGCGCATTACATGAATCGATCAACGGCTGCGTGCGTGGCTTTGGCACGCATGCGCTGCGATTTTCACGCTTGCGCTCCCCTTTTCGGCGCACATTTATTCCATGAATTACCCCATTTGTATACTATTTGGGAACAGATCGGATCACTGCAGGTGCATCAATTTTCACAATATACTGTCACACGATAAGCATAAGCCTTTCAGCCTTTATCTAATTTTTCTCGATCAATCTTTCACTTTTTCTCACTAGATTTGTCTCATTAGTGACTCTACTTACAGGTAAAATATTCTGTTCCAGTTGTGAACAAAGTTATTTATTGAATTAATTGGCTATATAGCCTAATGACAATATACATTTAATTTCTTACACTTTATATTACTGATTGAGAAAACCCAAAGAGTATTAGTATTTACTTTGTCTAAATAGCTCTACTTTATGGAAAATACTATCGGAATTATGTTGCCCTATATTTATGAGTTAATTTGATTATTAATTACGTTTCACTGATTTCGCCCATGTTCTTGAATTTATATTGAGAATATAAGTTTAAGTTTATATCACATTAACAGCCATTAGGATTCGCTCCTGAAGAAGCAATAATCATCCCGAAACGCGTTGAGCCAACTGTATTGTAATAAGAAGGGTTCAAGAAAAGCATGAAATCTCATTGTATTAATTGGCGTTATTGAAATGTCAACCTGAAATGTGGATCCTTAGCAGAGCCAAATGAATTAGATGTTAAATTCTGACTGGTTGATTTTCACCAGTATTTAGGTGTGCAGGGGACAGGGGTATCCTAGTTTTTGGTAATATAATTAATATTGTTGGTAATATTAATTAATATTGTTATAGGTAAGTGTGCACTTGAACATCTCTTTTTTTCCATTTCTGGTCTTCGGCTCACAAAACACTGTACTGGCATTTGAGACTCCGATTCAGATATCCTCAGACATAGATCTCACAGCCTCCAAATGAGAGAGGATCTGATATTCCAATACTCTGAACAACATCAACTCTGAGTTAGTCCTCCATAATGTCAACTCTAATACAAGTGTGTCTCAACCTCCTCCCCCAATATGAAAGGCTTTTTACTCTGATCTCTGGTACCCGTAATAAAGCACATCTGAGGGCCCCTTATTCTGACCTTGCTGACTTTGGAAACCTCCACCAGCTGATACTGAGATTAAATGGGGGGCTCTCTCTCAGAGACCATGCTAGTCTTAAAATCCCTGACTGAGTAACTTATAGCATGAATTGGCAATGACACCCTCTCACCTCGAGGGGCATTGACTCAAGATATATGAAACAGTCAGGAGTAAAAGGAAGCCATCCAGCTCTGTTTCCAGCGAGTGCATTTGAATGGTTATGGCACTCTGCAAAATGGACGAAGGCCAGGGCTGGGCATGGTCATTCTGTTCCGTAGCTAAGGGCCCCGCGCTCATGTGTGTCCTGCAGCAACCAGCTGCCACGTTTGTACCGAGTTACACGGGTTGTACTCATAAGGGGCTGTGCTATTTGAGCATGAAGCTCTTTTTTTTCCTGCCTGTTCCAGCAAGGCCATGCAGTCCCCATCCAACATCCTGTGTCGCTCTGGAGACACATACCCGCATTGTGACCTCATACATGTTTGACTACTTATCACTCTCAGTGAAAGCAATTATAAGGGATGGTTCATGTAAGTAACCATTGTCAAGACGTTCTTAACGTTTTGGTCATAAGAATTACAAAAGGGCATTTCTTTTCCCGAAATCAAACACAAAACACCAGTTAACTGCCCAAATATATACCCTCTTCAAAAATAAAATAGATCACACAAAAAAGGTTTTAACCTCTCTCCTGTATTTTCATGCGTTTTAATTTGACAAACCAAAATGCATTTATTTTCTAGGTTGCATTTTCCTCACATCATATATGCAGCATGCCTTTGTTAAACAACGATAAAACCACCAGGCTAACATTTTATAGGTTATGTTTTGCTGTGAGTCTAAGTCTGGCAAATACATTTACAAAACCAACATGCCACTTTCTTTAGCAGTTTGCTGGACTCCATTCTGGTATTTGTAGTCTTCCATTCAACGTGGGGAAAATAACACTACAATCACTTTTTTTCTTAACATATTTCCCTAAAGATATGAGTACAGTGACGAATTGAAGATATTCGTCCTTCTACCCATGTAATGTATTCACTGTTGCTTATGTAAAGTGCTTTGGCTTAAAGAGCTATATAAAAACGAATACACTCGGCCTAGTAAGATCCTTGTTTTGTTTCTCCCTTGTTCCCCTTCCTTGCCTCGTCGCGCTCTGAAACACTTGTGTACGAGCGTGATACAAATAAAATATCAATATCAACAAGCTGCAAAGACAAGAAACTGCAACATGATCTTGTTAGAGAGAAGGACAGACACACTTGTCAAGTACATAAAGTGGCAAAGAATCCATAAGTGGGGAAATATCAAGTGGGCAGAAGCCACAGCCAAGCTGAGAGCCCCTGGTTCAACAGACTGTGGGATGTCTAAAACCTCCAATCAACAAGTGAGGAAGCATCACAAGGAAGGTTGGCATAAACACTTCTCCAAAGAGAAGATCAAAGCCAGGAATGTTGTAGAGGAATTACAAGAGCTAATGCAAGAGATAAGAAAAGACTATTAATGAAGATCCTGCTAGATACATTGACACAAAGAGGCCATTGAAAGACTGGTTTGATTCTTCTGATGTACCAATGTGCCTGGAATTGTTTCTTAGTGGTAGGGTCAGGGTAGAACTAGACTGGAGGACTTTTCTTTCTTTGCTGATGACAGACAAGCACCTTTATTTCCTTTAGATAGGTAGGGAAACTTTAGAATAGGGAAAGCTAGGCTGTTCTCTATGTAAATAAAAGTAAATTGGAAATGTCCTCAAAGAGTCAGAATCCTTCTTCCAACACAGTACAATATGTTTTTACGATTTGTGTACATTTGAACTTATCTTCATATAACAGTGCATTGTTGAAAGCAACAATGGGGTAGAAGAGGGGAACAGAAGAGTGGTTAAAGTGATTTGCTGCGGACATGGGAAAAGAGGTTGCTGTCCTGGAGACTGAGAAGGCTATTTTCCCTGACCCTTGCCCTGTGTTGATTTTTTTTATCAACTTTTGAAGACTTGCGAAACTGCTTATTCTCAATGCCCCAACACCTACCATGTAAATAGGCCCTCCTTCAACTGCACTATAGGGAAACCCTGCAGTAGAAGCACTTCACTCAGTCTGCCCCAGGCCCAATCCCTGTCCTAACGTTCTTGGAACCTGCAGTCAAAACAGGAGACCTAGGTATGTAACTTGCCTTACATTTTTTAAATAATTAAATAATTTCTCAGCGAATCATTCCTTTGTCAGGCACAATGCTAGTTGGACAAGATGACCAAATACATAAAAATAAAAGCAACCACGAAACTGCTGCAAAAGAAACACTTTACTTCCGTTAGCAAAACACAACCAAATGTTTTGCATTCAACAGTGAGATGTTTTCAAACTAAAGTTGCAAATATACCCGTCACAAACAAAATGCAAACTTTTTATACAATAATTGCATGTGAATATATTTACACATATAAGTCAACTATTGCGGAGTTCATTCAGGTAACCATAAATACAATTCCAGAACTTTGTAAAAAAATAAGTAAGGTAAAAATCATGTCCTAAAATAAATACATTCCAAATTTCCCCTTCACTGGTCTTTAGTACATCCATATTGCCATATGCTAACCAATGTGTTCCCCATACGTGTGCCAGGCTTTTGCATTCCAACAAGAGAAGGTTAATAAATTCCAATACGTTGTCACCACAGTCTGCAGGTTCTTACTGCTTTGAGTATCCATTCCTACCACGCATTACTTCCAATGTGTCAACGAGATTGAATTGTATTGCCATGTAGACCCTCATTATTTGAATAGGAATACACATACATAGGCAATCTAGCATGTTTACTAAGATATTCGATGTACGGTCCACGGTTTGCCATAGTTGACAGGTCCTCTGTTAACAGCTTTTATAACGTTTTTGGACACAGCTTTGAATCTAGTATGACTAGGTTCTGAATACTCCAAGCTTATGCAATGCAACCAAGCGTCTACTGTGTGTAGTGACTTTGATAACAAAGAGGTTTCTTGGGAGTGTGCAAACTTCCGGTGGAGATTAAGGCATCAAGAAATTAAGAGATTAGTTATCTTGCAAAAGTTAAATTCTGCATAGAGATATTCAACAGGAGTTTTGAAGAATTTACTTTCAAGTTCCAATTCTTTTTTTAATTTGTGTGCCCACATTTCTGCACCATATGTCGTAGTGGTCACTATTTCTACCTTGTATATCTTACGAATGGCATTCAGTGAATATCCCCTGTGTCTGAGTGCAATAGCTCTTAATGCAACCCGTTGCTGGATAAACTGTGGTCTGAATCTTTGTTATTTGTGGTTTCCAGTCTAACTTGTTGTCAATGATGACTCCAAATATTGGAACTGTGAGACCTCAACATTCTTCCCATGTAAGAGCCACTGATGGTTAATTCCATGTGGTTGTTTGCCCAGAGAGAGCACCATTATCTTGGTTTTATTGATGTTAATTGTAAACCCATTTCTATCCGAGTAAGTACTAAGAAGGTTGAGCTGCTCCTGCAGTCCCTTGGGGGTACAATCCATCAAGACAAGAACAGCATACCACAGCCCTTGTAAGCTAGTATTCCCCCATCTTATTTTATTATTTTATTTCTTAATCTTATATAGTGCTTTTATCCCGTGCGCTGAACACACAATGATACAACAGTACACAATGGAGGGTATTTGACAAGGTAAACCAAAGAAAAGGGCTCAAAATGAAAAAGCAAACAGTTTAGGAAGACGATAGAAGAAAGTGGAATTTAAGACATTTCTTAAAGAGATGAATAGAAGGACAGGAACGAAGATTCAGAGGACGGGAATTCCAAAGTTTGGGAGCTAAAATTTGGAAAGAGTGAAACCGCGAGGATGCACAAGGAGGGAATCAGATAGAAGAAATTTAGAGGCAGAACGGAGATCACAAAAGGGATGATACAAGAAGACCAAGGGACAGAGATAGGGAGGACCCAGAGCATGAATGTTCTTGAAGACAAGACTTAGAAACTCAAATTCACACCTTAGTTTCATAGGAAGCCAACTAAAACTCAGTTGATAGGGAGAAAGAAAAGAGTCCAGACTGCAGCACGAAGGATTGAGTGAAGTGGCAAAATAAAGTAAGCAGGAAGGCCAACGTATAAGGGGGTGGGGGGAAGATAGATAGATAGATAGATAGATAGATAGATAGATAGATAGATAGACAGACATACACACAGGAAAGAAAATGAACCCGTGGCCATGCTTTATTTGAGGTTATGGCAATGGGGAGATCCACCAAATAAAGATTGAATAGGGTAGGCACCAATATACATCTCTGTTTGAGATCGTCAAAAGTGTTGGTGTTCACATGTAGTGCTCTGATCATATTTGACAAACCCTGAGGAATGTGACAATTTTGGAGCCTACCCCAGACCAAACCTATCCACACTGTGTTGAAGCCGGAGCTGAAAAATCGACAAAAGCAACACAAATGGATGGTGGCAAGTTCCCCAGGAAGACTGTACTGATGTGACTAAGGTCAATATATTGTCAGTAGTGCTGGTCTTTAGACGAAATCCTGTCTAGTTCATGGGAATTATATTATTAGTAAACATCCAGGTGTTACGTTCAGACAAGTGTACGCATGCAAAGATCTTGGCTGGTGCATTCAGCATAGCCAAGATCCTGTAGTTATTAGGATCATCCCATTACCTGTTTTTATACACAGGTACGATTATGCGGTCTGTCCAGGAATTTGCGAGGTGGCCTTAAAGTTGGATAACTTGAAATAGTCTATGCAACACATTTGATCACCATAAGGGATTCTTTTTTAGCAATATTTTACAAAGTCCACCCAGGCCAGGTGCCCATGATTGTTTTATGCTTTGATTGATAGTGACAAGCTGTGATGCTGGAAATGCATCGGAGGGACAGGGCCTCTGTATCCTTGTCCTTTACTGCTTTTTATTGTGTGTTCTGTTGTGTTTTCCACGCAGGAGTTCGTGTGCGACTCCTGGCGGTGCAGCTCTCTTTTGCCTTTGGTGTACAGACCCATGGGATACCCTTATGGCACCCATGGGTGGGGGTACAACCCTGTGCCCCTAGTGTATGTTTTTGGGCACCTGTGTGTGGCACACAGAGCAGGGCATGGGCTAGTGGCAGCTCCTTGCTGAATTTGTCTGGTGCTCTGAGTATCCTCCATTTTGGGATACCCAGGCCCTGTCATTGGAATCAGTAGATTCCCGATGGCAACAAGATGGCCACTAGGGGGCTCCTGCCTTCCATTACCTGTTACCTTGGTTTTCCGAAGTCCCGGGAAGCCCTGACTCTGTCCCTTCCCCGTGACTGACTGTTGGGTGGAAGTTCCATATATGGTAGTGTGGGGAAGTGCCGACCAGACTGGCTGGAGCCTTCCCAACGACCGTATGTTGTGGGTACGCCTGTGGGTGGGTCCTGGTGGAGTGTGTGACGAATACGCATTCTGTGTTGTGGATGTCTAGTATCTGGTGTTTGACACAATGACTGAGACAGCCCTGCCCCAAACTGGTATGAATGCAGTGTGTAGTGTTGAATGGCGTGGTACTTGTCCAAATCCACATTCTGTGTTATGAGTGTCTGGATGGAGAAGAATGGCCTGAATGCACTGTAGGCCGGATTGGATCACTGACTGCCTGAATACCCTTCTGAGTGATTGGTTTCCTGAGTGTGACCCAGCAGAATGAATGGGAGATCAACAGTATAGCTGGGGGCCTCTCACTGCTAGAAATCGTTCAGAAGCTGGAGTTGAAACTGAAGCTTAACCTTGAAGTCCCGCTGGAAGAGAAGTAGTGCTGTTGCTCTATTTCGTCGATCTGAAAGCTTCTGTGTCTTCAAGAACTGACCCAGAGAGGACCTAGTTAGGCGCCCTCTTCCCAAGCTACGAGGGACCATCGTGCACTGCTAACCTTCGCCGAAGTGCCCCGGAAGTTAGCCTACAGAAGACTGTCAGCCAGAGACGGGGACTGCCGACGAGAAACGAAGAGAAGCACCGGACAGCCGTCCGCCGCCGTCGACCAGGGTTTGCAGGTTTGCTATAACCGCTGGAGGCCCGTCGAAGTTAGTTGCCCAGAGGCGGGCACTGCTTGACGCCGTGCCATCTGTTAAGACGGATTTCTGAACTCTGTCCTGGTGGCGCAGAGGTTCAGAAGGCCAACCTAATTACTTGGAACAGGGTAACCTCTGGACAAGCCAGACCAATCAAGGTAGCGATCGCGGCGGTCAAGACTAGGTCTCAAGAGGGGTGAGGGTGACTGAAAGCCCGCAATGAGCACACAAAGCAAGAGCGCTTACAAACTACTCCAAACAGTTGTTTATATCAAAAATAGATACACATTTATTATAAGGCCTCAAAACTAATGACCACAGTAAAAGCAGCAACATACAACGATATTAAACCAACACATACACTATCCACCCAATATATATACAGAATACACAGTTTCACAGCATTAGCAGCACGAAATATGTTATCCACCTGCAGGGGAAGGAAAACAGGCAGTGCGAACCAATGCGAGTGATATGTCCGCCTTCTGAGGCCCCTAACTGGATGGTAGTCCAATCCCTACGAAGAGTGGAGCCTAGCGCTCAAAAGTACCTGCACACGCCGGTGCCAATGGGCAGAAGGTGAAGCTCTTCGGAGGACGTTGAACAGCTCTGTAGGGAGCTCTAATGAAGGAGAACACGGTCCGCGACTCTAGCGCAGCCTCCACTGTGAGGCAGAAGCAGGGCGCGAGTACGGACAAGGGGTGCTGTATTCACAGCGGGGAAAAGCAAAGGGCACTGCAGGAGGGCGACCAGATCCTAGCTAATCTACTCACCGGTCCCCGAAGCAAGCAGGCCCGAGCTTCTCCTCGATAGATGCAGCTTCTGGCAGGTTCTGAAGAGCAGGGAACGTCTCGTCGTCGTGCAGAGTAAAAAGACGTCCCGATCGAAGAAACAAGCACAGTTTTGTCGCCACGGCAGGGCAACGGAACGGCCGGGTGTATTCAAGCCAAACGAGCACCGCTCACCTCTAGCTTAGGACTGCTAAGCAAACGAAGCGTGTGAGCATGCCCCGGACTCAGAATACCACCCAACCTGTCGGCGATTACAGAGCAGGCCTCCTTAGTAAGCTGGTCAGTCAACTGGATGGCCCAGAGACACTTCCGAAGGCTTACAGCAGGAGTTGATGAAGGTGCCGGGAATAGCTGGTCCTGCTATTCCAATAGGTCGAAGCGCCAGTACAGGCCTTCTTGTTCGATCTTAGGTGGAAAGGGCTTCACCGGACGACAGCAATGAGGAGCAGAAGTTCTTCAGGGGGTCACCAGTGATTCCTCGGTCCAGCCTCGTGTTCGCAGGATACTTGGCTCCTGTATCCCTGGGTTCGTAAGAACTCAGGAGATCGACATGGTAGTGGTGTTTCCAGCTCCCTCTTATCCACGGTTCCCTTCGCGCCAAAACGGAGGGGAGCCAATGGGAGATCCGCTCATCAACACACATACCATACGTGGACCAATCACGGACCACAGTGGTCCCAGGCATTCACACCACCCTAGACTCTCTGGCACCCAGGATGTGTATTGGGACCAGACAGCCCATCCCACATCCTGGGGGCACTCAAACGACATGTAGAAGCCCGCGAACGCAACCGTGTTTCGCGGGAAACTACATGCCCAAATAAGGAAGGCCCCGGGTCGCCTGACCCGGGGGAAGGTAAAGGGAGCAAGACGGACAGTGGACTAGACAAAGGAGCCTCGTGGTCCGGCCATTTTGGGTAGCCGGGCCACCCTTTTGTGTTCGCGGCAAAAAGGTGCTCAGAACGGCAAAAGGAGCTCAAAATAAACCAAATGATCGCTGCCACCAGCCCAGTCCCTGAATGACTTGCACCGATCCAAAAACCATCCTATAAGAGTGTCTAGGGTCTGTAGAAGGCTAGAGACCCAAGAGAGCTGTAACTTAGCTTACAGTGCCCTCTTGTGTCGTGTTGCACTAAAATGGCGACACGATAAAAGAAACTACGGGAAACAGCGTTCCCCGGTACTGACTGTCTTAAGGGCATGTCAGTTTCCCCGTAAGAAAGGAGCGAAAGCCCAGAGGAGTACAGCAGAAGGCTGCACTTCTCTGGCAAAGTCAAGAAAACAGGTTGAAAACAATAGCAAAAAGTTTAGGGGTTGCCACATGGAAGGAAAGTTCCCTACAATAACGAAATCTTTCCTAACACTCGCCCCTCCCAGACTATGGACAGGGGGAACTAATCCACCCCTGGATGAGTCTCTTGTTCAGGTCGGTAAAACATTCTGGACAACCCATCAGCATTGCTATGTTGGACACCTGGCCTATGCTCAATAGTGAAGTCGAAGCCTTGTAGACTTATGGACCACCTAAGCAACTTTGGATTCTCCCCCTTCATGTTCATTAGCCACTTTAACGGCTTATGGTCAGTCTGCACAGTGAAGTGGGTCCCATAGAGGTAGGGCCGCAGCTTCCTTAGGGCCCACACAACAGAGAAACATTCTTTCTCTACCGTGGACCATCTGAGCTCTCTGTCCTTAAGCTGGCGACTAATAAAACCGATAGGGTGTTCCTTACCCTTCTCATCTACTTGCGATAGTACAGCTCCTATCCCAGTGTCAGAGGCATCCGTCTGCACGATAAAAGGTCTTTGATAATCAGGGGCCCTGAGCACAGGGGCCTGGCACAAGGAGTCTTTCAAGCCATTGAAGGCCTTCTCACACTCGTCAGTCCAAGTTACCTTCTTGGGTTTCTTCGGAGTTGTGAGGGCAGTCAGAGGAGCAGCTATGGTGCCATAGTCTGCCACAAAATTGCGGTAATAACCCGTGAGTCCTAAGAAGGCTCTCACTTGGGTTTGCGTAGTGGGGGTAGGCCAGTCTTGTACCGCTGGTACCTTACTGGATAGAGGCTGTCTCCTCCCTCCACCTACTTCATGTCCAAGGTAAACCACTGAGCCTTGTCCATTTTGGTGAGGGGCCACTGGGACACCCTCAGAAGAGCTAACTGAAGGACTGCTTGGGAACAGGTCGGGGAGAGGTTCAGACTCCTCTCCCACAACGTCTGAAGCCAGTAGCAGTGCTGCGATTTCGACGCTTGGGCCGAAAGCCTTCAGCCTATTCACGTGAAACACTTTTAGAGCCTGTCCAGGCCTTCCAAGGTCCACTGAATAGCTAACCTCACCCAGGGGCTCCACCACTGGGCAAGGGCCTGACCATTTGTCCTGTAAAGCTCGAGGCCTTATGAGATTCATGATCAGGACTTGCTGACCAAGTGTAAAGTTGATGAGGGAAGCTTTCTGGTCGTACCAATGTTTCACCAGCGCTTGCCCTGCCTTCAATTTATCACTGGCCAAGCCCATCAGAAGTACCATCCGTTTTCTGAGCCCTAGCACATAATCAACTACATTGGTAGTAACAGGGGGAGTGGGCATCTCCCATCCCTCCTTGACAATGGCTAAGGGTCCCCGTACGGGATGACCGAACAGAAGTTCGAAGGGGCTGAAGCCAACACCCTCCTGTGGTACCTCTCGGTAGGCAAACGGTAAGCATGAAACAAGAAGATCCCATTTTCTTCTCTGAGGCTCCTCCAGAGCCCCAATCATGCTTTTTAACGTCCTGTTAAGACGCCCCCCCAGACCATCGGTCTGGGGGCGGTATGCAGAAGAGAACCTGTAGGTGACCCCACATTCTTTCCACATAGCCTGCCTATACTTCGACATAAAGTTGCTGCCATGATCCGACACAACTTCTTTAGGGAAGCCAACCCTAGTAAACATGCCGAGTAAAGCTTCTGCAACTGGCTTGGCAGTTACAGTTGTAAATGGGACGGCCTCAGGATACCTGGTTGCATGGTCGACCAGCACCAGGATAAACCTATTGCCTGAGGATGTTTGCGGGTCAAGGGGACCAACCATGTCGATCCCTACCCTTTCAAATGGTACCCCCACAACTGGGAGCGGTACCAACGGAGCTTGGATTGTCGCGCCAACCTTACCAGACAACTGGCAGGAGGCACAACTCCTGCAGTGACTTTCTACTTGCACCCCCATCTTGGGCCAGTAGAAGTGCATGGATAACCTTTGCTTGGTCCTCCTCATACCAAGGTGACCAGCAAGGTGAACGACATGCGCCAACTGCAGGAGGAAGGGCCTAACAGCAAGGGAAACCACCAACCTCCTATGGTCTCCTTCTGTAGACTCTGTGGGCTCACTATAAAGGAGTCCACCTTCCTGGTAAATCCTTTGCAACCCAGGAGGTTCACCCTCAAGCTGGGAGCAGGCCTGTCTCCTTAGGCCTTCCAGAGATGGGCACTCACGTTGGCCCTTACTGAAGTCGTCCCTATCAGGACCTCCTTCAACTAACAAGTCTTTTAGTTCAGGATGGTCGTTGGGGTCGAACACTTCAGGCATCGCCACCTCCTCGTCAGGCTCGGGCGATTGACCAACTCCCTCCACCGCAGTGGTAGGCGAGCTCGGGGGAATATTCTCTTTCCCCCGTCGGGACTTGTTGACTCCTTTCGCCTTGGGTTTCCCCTTCGGCTGGGGCGGCGTATTGGACTTGGCCAATGCTGCCCGTGCTTGAGACCGTGTGTAGGGTCTTTCGGCAGTGTCTCCTACGAGCCCTAGAGCTCTGAGATCATTGCCCAACAAGACCTTTCCCGGGACGTTTCTCTGAATGCTCACTGGAATCCTAACTGCTGTACCATTTAAAGTTAGATTAACAGGGATCACGGGAAACATACGGAGGGGGCCGTCAGCCAACTTAGTGGGCATCAGAGGAGCTCTGGCAACTTCCTCTGAGTCTACCAAGGTAGAATCCACTACAGTTCGACTGCACCCACTATCCCTAAGAGCTGGAGTATCCACTCCATTGATCAGCACACTGTCTTTAAAGTAGTGCTTGGTATTATCCGGAATCCTAGCATACGCCTCTGCGACTTTAGGCTCCCAGGAACCCAGGGACACTAAAACTACCTCAGCCTCTATTCCGCTGGGAAATGAGTCTGAGGAGAAGGATGCTCCTGTAATCTCTTCTTCCTCGTAGGAGGAGAAGGCCAGATTAGCGGAGTGGACCCCCAAAGGTCTAACCTTACAACGGGGATCCCCCTTCACATGGTCAGTTGCTCCACAAGAAAAACAAGCCCCATTGGGTCTGTTTACGTAGGGAGGCTTATTATAACCAGAGTTCTGTTTCGGAGGCGAACCTCCACTACCCTGTGAGTTCTCGGATGGCTTACCCTTATTTTTCTTTTTGTGGCCCTTATGGGAAGAAGATTTAGCAGATTCCCCACCCTCCACATCTTTGGACTTTTTCCCTTCCTCCTGCTTACCAGGATGAGTTTTGTCCTTATGGGACACTCGATGTGACACCCATAAATCTGCTGCAATGGCCAGCTTCTTAGGATCTATCTCCTTCGAATCGGCCAAATGCTGCTTAAGCTCCGGGGAAGAAGAAGCAAAAATGTGTTCCAGCATGACCAGATTGATCATGCCTTCGAAGGTAGAAACCTTATAACCTTCAACCCAGCCAGTCAAGTTTTTCAGGGACTCAGCTACATACGACACCCAAGTACCACCTTCCTTTTTCTTATACTCTCTAAACCTTTTCAAATATTGGGTCGGAGTCTTCCCAAACTTTAAAATGAGAGTCTGCTTCAACATTGCAAAATCAGCGCGCTCAGCCTTCGACATTTCCATAATGGCACTGCAACCAGAATGGGGCAGTCTGCTGAGTAACCATGCAATCTTATCCGCATTATCAACCTCTTGAACCTCGCATGCATACTCAAACGCATTTAACCAGTCCATAATGTCATTTCGTTCCTCATACACACTGAGCAGATCTTTTGGAAACCGTGGATGAGAGGAAGCCCCAGAACCATGTCCAGGACCCTTGGACCCATTTGCGAACTGAAGCTTGGCCAGTTCCAACTGGTGATCCCTGTCTTTTTGTTTTTCTGCCTGGTCGATTTTCAGTTTGGCTATGCTGAATTCAAGCTCCTGCTGCCTAAACCGCAGCTCTTGCTTCTTGAATTCAAGCATAGCCTCCCCATCAACACTGGCAGAGGAAACGTTAGACATTACATCCTCCCTGTCCTCGTGGTCGTGATGGATCAGTGCAGCGGCAGAACCGTCGGTTCTGCCAGTGAGAGCAGCCCCACCACCTTCTGCACTGTCCTCGGAAGTTATAGCGTCAAGCTGCGCTTCTTGCCACGCCACGATTCTCTGGATCATTTCCAATTTAGTGCCTTGAGAGGAAACCCCTCTCTCCGCACACATCTTCTTCAATGTTTCAGATTTCGAACCATTTAAGGTTAATAAAGTATTCGTTTCCATACTGTTGATAGGACTATGGCCTTTTTAACGTTATATTCAATACTTTACTGCGTGTCCTGGTTGGAATAACCTGAAAACGCCTTAGCTCGTGCGCAACACTGGATACCTTCAGTCGTATCCCACCGCTGTACACCAATTTGTTAAGACGGATTTCTGAACTCTGTCCTGGTGGCGCAGAGGTTCAGAAGGCCAACCTAATTACTTGGAACAGGGTAACCTCTGGACAAGCCAGACCAATCAAGGTAGCGATCGCGGCGGTCAAGACTAGGTCTCAAGAGGGGTGAGGGTGACTGAAAGCCCGCAATGAGCACACAAAGCAAGAGCGCTTACAAACTACTCCAAACAGTTGTTTATATCAAAAATAGATACACATTTATTATAAGGCCTCAAAACTAATGACCACAGTAAAAGCAGCAACATACAACGATATTAAACCAACACATACACTATCCACCCAATATATATACAGAATACACAGTTTCACAGCATTAGCAGCACGAAATATGTTATCCACCTGCAGGGGAAGGAAAACAGGCAGTGCGAACCAATGCGAGTGATATGTCCGCCTTCTGAGGCCCCTAACTGGATGGTAGTCCAATCCCTACGAAGAGTGGAGCCTAGCGCTCAAAAGTACCTGCACACGCCGGTGCCAATGGGCAGAAGGTGAAGCTCTTCGGAGGACGTTGAACAGCTCTGTAGGGAGCTCTAATGAAGGAGAACACGGTCCGCGACTCTAGCGCAGCCTCCACTGTGAGGCAGAAGCAGGGCGCGAGTACGGACAAGGGGTGCTGTATTCACAGCGGGGAAAAGCAAAGGGCACTGCAGGAGGGCGACCAGATCCTAGCTAATCTACTCACCGGTCCCCGAAGCAAGCAGGCCCGAGCTTCTCCTCGATAGATGCAGCTTCTGGCAGGTTCTGAAGAGCAGGGAACGTCTCGTCGTCGTGCAGAGTAAAAAGACGTCCCGATCGAAGAAACAAGCACAGTTTTGTCGCCACGGCAGGGCAACGGAACGGCCGGGTGTATTCAAGCCAAACGAGCACCGCTCACCTCTAGCTTAGGACTGCTAAGCAAACGAAGCGTGTGAGCATGCCCCGGACTCAGAATACCACCCAACCTGTCGGCGATTACAGAGCAGGCCTCCTTAGTAAGCTGGTCAGTCAACTGGATGGCCCAGAGACACTTCCGAAGGCTTACAGCAGGAGTTGATGAAGGTGCCGGGAATAGCTGGTCCTGCTATTCCAATAGGTCGAAGCGCCAGTACAGGCCTTCTTGTTCGATCTTAGGTGGAAAGGGCTTCACCGGACGACAGCAATGAGGAGCAGAAGTTCTTCAGGGGGTCACCAGTGATTCCTCGGTCCAGCCTCGTGTTCGCAGGATACTTGGCTCCTGTATCCCTGGGTTCGTAAGAACTCAGGAGATCGACATGGTAGTGGTGTTTCCAGCTCCCTCTTATCCACGGTTCCCTTCGCGCCAAAACGGAGGGGAGCCAATGGGAGATCCGCTCATCAACACACATACCATACGTGGACCAATCACGGACCACAGTGGTCCCAGGCATTCACACCACCCTAGACTCTCTGGCACCCAGGATGTGTATTGGGACCAGACAGCCCATCCCACATCCTGGGGGCACTCAAACGACATGTAGAAGCCCGCGAACGCAACCGTGTTTCGCGGGAAACTACATGCCCAAATAAGGAAGGCCCCGGGTCGCCTGACCCGGGGGAAGGTAAAGGGAGCAAGACGGACAGTGGACTAGACAAAGGAGCCTCGTGGTCCGGCCATTTTGGGTAGCCGGGCCACCCTTTTGTGTTCGCGGCAAAAAGGTGCTCAGAACGGCAAAAGGAGCTCAAAATAAACCAAATGATCGCTGCCACCAGCCCAGTCCCTGAATGACTTGCACCGATCCAAAAACCATCCTATAAGAGTGTCTAGGGTCTGTAGAAGGCTAGAGACCCAAGAGAGCTGTAACTTAGCTTACAGTGCCCTCTTGTGTCGTGTTGCACTAAAATGGCGACACGATAAAAGAAACTACGGGAAACAGCGTTCCCCGGTACTGACTGTCTTAAGGGCATGTCAGTTTCCCCGTAAGAAAGGAGCGAAAGCCCAGAGGAGTACAGCAGAAGGCTGCACTTCTCTGGCAAAGTCAAGAAAACAGGTTGAAAACAATAGCAAAAAGTTTAGGGGTTGCCACATGGAAGGAAAGTTCCCTACAATAACGAAATCTTTCCTAACACCATCGATGCCCGGAGCCACAACGCTCATTTGCCCAAGACATTTCATTCCCGGACGCGCTCATCCGCATCACCGCCAGCCTTATCCCGCCAGAGAAGGCCAGGCCGTTGACACACAGAGGAGCATCCGCCGGTGGGTTTCCCGCCACCCAACAACCGTAGAGATGCCGGACGACTTGACGCCCTTGGTGGGCCACAGTTCTTCACAAACTCTTTGCGGTCCTAAACTATCGACATCGAGGTGCCCCACACGCCTCATCCTTGCAGGACGTCTTCGACTCGTCGATGAGCACCGCCACGAGCGAAGCTGCTGCCTCCACGCTGTTGTTCACCCTTTCTTCGAGATATCTCGACGATCCGTGGCTCCTGCCTTAAAGGGAGCCGCTCAAGAAGGATCCATCGACGACCCGTCATCGAAACCTATGATTCCAAGTACATTGGGGTTGTAGAACACTTTAGAAGGAAATAAGACTAATTGAACACTATATGGACTGGGCTTGTAGTATATCTTTATTTTACCGCCCAGGTTGGGTGGGGGATCTTAGAACTGTGTCTAGTGGTAGGGGCCAGTATTCTGCCAAATGTTCTAACCAAATGATTTCCTCCTATATATTTTGTTGGTTACCTTTATTAATTGATTTGTGTGACATTTGACCAGAGTACAGTTGATGCACTTTAATGAAATCTGATAGTAATTGTGGTACCACTTAGAACTGTATATATTTGCCATTGTAGATTAACTGAGCACAAAGTGAGTTATTGTAATTGTGTATATAACCTTGAAACTTATTATATAAAGACTGTGTTTTAACTAATACAGTGTGCATACATTCCTTTGTGGGTGCTTGGGGACTACCCTGTACTTAGGAACCAGCCTGCATCACCTCCTGAGAAGCTAGGCCTTGACTGCTCGACCATAGCTACCGAATGGAGAATCTTGGCTGGGGTCCTCTGTGCCTCTCCTCTACCACATAGAGAGCAGGAGTACAGACACCCCCCTCCAGTCTTTACACAAGCTGGGACACCTGTGGAGTATATTGCTAGCTAATGTTTTCAGAGTGATCACTCACAGCGTGGTGGCCTTAGTCCGATGGAGTTGGAGATGAAAGTGACCCAAGCATCAATGGATGCCCCGTTTCCT
The DNA here is from genome assembly GCF_040938575.1 of Ambystoma mexicanum. Lineage (NCBI taxonomy): Eukaryota > Metazoa > Chordata > Amphibia > Caudata > Ambystomatidae > Ambystoma > Ambystoma mexicanum. The sequence continues at coordinate 1,174,242,114 of NC_090932.1, read as the reverse complement.
AGGACATTTTATGCATTGGAATCATTAACTATCTTCCAGAATAATTGTGAATTCTGTAGACTAGAAGAATAAGCCAATAACTACAAGCATTCTCGGTTGAGTTTCCAGTTGTGAACCCTAAGCTCCTTTAGATATTGTGCTTCTGTACCCGTAGAGCTGTAATACAAATACTTAGATCCATGTTGTAATGATGAAGACAGCGCAAGTCACGCCTCAGCAATTATTTGGCAGCGTGGATTTCTTATCGAAGCAATGATGGTTGGCCATCCTCTTAGTGAATATGGCCCTATTTCTGCTGTACGTTCTGCTGCAATCGATGTGAGCCAGAGTTTTTCTAACGGTTACTTCCTAGTCTATTATGTGCGCTCTAGCTAGGCCTGCTGTCCTCGGCTACATCATTAATTATAGTGTCACAATCTATACTGCTAACCATGTGGTTCTCTGTATCAAGGTTAAGTGCGTTCCAATCTATTCAAACCAATGTTTCCAGCAATATTACCAGTCCGGTCAGAATTAGCACCTAGAAATTATACAGCTCACACCGTTCACTAATCCAAAAGAGCCTTGTCCATCATATTGCCACAAATGTAATAACAGTGACCAATAATAAACTGGACATTACAAAGTTTGTCTCTTGGCTGATATCGGACAGCTTCTTTAAATGTAACTTCCCATGAACCACTCAGTATGAAAGACTCATGATGGGACGTCATTTTGTGTGATGCACTGTAAACACTCCATGTGAAAATTAGGGGCCCCCACATCGTTTGGCCCCCAGGGCCCCGCAAATCGTAGGGCCGGCAATGAAGAAGCAATTCACAAATATATACGCAAGACAAATGCCACTTACCTGGCTCCGACAAACTCATCACAGTGGGGCAGCCTCCTCCAGTGGTGCACAGTCTCAAATGGTCCAAAGTTAAGAGTCAGGTACTCGACGCTATCTGAGCAGCTATGATCAAAGTCAACACTGGGGGCTACTTTCGACTTACACGCCATGGAGACGTGGGGGCATGGGAAAGAATAGCCAAAAAAAGACAAATCCTCGGAAAAGCGGTGACGGTTCAGCTGTGCATGGTGGCAGAACAGGAGTGGCTGGGGCTCTACCCCTGACGGAGAAGAGACCCTCTACCTCTGTCAGTAGGTGTGGTGGGGTCTCTCTCCCCTGCAGGGACCTCTTTTTTTTGAAGACGCTACTCTCTCCTGCATGATATTGATTCTCTCTCACACAGGACCACCTCCGCCACCCTTTCTCTATCGCTATAGAAGGGGAGCTGTCCCTTAATCTTGCTATGGGTGATCCCAGCAATATAGGGATGTGAGGGGAGGGTGTTCGTATTCTACGTGTTGCTGAAAAAGGAACCCTCTTAATTGCGGGGAGTTTATTCAATGTCAGACAGCCAGTGCTTTGATTACGGTCCTCACTGACAGGACAGAATGGAAGTGAACGGAAATCAACATAATTTCAGAGCCATGAACATAAAAAAGGGACAACATGGTTCAGCTGACTTGAAATAGAAAGGGGACAAATAAGCTAAAGGGTGCTATGCTACCAAAATAATACCAGAGTGCACATACAAAGAATGGCAACGGCAATGCTGCTGCTCTGACGGGCTCTATGTACAACTCTATATCGTATAGACTGATTCGCGACAACAATGTTTTCCTTCCACAGATCAGCCATTAACATTTTTAATTGTTCGTGAAATGTACACTTTTCGGCCTTCTTAGCACTTATGGTAAATGCAGAACGCATTGTTATGATTTAATCACAAGGACATTACACGGATCTAGAACAGCCTCCATGTAGTCTTTCTTCTCCCCTTGCCGTACCCGGAACTAAAGTGCAAAAGAGTGCTCTAGTGTCCCTGCAAGCCCCGCCCCTTACCGATGCAGAGCACGTTCCTTGATACATTGAACTGGCTTCTCCTAAGCCCAGATCCGCCCTCTGAATTTGTGGACGTTCTTTTCCCTCTATTTAATTCTCGGACCACGCCCCTTTATATCCTGGATGGCTGACCCAGGGCATCATCTGAAAGAGCTGTTCTTAACGCACATCCAGGTCAATCATGTCTGGTTTTCCTGGAGTTTACGAGGAGCCGGCGGATCTGGCGCAACAGCAGGAGCGGCACTACGAGCTTTTGTCTGAGCTCCAGGGCTTGGTAAAGGACCTGCCCAGGTCAGGACTCCCCCCCCACCCTCTTCAATAGATAGTCTCCTATAAGCAAGGACTCATCGTTGTTTTCTCTCTTTCTCATTCTTCTATGTCACGTCACAAACTTTTTTTTAACCGTTTAAACGTTTCAGATGTTAAAAAGGGGCTTTAAGGGGCAGTGTGTGTTGGAAGGGGGGCGTGTCAACCTTGTGTGTGGCCTGAAGGAGGGTCTGGTGGCTCAGGAAAGCTACACAGCACACACCATACCTCACGAGGTCCTAGAAACTTGTACTTTGGGTTACTCAGCATGGTCTCAGGCAAACCTCAACAAGTTTCCAGTGACCATGCTAAAAAAGTAACCCTTTCCTGTATTTGCTTGGAAGTTTGGGACTTGTAGTTTTCCTAAATTTGAAAGAAAGCCAGTGCAAGAATCCATGAGGGAAACATAACTGAATGGCCTTTCTCCACATGGCCACTGGAAACTTGATTGCTCTGCTGGTCATGTTTGTTTACCTAAATAAAACTTCCTCTGGTGTATGTTCTAAATAGATTGCTGTCTACAATACAACCCTTCTGACTGGGGGCCCACTTGATTGTGTTGTGCCTATGGTCGCTAACAGACTATATCTGATTGTGCCACGAACAAGCCTCAAACTCAGAGTGTTTTAACTCTGAATCTAGTGTTACCGCCTGTAAACCCCAGGGTTTACAAGCATTAGCGTAGACAATAACCTCCACCATCCCCATAGTAGCCCGCCCGATTCCATATCTGAACTATGCCAGCCTGGCTAGTACTCATCATGCTACCCTTCTGCATAATGCCCGATTGCACGCCTTGTAGCAGAAATAGCTATATCTCTTTTAGCAATGGACTCGCCAAGCTTGGCTGTCCCAGACACTACCCCGTTCCTTGCCCTACACCCTTCCTGCCCTCCCAGCCTCCTTTCCCCTATAGGGCACCTACAGTCCACAGTACTAAAATCAGCATTACTCTAGGTAACCCTCCACCTAACCTCATCATAGATGACCATTCTGACAATATCCAGAACCCACCAAATATGCTAGATGAGCGCCCTACAGCCCACCCTAACCTCATGACCCGTAACGACAGACTAGGCTATAGACTCCCCACTCTACTTAACAAAGTGGCCAACAACCCTACAACTAAAGTCACTAACAAAAATATCTTTGCAAATACTATGCCTCTCAAAGGAGCCCTACTCAATGTTAGATCCCTTGTGGCCCACCCTACAGAAATTGCTGACATTATCCGCTCAGCAAACTTGGATTTCCTCGCCACTACTGAAACCTGGCTTCATGCCGCAGCAGGTCCCTCTCTAACCCTTGCGGTTCCAGACAACTACTTCATCCTCAGGGCCGACAGACCTAATGCCCGTGGAAGAGGTGTAGCACTTATATTCAAATCATCGCTTGACATTAGATCCGTAACTTCCCTTCCTCTAAACTCCTGTGAACACCTATCCGTTAAAATTCAAACCACTCCTAAAAACACCATTTCCCTGGAACTAATATACAGACCCCCTGGTCCCATGGGTTCCTTCGAGGAAGATATAACTTCCCTCATAGCTGAAAAATCTAAACCCTTATCACAGAATATTATTCTAGGTGACTTTAACTTATGTTACAACGATCCTCACGACACCCCAGCATCCTCCCTTGCTAATGCCCTTTGCGAACAGAACTACTTAACTCCCAACCCACACATTAGAAAGGCAGAACCTTAGACTGACTCGCTGCCCACAACTGCAACATTATCTGCAAGGATCCCCCCAAACCACTTATTTGGACCGATCACTTCCTACTTTCATTTGACATTAGCACCAATAACCCTCTCCATATACAGTGCCCACCTGCACCAGCATGTCTGATGAGAAATAAGCGGAACATCACCGCTGAAGCCCTCATCCCACTGGTTATACCCACTCTAAATATGATCCCCAATTCATCAGACCCTAACTTACTAGTAGACATCTACAATAACGCCATGACCAAAGCTATCGACGTTGTTGCCCCTCTAAAACTACGTAACGGTAAACCCAAAGCTCACCTTAACGCCTGCCAGAACTTAAAATACTAAGAAATAAAAAGTCCAAATTGGAAGCCCTTTGGAAAATGAACCCGACAGAGGAACACAAAATTAATCTTACTAATGCATCCTCCCATTATAAAAAAAGAAATAATTCGCACAAAAAAGGAAGCCTACAATATAAGAATAAGTAATTCTAGTTCCAGTACCAAAGAATTATTCACCATCCTGAAAGAGTTAGAAAATCCCAATCCACCTACGGACATGTCCGTGAAGGACCAACGCTGGTGCACTAGCATCCAAGATGCCCTTGCGAACAAAATCACTGGCCTTCAAACAAAAATTGAAAACAAAAGACTACAACTTTCCAACATCAGCCCCCCACCTAGCCCCCCTAACCTTAGCCTACCCATTACCCCCAACACTAACCATGGCTTCACCTTCAAAAAAGTAACAGTATTAGAAGTGCAAAAAATCATAACCTCCCTCAAACCTTCAAACTGCAAAGGGGACAGTTGCCCTGCACAGATTATAAAAGATGCAGCTAGAGACCTCGCCCCCTTCATTTCTAAGCTAATAAACGTGTCATTCTCTACTAATTCGGTACCCAATAATCTGAAACAGTCATGGGTCCTCCCGCTACTAAAAAAACAAACCTTGGAGCCAGCCATCCCTACAAATAACAGGCCTATCACAACCGTTCCCTTCCTGTTAAAAATCCTTGACACAGTGGCTTACTTGCAAATTCAGCATTACCTAGAGTCCAACCAATTACTCGGATTACGTCAGTCTGGCTTCCGGCCTCAACATGTAACAGAAACTGCCCTTGTTGATCTTAAAAGTCAGATTGACAAAATTAAAGATAAGGGCAAGGCTGCCATCTTACTCCTTTTTAGATCTCTCAGCAGCCTTCGAAGTGGTCGACCATAAGATACTCTGCAACCACCTTTCTTCTGCCGCCCACTTCTCTCCCTCTGCTGTCGCGTGGATACAGTCCTTCCTGGCCAATAGAACCATGAGAGTCTTCTCTCCAGTGGCAGCAGCAGACCCTATCCCTATCACCTGCGGTGTCCCACAAGGCTCATGTGTTTCACCGACCCTATACAACATCTTTACAAAACCCCTCTATGATAAACTGGACCGTCTGGGTGTCACCTACACAAACTACGCGGATGACACCTAGATACTCCTCACCATCTTGGGCAACTACAATACTGATGTAGCCAGGATCAATGAAATCTTCTCTGTCATTCAGGCACGGATGGCCACACACGGCCTCTGCCTGAATGACGAGAAGACTGAACTGCTCATTGTTGGCGCACCGAACAACCTACAAAAACTAAGTCCTAACTATTCCAATATCATAATTGATGGCAATACAATCCTGATCGCCAAAAGCGTGAAAACACTTGGCTTCTATCTCGATGCCAATATAAACCTCACTAAACAAGTCAACTCGATCGCCTCAGCCACTGCCTATACAGGAAAACTAATCGGAGCCTGTAGACCATTTCTTTCCCCTAACAGCTGCCTCACGCTAGCCAGAGCTCTTATACAATCTAAGTTAGACTACTGCAATAGCCTCTACTTAGGTGCCAACCAAGCGATAATGAGCAAACTCCAAGTCCTTCAAAATAATGCGCTAATAGCAGCGCTAAACATTCCCAGGTGTGAGCCCATCTCTGCCACTAGAACTACATGCAAATGGCTCACCATCCAACATAAAATCGATCTAAAATCCCTCTGCCTCACTTACAAAGCTCTCAACCATCTTGATCCCCCACCTTACTAACAAATTCACCATCAGAACCTCCATCAGAACCACGAGGTCGTCCAATACCCTATGTCTTACAATACCCAGATTTACCTCTAAAAGAGCCGGTGGCTCAAGCTTCACTGTCCTCGCCTCCCAACTCTGGAATACCTTGCCACTGAATATTAAGTCGTCCAAATCCTTCCATTCGTTCAGGAAACATGCCATTGGGTGGCTCCTGACAAAAAGTCAACCTTTAAGTTAGCCCCAGCTATAAACTGTACATATTGCACTTGTCTCATTTTGTCATTTGTGGTTGCTATCACTTCCATTGTCTGTATATTCTGTATATACTTGCTGCCTTACTATTATTGTTATTCTATGTACTGTGCCTGTAACTTGTACTAAGCGCCCTTATACTCCCGGGTCCGGAGCGCTATAGAAATAAATAAACATAAACATAAGCAATTCAATCAGTTAGCAAATTGGGGGTTTCTGCTCCCTTGTCTGCCTAGCCCTGTATAATAGTAATCTATTTACACCTGCAAAGAAAGGCTAGTAGTATACACATATTCCTTAGGGCGCCACCGCTCTTCTGAATCACTTTGAATGTGATTTTGCTCGCGACGACAGACCTCAAGGTGTTAACTTATCCGGCATCTTCAGCCAGCCCTGAAATCACCCAAGAGAGCACTGGTGAGAAAGAGGACAGATGGAATCAAGTACCGATTACCCTGCGCCTGCAGATGGCTTCCCTGTACTTATTACTTTTGCTACGTGTATATTTTAATTTCTCTGTCCCTATCACACATCACCCAATCATGCCAGGGACTTTCGTGGACATAGCCGTTAGGTTTTCCAGTTCCATGTGTGGCACCTAGAGTCCTTCCTGACTTTTGTTTCCAATTGCACGCAGCACCTTATAGTTTCGCATTTCCCATTGTAAAGATGGGCCTACAAGTCCCAGCATGCAGTAGGGCTACAACTGCCTCGAGGAGTCATGCATGGAAGTGGGCAACTTGGCAGTTATGTCTGAGGGACTGAGGAGCCCTGTCTCAAGGGCGGCTTTTTGAGACTGCCGGGGTCTTACGATGGCCAGCCGAGGGCCCACTGAACGACCTTGGTTTTGGGTTGTCCAGGTTGGCAAAACTAGGTGACTCCTGAAGCGTTGCTCTCTTAACATTGTTCTGTTATATTTCTGAATTTTAGAGGCCGAACACAAAAAAGACAGATTTTATTTCGGCTGATTTTGTGTTGCCTTTAAAATGCAGAAATGTGAAATTTTGAACCCACCAGCCCCCCCCCCTCAGGAAAGGTGGTCATCCCCTACCCTCTCTCACTTGTTTTCTAGAAAATCGGGGGGGGGGGAGAACATGTTTACCCTTGCACTCTGCCCTTTCTTCACCACCACCCCTCTTCTCATCCCAACGCATTCCCCCTCTCTCTTCCACGCAGACACGCACATACTCCCAAACAACGCCCCTCTACTGGAAATACACTTGTCTCGTGTGTGTGTGTGTGTAAGGGGCATGACAGTTTGATTTAGAAAGACGACTCGGAATTGTCTTTCTAAATTGGTCTTCTTTAAGTGCTTTTTTCACTCCATGTGGTTTAAATACACGTGTACTGTGCCCATCGTCGCACTGTCTTGAAGCTTGGACGAAGGGTGGCCTATTGGGCCTCTGCTGAAGCAAACCAAGGTCTGTGGTGGAAAGGGTGTGGGTGTGAGCAGATGAGGACAATAGAAGTTGGAGCATGGTAGACATAAACAGACTAATGGAAAAGTACAAGTGAGTTGAAGGTGTGTGTATTCTATATTATAATTATTAGTGGATTCATTGACTTTTGATCGGAAACAAAGGTAATAAAAACCCTCCTGTGATGCTGAACAATATTTCCCGAGGACAGTTTCAAGGACAGAGATTTCATGGTATTACAATTATCCAGCCTATGATTGTGTGATGGCCCAGATGTGCTCAAGCAGGCCCTTGGAAGCTTGGAGACTTCTTCACCATAGTAAATAAACGTCCCTCCCTTTAAAAGGGGAAACGGGGGGTGTCAAGCCACCTGACACAAATGCCTGAACCAAGAGTTGGTCGTATAAAAGTGAATACAGTGCACATATGAAAAAAGGGGAAGAGGCAGGGGAAGAAGCAGTAATCTCGATCCTCCAAGAGACCTACCTGCTTGGCAAACCTGATGAGGGATGACATTAAATGATCATCAATGTTAGGTGTGTGTGAGAAACTGTGCTGCATTACTTGCAGGGTTCAACATTTGCACTTGCCACTAGCGATTGGCTTGAGATAGTTGACCTTTGGAGAGTAAGAAATGGTGTTGTATGTGTATAATTGAAGTGACGAGTAACCTTTTATGGTTGGCTACTAACTTTTTACCCCTGATTACTTGGGAGTAGGGTATCCAACTTTAGGAATATGTGCACATCGACAGTGAGAAAATGTGCTCTGAGCTCACAATCCAGGCTTCGATATGTTGATCTAAGGGAAGTTCTCCTTTGTTGCATAACATGGATGCAATCCGTGTATACTGTTGCTTTAGTTGAAGTATACATTGCCTGTTAATTGGGCATTGTTACAGTGCCAAGCACTGTGCCAAACTATCAGGTAAAGGATATTGGCTTTGTAGAAATAAAGGTGTACATGTTTGAATTATACATATGGTCGGCCATGTTTTTTTAAGGCTAAGTGGCTCGATTTTAGAAAACTTTCCTATGGACCTTACCCGAGTTTTCGTCCATTAAACGCACGCGAAAACAAGCACCTGGGAGCCGCCGTTTTCTGATAATCCTATCTTTTCCCCGATCGCCCTGGCTCACCTGCTTTTGCGGCACTAAATCAATTCCCCCGCCCCTGAGCCTGACATTATCAAAACATTCATATTCCCCGTCTCTCCCCGTGACGTTACTGTGCTGCGTAGGCAAAAGCGCCCAGTCGTCTTCTGCGCGACTCCACACAGAACCCGGAAACCAACACAGATCAACTCACAACACAGCGCGCCACAATTCGGAATATGAAACTGTACTTTACAATGAAACAGCAACACGGTACATTTGGTAAAGTACATTTATTTGGCATCAAATGTTTAGAGAATATTCATATGAACTCCGGAAGACATTTATTTTCTTTTATCTGTATCCGCAATAACTGTTCCGTTTCATCTTGGGTCACGCGCTGTTCCATTATGGCACACAGGGTGTTCATTTTCGTAAAAAGAATCACTTTGGAAGCACGGTGAACCGCAAGGCTGTTCCATCAACTAGGCACTAGTCCAGCCTAAAGTTTGTTATGTTACTTCTAGCCACTAGTACAGCGTAAGGGCATGTGGGCCCTTGGCGATCGTCCCATAATATGGTGATCGTGCTCCAGTTGTTGACACGAAGCTGCAGGTGTCTGCTGAAGAATCCGTCCGCCGGTGTCTCAAACAGGTGGCAGTTGCAGAACGGGATCAAATAAATGATAATTAGTCTCACTAGCCGAACTTCATTAATATTACTCATTTCATTCATTACGGCCGATCAGAAACTATTTGCTTGCAAGGGTAGTTCAATGGAGTATGTTCTTCTCTAACATAAATGCGAAAAGTAACGAGATAAATCTAGGGCAACACACAATGATAAACGACACTCTACATGCATGAGGAATGATATGATATATGATATGGCATTTGTAACGCGCGTATACTCAAGTGTTTCTAGGCGTGACGAGGCAGGTGGGGAACAAGGGCAGACAGACAACGATCCTACTAGGCCAGGTGTCTTTCTGATCGCGCATGGGGATGGGCTGTACAAGGATAGTTGAATACAAATTAAATAATAGGGCCAGCTGGTGGCAAGTGCAAGGTAAATGCCGGGACAAGGGGCTGAAGGATACAGAGACAGTCCCGTAGTGCAGGGAAAAGTGGCTGGGCCAAGGAGCGAGATCGGTGACACCAGTGAACCTGCATGCCCATGTGCCCACTACGAACAGTTTTAACATCTTTTACAGTCATCATTCATTCATTTATTCATGCATCCATTCACTAAATCTTCATTCCGGTATAAAAGCGTGTAAAGATTTACTTACGTTATATTTGAAATTTCCATTGTGTCTCTTCGTAATGCAGTCTGTAAAACGGACAATGCTCTTGACAATGATTTTTCGTATACTGACCTAAAACTGAAACTCGGTCTAGTTTCTGAATTTTCTGCCTTATCGTCTCTTACGTTATTGCGCACTCCCTTCAAATGTAGTTCTTTCTGCATGGTCCCTGTCTTAAGGTCAAAAAACAATAGACCCTTATACTTCCAGTGCGACTTGTGGGCCTCATCTGTGCACTGTCCTTCGCATTCTTTATTTGCAACATCACGTAGTATAGGCATCTGTGAGAACTTGAAGTTTAGAATCCGTCTATGTAGTGCGCCTCAATGTGCAAATGCGAACTGGCTTCTCTCCCAAATGCCACGGCCTGCTTGGCTGGCGCGTTCTAAGTGCCCCAATTTTGTCCCCGTTGTCTGCGAGCTTTGCAGCCTAAATTGAAACATTTAATTTTTTGCGGAAGGTCAGGGAAAGTATAAAGTACCACAGGAGTTGAGTTAAAAGTGAGATTTATTGTTTGTTTGTTTTATTTTTTGCAATACGCAAGCCTCCCCTCCGTTAACAGTGCGCAGCATTTACATTTACATGAGATGAGACATGAGAAAAATATATACATACACATATGTGAGGTGAATAGAGAGAATTCAAAGATGACACCCAGCTTCTTCGCCACCCATGATGGTGAAGTTGGGGGTTAGGTTTACTGGTACACTGTACAATAACATTTATTTACAAAAATACAATCCTATTGCAATTATTTAAACCGCGATTTGTACTTTACAATCAGCTGTGCATCGGGTGGGCATGGAACAGTCGAAATGTTTGGTGGCAATGGATCACTGCTCTGTACAGAAACGTCCAAAATTCCATATCTGTGCTTCTCTAACACAGCAACAATAAGGCCTTTCACAAAGTCGAACTGCATTTCATCATAGACTGGTTTGATCACCCATTGCTTACTTCGTTTTGAAAACACCTTGGTGTAGCGAGGCATCCTTACTTTGCCCCTAGTCCTAGATTGTTCACTTCCGACATTGCTGTTATGGGCCAAGACGGCTAGTAGAGTGCGATGTTTCATGCCTCGAAAGCTAAAATGCAAGCGCTTTGGCCTGTACTTTAGGCACATATTGTGGAACACCTCCAAATCTCCTGTGTGACAGAATTCTGTCAGTCCTCTCAAATCTCTTGATAGAGTTTTGTCGAAAACAATCTTCTCAATGGCTTTGTGTGTCGGTGATGATGGAATCAACCACTTCTTCTTCCGTGCCTCCTCTGGGGACAAAGGGCCATGTTCACATTGGTGGAAATGTTCATTTGCTGTCCAGCGGTGAACGTTGGTACAGTGGTGCATCAGTGACCGCCATTTTTCAAGTAGTATTTCCACTGACCCCTCGCAAGTTTTTGAGCTCCACCAAAGATGGTTGGTGATAGAATGTGACCACTGCAAAATACTTTCAAAACCTTTTTTTTTTCCTGCAGCCGAGATTTTCTTATTGATTGATTTAGCAAGATGCCATACGTCAAATTGATGTTTAATATGTGGGAACTGCTCTCTCATTGTCTTGGCAATTGAAACGTGTCTATCCGTGGCTATGAGCTCGATGTCCATCCCCCTCGATTGTAGATGTTCCACTGATTTTATAAATCCTAGTTTCTCCATGGCCACTGAGGATGTACATTGTGTTACCTGCACGACCTCCGAACTCACAATTTTCTTACTATCCATGTCCTGAAAGTGGTAGGTGCAGTACTTGGCAGAAAACCCAGGGCTATCGCACTGTCCATCGCCGGCTAGCCTGAATCGTTTGCCTTCGAATGTACTTGCTAGAGACAATTGTTCAATTCTCCAAGCATCACTAATGGCCGGAAACAGATAATCACGTTGGTATGTGTAGTACAGCGCACTAGAAATGAAATGGAGTCCCACAAACTGAAAAAAAGCCTCTAACTTTCTAAAACTGGAGCCACTAAAAAGTGATGCAGCTGCACACAGTAGATTGCCTGCTGGCAGTTTCCCCAGCATCGGTTGTGCAGACCATGAGAACCTACGATTTAATCTACAGGCGGCTTTTATTTTGACGTTAGTGCCTTTCATTTTACGAGTCACATTAATCAATGGCTTCCCACATACTTTCCCTCTAACGGAATGCACACATTTCAGCATACTTATAATTTCCATCAAGCAACTGTCGAATACAATGTATTTGCTCTCTTTCATTAGACTGTCATCCTGCGTCAACGTTGTTTCAGCTTTTGACGCTGTGGAGATGTCAACACATTGGAAAGTAATATCGCTGCTATCAAGTATTGTTGCGTCTATGGATGCTGCGGCTGGTTCATTCTCTCTCATTTCAACATCTGCTAATTCAACATTGATGGGAGAACACAACAATGTCGACATGTTTTTTGGTGGCAATTTTTTGGCTGGTGTAGATTGTGTAAATTGATCTGCAACTACTTCAGAGCTATCTCCAATACATTCAATAACATCTTCTTGTAGTGGTCCGGTCGCACAGTAGCTATGGTCCAATGCAACTTTGCTGTAGTCTCCAAACAGAGCTAATTCATGTTCTGGCCATGAGCATCTCGAGCCTGAATACGCCTCGCCTCAATTAATAGTTCCTCCATAGTGTACATGGTCTGGCAAGCCACATCTCTCATTCGCTTCAATGTCTGTGTGTGTATAGTTCTGATGCCCACGGGTAACTGGAGGAGAGATTGGAAAAGGGATGTTCAGTTTAAACACAAGATGGGAGTGTAGTAGAATTGACTAGAAAAAAACATAAAATAGTCCCCACCACAAACATTTTTTAAAAGTTATTAACTGTTTGTAACTAACTTTTTTTTGTTTTTTTTTCTTTGCAACTTTTTTGACTCGACCTTCAACATCTGCACGCTGTAGCTCCGATTCGTTTCCGCATGTCCTCGCTTCCTCTTGCGCTGCAACGAGTATATTTTCTGTATCCGCATAGACAGCAAGGAATGAGGCTCCATCGTCTCCCTGAAACATAGTACTTTCATTACTATGTATCAAAATATTGTTAGCATAAAACACGTGAGGACGAACACACAGGTACATCTCAATAGCCAAATACGATTTAAACATTGTGTGCAACAATCAAATGACAAGTATTCGACCAGTGATGATCTATTTCGATGGAACTGTCAGTATCCATACCCCCGGCTCTGCATGGACAGCCATGAATGGTTGTATTAGAGAGGAGGCATCCGCATCTCCCTGAAACACAAAACTTGCATTAGTATGCTTTTCAATATTGGAAACATAACACACACTTGGGGTCGACGGCACAGGTACCTATAAAGAGATAACTGCAAATGATGCATTGTCCAAAAGAATCAAGGAAAATCCAAATATGATCACATTTCATCGACTTATTTCAACGATTCCTTTACATCTGCATCATCTCAATGAGATGTTGTGATTGGGGTGGAAGCTCCGTCCTCTCCCTGAAACACAGTACTTGGATTAGTATGGTTTTCAATATTGGAAACATAACACACACTTGGGGTCGAACGCACAGGTACATATAAAGAGATAACCGCGAAAGATGCATTGTCCAAAAGAATCAAGGAAAATCCAAATATGATCACATTTCATTGACTTATTTCAACGATTCCTTTACATCTGCATCATCTAAATGAGATGTTGTGATTGGGGTGGAAGCTCCGTCGTCTCCCTGAAACACAGCACTTGCGTTTATAGGGAAGAAAGTATAGCAAATGGAATCACGTTATATGATCACGCATGATGGAGCTGTCAGTATCCATACCTCGTGCTGCTGAAGAATATCTATGGATGTTGCAAATGTAGTGCGCACTTCCGAAAGCTGTTGCGCCGATTCGTATACTTGAATGTCAGGCTCTGCATCAAGTGTAGGGGTTGACGCTCCAACGACTGCCTGAAACATAGTACTTGCATTAGTGAGGATTACAATTGTGAAAACATAACATACACCTGGGGTCGACAGCACAGGTACATATCAACGGCTAACCACGAATGAAACATTGTGTAGAACAATCAAACGACAAGAATTCCAGCTCTGATGATGATGCTCGATGGAGCTGTCAGTATCCATACCTCCTGATGTTGAAAAACATCTAGAAATGTTGTAGATATGGCGGACGCTTCAGCATCTCCCTGAAAGACAGTACTTGCATTAGTATGGATAACACTAATATATAACTGAAAACAAACACCAGTGGACGATAACTAAGGTGTATATCAATTGGAAAGCAGTAACCAAACATTCGGTAAAATAATTACACGATAGAATAAAACTATTACTTGACATGCATAAAACAAGTATGTAGCGGATTAGCCTAATAAGATTACCTGATACGCGCTAGAAGTGGTTGATAACTGCGACCACGTCAAGGATGTAGAATGTTCTTGCTTCAGATTCAAGGGATAGTCAAGAAGTTGTAAAGGTCAATTAATGATTGATAATGAAATGCCAATATTGAAAATAACCATGTAAGCCGACAGAATACTTGAAAAATGCTCAATACAGCACAGTTCCCTGTCCCCATATATATATATATACATTGCGTTTGTGGGTTATGAAATCGAAAAAGAATATATTGATAAATGTCAATATTCAAAAAACTATACACTAATATCAATATCGAAATTATTACAAGGGATAGAACACCTACAATATCAATTAATCCATTCGGCTACACACTACCGCAAGGCCGAAAGCTAAATCCGGACACTTGACTCACCGGTGGCGGAATGTGGACGAATAGAGTGGGAATAGCGTTTTCGAGCAATTTCCGTGTAGTTCGCCGTTTATTCTTCTTTGTTACCCAAGAAGTTGTGTACATGTCCAAGGAAAAGTGCCGGCTGCAGATGCGGTATCGATCGCCCCTCTTGTCCTCTAAGACTTGTTGGACTCTACTTTCCAGCTCATCCAGTGGATATCCGCAATGTCTGACCCATTCTCTTATTCGATCGACAGTTTTCGGGAATACATGCATTGTAGTTCCTTCAGATTTCGCATGGGTCTTCGAAGGGCAACCGCTAATCGAACAGGCAGGCATTGTTGATAAATCTGAAAAGTAAATATCGACATTATTATACAATCTTCAAGAATAAAGATTTGATACAAAAGTAAATGAATCATACAATGATCAATGCAAGGTTTGTTTTGGTCGCAGGAACTGTACCAGTTCATTATGTGCAGCTTAGTATTTGCATAAATTGCAGAAATGTATAAAGGATGTGACTAAAATCTGAACATGTGACTCATCCCTTGGATGTTCTGTATTGCACGAGAAGGAAACATGCTTACATCATAGACTGGATCCCCGAAGGATGCAATTCGATGACAATAGACACAGATGAAAATAAATAGATCTATTGATAGCATAGCAATGGAAACTCTAGTCAATAGCAATGAGACCAATGAACATAGCACTATTGTGTACTCTACTCGCAAATAGATAGAAATTTAAAAATCTGCGAAATATGACTAGGATACATGGCCTTACCTTGACCAACAAACAGTCGGATTCAGCAAGCAGAGCAGTATGTTGCAGGAGAATAGGTGGGTGGCTACAGGTAGCAAACTGATGGGTTTGCTCTAAGCGGTCACAGAAGTTCACGGATAGCACGACGACCACCAGATTAGCGTAGATCTCGGTGGTTGCCAGGTAACACGTTCAGGAGTTGACTTGCAGAGATGTTCTCATGAGACATATCAAGTGGTTTATAAAGTATTTGGAACAGGGGTGTGTTTGTGAATGAATGACGTATGTATGTCGTGGTTTTAGGGGGGCGGCCTGCTTCAAGGGGAGGCCTGGCTGGAGACACAGGGTCTGGGGAGGCCATGTGACCGATGGCCCCTTGGCGTGGGACACCTTTTGAAGTGTACATGTTGTTTGGCACCTTGGCCTTTCGCGCCCCGGACAGCCCCCCCCCATGCCAGCGAGCATCCACCAGCGCGAACCGCCTTTGATACAGGGGGGTGGGATGGATGGGCATTGGGCGTGCAGATAAGGCACAGGAAGACTGCTGAATGGAGACACACTTATGTGGATTGCAGGGGGGCGGCCTGCTTCAAGGGGAGGCCTGGCTGGTGACACGGGGTCTGGGGAGGCCATGTGACCGATGGCCCCTTGGCGTGGGACACCTTTTGAAGTGTACATGTTGTTTGGCACCTTGGCCTTTCGCGCCCCGGACAGCACCCCCCATGCCAGCGAGCATCCACCGGCGCGAACCGCCTTTATATCAATATACAGTATATCGCCTTTATATGAATGATAGTATATCGTTGCTTATCAATAACAAATGCCACATAACGCAGATTCTTGTGAGCACAGACCCACACTTCAACCAGTGTATTATAGTGGCCCAAGACCCGAAGGTCTGTATAATCCAATGGTAATTGATAGTATAGATATGTGTGATTCATTTAAAAAATCGAGACAAACGTTGTTAAAATAAATGTGGTGTTTTATTTTGTATCTTATTTTCATGACACAAAAATACAAGACTTTAAAGATTATACAGGTCAGGTTGCAGCACAGCGAGAGAAAATCCCCTGTACTGACCGCTGTCACTCGGGAACGTTTCTCTAATGGCACGAACGGCACAGGCGGGTATCACTATTCGAATGCGGTGTCCAAGCCTCCCGTGAAGCCACCATGTATAGGAACGATAGGCCACCAGCCTGTACCACCTGTGAAAAGGAATGAAACAAACTGTTTTTAAATGACCCAGATAAGTTTAATAAACGTTTGTTGTCAATGACAATTCTTGTAACTAATGGCATTTTACACGGACAAATGCTATCTAGACAATGCACACTATTCAACGCCTTACATGCGTTACAATGATATGTAGATGTAATTTTGGATATAGTAGAAGAACATGAAATAGGAGTGGCATGACAAGCAGAGTATACTTACTCGTTACTCGGATTACGAGGACGAACAGTTGCTCGAAGTTCGTGCATAAGCACCATCAAGATTCTCAACACGGCCCGTGTGAGGCAGGCTGCCCTGAAGTCTGGCAGCTCGGTGATGCATTGCGGTCGTGGCTCGCCTCCCGAAATGTAGGCCAGGCATCCCGAGTTTTCTCGGCAGCAGCAGTTCTCGTCCTCGGTTGGCATTAGCTCGCACCGATTGCATGTGCACCAGGTGGAGACGCCGTCCATGCGACTAGGCCCAGGCTCTTCATCTGTTGAATCGTCCTCCCAACTGCCGTCCGAATCCCCATCGTTTTCACGTGCTTCCCTTTCCAGTAGTTCCTCCTCGGTATACTCAGGCTCGTACATGTAGGGCATTATTGTAGCCATTGTGTGGTAAACAGAGTAAAATAATTTACCGAGATGGTACAGGTGTTCACACGGGCTACAAGCGGCGAAGGTAGCTGACCAGAGCACTGAAACGAGTCACAGAATACTCAAAGTAACACAGAGAGAGGAATGGAATCGAAAATCTGCTGCTGTGTGTTGTGAAACGGTCTGTTTATACTTATTGAGGAAAGAGGCGTCCTGCCATTTCCATGGCGACACGTCATTAGCTGAAGTGCAGCGAATGTTGACACGAGACGTGCTTTGGCATTGGGAAATGGGCGGTACGAGTCTGCTGATGACAGGCTCAGGGGCGGGGGAATTGATTTAGTGCCGCAAAAGCGGGTGAGCCAGGGCGATCGGGGAAAAGATAGGATTATCAGAAAATGGCGGCTCCCAGGTGCTTGTTTTCGCGTGCGTTTAATGGACGAAAACTCGGGTAAGGTCCATAGGAAAGTTTTCTAAAATCGAGCCACTTAGCCTTAAAAAAACATGGCCGACCCATAGGGACAATAAAATTGTTTACTAGAGTATGCCTTTAAGTGTAACATTCCTGATGTACAATCCCACCCTACAATTATGGTCAATTAACAGACAGTGATTGCTCAAAATGTATTTAAAACAAATAACTCTTCAAATTAAAGCGGTCTCAAGTTTTATACCAAGGAAAATCACTACAATGGTCTAGATATAAGAACAATTGATCAGTAAAGAGTTTTGTCTGACTATATTGCTCTCACTACTGGTTGTCAAACATTAATTTCCATAAATCGATTAATAAAAAAAAAAAATTCTAAAAGATACTATGCCTTCTAAATGCACTCCCTCCATAATTGCTTTCCTTCAAAAAAAAAAAAAACGCTGTATACTTCAATGATAGCTTGTCAACAAGAGGCATGGCATTTCTGTTTCAATGCATCCAAATACTTTTTTTCTTTCCCCAATGTCAACTGACATGTATCTATTGGAGCACTTTTCGAACATTGAATGTCCTGCAGGGGATTCTTAAATGTGTATGCAATATTTTCTGAATGTGTGTGCAGCTTTCCATCTATTTCTTTTGAGTTTGACTTCAGCTCTACAAAATCTTCTTCAGTAAAATGTACAACGTTAAGACGCCTTTTAAAAGACCATTTCCCTGTCGCATGACATGTAGGTCTGCCTGTACATTTCAAGCTAAAGGACTTCAGGGCTTTAACACTTTGCACGTTTTTCTATGAATAAGATGAATTCTCCAAGGAAATCTATACAATGAAAAGTAATGCATTCTAGTATATAACTAGATTAAAATAAGTTTATATTTGTTCTTGCAAATTACAGAAACACATGTAACTTGCTATCAATGTTAAGACCCCTCAGGAACCAGAATCTTAAGGTTAGTATAGCTATCATATTTGTTTGCTATCGCTCAGCCATCACCTTTGTCTTGGTGCTGAACTTTTAAATGGCACAAAAATGTCATGTTTTGAGGTCCATCGAATGTGTGTCTCTAAAGTGTAATGCTATGAATGGGATAACTACAATCTACAGATTCCATGAGCATATTTTCTTATATTCCTACTTCTAATGTAGGGTTCTGCAGATGTTGACGACTTCAATTCCCATCACCCCTACCCAGCATAGTCGATAGTGAGGGATCATTTGAGTTGAAATCCAAAATATTTGGGGAGCCACAGGTTGCAGAACCCTCTTCTAATGGAACAAAGTGGGTTAATGTGCCAAAACACAGACTGAACAGCCACCACATTTGTGGAAACCCACTGATTGTGAAGCCAACCAGACACAGCTTTCCCCAGAACCTTTAGAGGTGCTTGTAAAAGCACTGATGGCAACTATAATTGAGGTGAGTAATTGATGGACAGTATAATAGCCTGTATGTCAATCCTGGATCAGAACTAAGCGGAGACAAATGCCTGGAAAGAATTTTATAAATGTCTTGATTGTTTTCACATCCTGGTCAGTGGTATTACATTGGAATATGTGCTTTACCAGAGTATTCTGGGAATCCAATAAAGAATCTCTTATCATACCAACAATTAAAAAAATAAAATAAAGTTTGAGAGAAATACCCTTGGTTTGAAAGGATTCAATGGTCACTAAAGCGTTGTCTTCATAACGCATAGAAGAAGCACAGTTGCGTGTCAAACTGAATTCCACATTAGCTGAGTAAGTATTTAAATAGATATGAAATGGTTTATGTCATGGAGTCCCCCATATCGGGACTATCTACATACCTTAACCATAAAAGTTCATGGGAGAAAAACTAGCTTTGGATGGTGGACATATTCCTTTGGGACTAACGGAGGAGCACCTTTAGTTATTTACATAGGCAGGGACGCCTCTAGCAAGAGGAAAAGCTATGCCTTATCCTTTATGATTTAAATATCATTCAAAATGTCAGTTAAGGGTCAGCCTCCTTCTTCCGACACACCACAGCAACTAAGACTGTTGGAAATCACTTGATTCAGTGTACAGAAAATACTTCATCACGCAAATTCTTAAATCATGTTCGAAGTGTAGAAAGAGGTAACATCCATGGTTACCAAATACCAGCTCTTTTCACGTGATGTAGATGTAATAACATCCCAGTGTCCTCCTAAAAGAACGCAACATACTTGCAAAAGGCTCAAAGTATAAATCCACACATTGGCAACGATTTTCAGTGATACCGTCAACTCCTGAAAACATTGGAGCAACTCTCAATGGCCTCTGGGGCTTATTTGGGCAGTGTGATGAATTGCCATCTGGCAAGGGTATGAACCCTTGGTTTTTTTGGGGTTTTTATTAAGTAATAAAACGATGCAGTTAATTCCATCTCTGAAATGGAAATCTGCTAGATGCCTTTGTCATAAGCCCAATGCCAAAAGCATAGTGTGTACTTGTGTCCTGCTGCATCATTATCCTGATTTGCAGCACCAGCTCCACCAGTGGCACAGCGGTTCAAAGGTCACAGGTGCCCTCTTGACACCCAAGTCTCTGCAGCGCATGGGCTGCATTTAACATATGCACCCCTGTCCCAAAAACTGTAAAGGTCTGGAGATCCTGTTCTCTCTCCCAGGACCCCCTTGTTTTTTTGCATATTTTAAGTACCTTTAGATCTCACCTTAAGTTACTAGGGGAATCCAGGCGTGGACCCCTTGCTCACTATTCTTAGAGAGGCACAGCTCCACCCTACTGATGAGGTCCAACCAGACTGAAACACGTGTCTGGTGTTGCTGTTGGTACTCTTGTTCAGAGGAGAATTGCCTCGCATTTCGGTGCTGGAATGCCCCAGTGCAGGACAAAAGACTGATATGCTTTGGATAGTTCTCCTCTGTGAAAGATGGTAAGCGAAAGAATCTGGTTAAGGCCCTTTTAAACAAGGACTAATGTCTGGCAGAGGGACTCCCAGGACACCCCGCCCCCCTTGTTTTTTTGGAGATCCTGTTCTGCCATACCTGATTTAGGTTATAGTGGACATCATCTTGTTGTGTTTACTGTAACTGCAGCGTGGCGCCTGTATTGGCAGCATGCACTGCAGTCAACATAAAGCTTGGCACTCGTGCCTGTGACGGCTGCAAGTGCGTAGTTTGGATCAACATTTGTGGCTGACCCAGATGCTGCAGCAGTCGTTGAGGGGGAGCAGTAAGAGCGGTAGCTCAGGCGCAACTTACTGTGGCTACACTTTTACCTTAATAAAGGTATGTTTCTGTTCTGCCATGTCACCTCTCCTCCTTTCCTCTCCTCTGCGGAACACAACACTCCTCCTGAGGTATCCCACCCTAATTTAATTGATTTTGCACATGTCTGCCCTGTGGACCCAGTTCAGCTGTGGAAGGATTATGTGTAGTCCTCCTAGACAAAACTCACCTCTGTCCGCTGACAGGAGTGCAACCGTGGGGGGGATTGCTTTTCTTTGTTCCTTTGTAAGGGCAGGCAACCAAGGACAGCCACTCCACAGGACACTGAACTGGTAAAAGAAACCAAGAGGCACATCAATTTGCAGAGAGCCAGGCCTCGCAACAGGGGGCTGCATTTCTGAAGGCTTTTGTTCTTCAAGGGAAGGGCAGAGCTAGAGTAGGCAGGGGGTAGGGTAGGGGGAGTACTCTGTTCAAGGGAAGGAAACTTGCACCATGGTGAATCTCTCTGCCTCTCTTTCTCCTTCCTGGCTCCTCCACTTCCTCTGGAGCAAAACGCTTTGGCTGTGACATCAGAAGTGCATAGTCCGCACATTTCAAGAGCAGGGATTGGACCCCTAAAGTCGGCTAGCTTTAGTCCAATAACATGGGAAATTATTACTATAAAAGAAGGGTTTCTCACCAATTATTTGAATCCTGGACCCTGCTGAGAGAGCAGTCCTTTCTAAAGTTTCCAGTGATGAGGTGAAGGCAGTTGTTCCAAAGGCTGGGAGGCTGGGGCAAGCTCTGTCTCCTAACCATCCCCAGGGACCATTGGGAGTGATCTGCTGCTGGAACAGACCTGCCTCTCTTCCAGCCACGGAGGTACCCAGGACCTCTCTGTATTGGAGGACCCCTGCAGTGGTGCGCCAGCCTCCACTGTGTTTCAGAGCACGAGATAAGGATTCCTGTTGTCTGTAAGCCCCTGGATTGGGATCTCGCAGCACCCTGAGAGTGCAGACAGACAGGTGTTTTTTTGCCGTTGAACTGCTTGGACCGCGTTTCATGAATTGTTCCACACATTTGAGTCAGCAGGACCTTCCGTTGCTGCTTTTTAGCTTTGACCCGATCTTTGCTCAGCTCAAAGAAGTCTGGTTCTGCCGAACCACCAAGAACTGCAAAGAAGGTACTATTGACTAACTAACTGCCAGCTTGGTTCATTACTGGGCCCTAGAGACTGGTTGGGTCCCTTTCCGCACCCTTTATGCTCTTATTTATTGGTTATTTGTAATTCACACTATACAGCAAAAATTGTTTTGATGCACCTCAACATGGGGGATAGGGATGAGGAAAAAAGGTATAAAACAAAATGATCTTAAAAGGTCTTGAAACATTCAGAACGTGCAAGTGCTATAGCATGAGGGCGGGAGAGAGTGGGCGTAGGGGAAGTGCAAGAGAGGGTAGAAGGGAAGAAGCGTAGGTTGTGAGATGATTTGGAACGTGCAAATGCTGACACCTTAAAGTGGGAGGGAGGGAAGTGCAGGAGGGGAAGAAGATGAGGGGTACATAAATAGCAAAACAAGTGAAAAAAACAAAACTGCAAGAACAAGTAGGTAAACTGCATTACGTAAAACCAGACATGCAATTGTGCCAGGTAGGTATGAGTGACTGCAGACTGGAAAAATGCAGGGCTCCATCAGGCATGCAGACAAGCAATTAAGACTAAGCAGGTAAGAGTGAGAAAGCCAATCCGGTGTTTAGGGCAGGCAAGAAGTAAAACGCAGACTAGGCAGTGAAGACAAACCTGTGATTATTAGGGTGGCTGAAGCCAACAAGCGCAGGGCTGGAAACGGGCAGGAGGTTGCAGGTGGCAGGTGGCCGGGAACAACAATGGGAAGTTAAAAAACACCCTCACCCTGTGGAGCAGGGTGCTACATCAAATTATGTAGGCACAGGTAGGCAACATGCAACAGTTAGGGTGGGTGCGCAATTGGGGAAAGCCTCACCACAAGGTTGTGAAAATGATAGCAAGGGAGCAGGTTAAGAAGCAAACTTCATGGTGCCAGGGGCCAACATCAAAAACACAGCAAGAGATGGGGGAGGCGGGCGAAATATGAAAGGTTAAGTGTGAAAGCCAAACAAAGTATTGCAAGGATAATAGTGCAAATAGCAAAACACACAGCCATGGGTAATACAGTGAGGTAGAGTCGAGCATAATTACAGGATTGTTGTAGGTGGGTATGCAGGTGGTGGGTATGCAGGTGGACAGCATCAACCACAAACTCCTGAACATCCGTGAAGACCTGCTCTCTAACCTTTGATAATCTTCCCCTCTGTCCCCCTACTTGATCTCTCCTCTGCCTTTGACACAGTTAACTATGCCATCCTGCTCAACCGGCTTCGTGATAATCTGGGTATTACTGATCAGGCTCTGGCCTGGCTGACTTCTTTCCTCTCCGATCGACCATCCCAGGTCCACCTTGGGTCCTTCCTCTCTTCTATTTGCCTGTACACCTGAGGTGTTCCGCAGGGGTCTAAACTTTATCCCTAGTCGTTCAACCAATACCTGGCACCTCTCACCCACCGCATTGCTGCTCTCTGCCTCAACTTCCAGTACTATGCGGATGACACCCAGTTTGCTTTCAGGGTCCCCTCTTCCACCTCCTCTCCTTCTCTCATCCCTGTTTGTCTGCAATCCAAGATCTCTGTCTGAATGCCAGCAAGACCAAGATCCTCCTCATCAGCACACCCGCACCTCTTTCCCTGCACACTCTGGCCGGCCTCCCTAGGCCCTCTTCCTGCTTCCACTTGTGAGGCTAAGAACCTCTGGGTTATTTTCGACTCCACACTGCTTCTCTCCTCACATCTCTGTCTCTAAGAAGTCAAACTACCAACTGCACGGCCTCAGAGGTATTCTTCCTTTCCTTTCCTCTCCTTCCCCCAGAAGCTCTGTCTCCAGAGCTCTGGTTCTCTCTAGGGTTGACTACTGTAACAGCCTCTTGTTACATCTGCCTGCCTCCACTCTCCTTCCTCTGTAACCTGTCCAGAACAGAACTGCAAGACTTGTCCTTGGCCTTAAACCCAGGGATCATATCTCTCAAGCACTGAAATATCTCCATTGGCTCCCAGTGGCTGCAAGGATCAAATTCAAGACCCTTTGCATTGTCCACAAGGCCGTCCGGGGCCCAGGACCAAAATATCTCCAGCTTTCTCTTCTGAAGTATCCTCCTACCCGAGCTCTCCGCTCCTCCAACTCCTTGAGGGTCAATCACATTTCCAAGCAACAAGCTGGGGTCAGATCGATCTCTCTCTTCGGCAGGCGCCTCCCTCTGGAACAGCCTCCCTGCCTCTCTGAAACTTGAGCAGAACCATCTCAGTTCCGGAAGCAGCTAAAGACTTTCCTCTTTGCCTCTGCCTTCTCTCTTCCTCTTCCCTGCTGATCGCCTGTCTGATACTGCACTAGATACCTGGCTACTCTCTGAACCATGGGCTCAGGTCCCTGCCCTCCCAATTGCACACCTGCACTGCCGCCTGGCAACCTTGCACTTGGGGCTGTAACCCTACAGTCCCCCCTACCTGAACTATCTAACACTTCCTGTCTGCACTTAACCCCTGCACTGCCACCAGCTGGCCGCACTTCCTTGTTTTTTGTTGTTCGATCCTATGTCCTGCACTTGGTCCTCCTCCCCTTCACCCGGCACTTCTCCCCTGCACATGCGCAGCCTCAATGTCACTGGGCCTAGAAAGATCGTTTTCTTGTGTCCCTCTCCCTTCTTCCCCCCTCCCACACCTCGTTGCGCCTTGAAACATATGTGTATAGGCATGCTATAAATAAAATATCATATCATTGGTATAGTCAACATAATGCAGTTACAGGTTGGTAGAATGCAGTAATGAGAAGCCACAACCTATGGTGTGCATAATGCAGTTACAAGTTGGTAGTATGCAGGGACTAAATCAAAATTAGCGGGAACAAGTGCGGGCACAGGCCGTAATGCGGTAGTGCCAGAACAACCAGCGAAACTTTCCTAAATATGCAGGATGGTAACAGGCTGCGTATAGTAACTAGGCAATGTAGTGAGACAGTCTGAGGTGGTGGACAGTACCGCCAGCAGCAGGAGGTCAAATAAAGCGGCCCGGGCCCCAGCAGCTTACCACAGCAGTGATTGTTGATGAACATGAATGGAGCAAACAACGGGTCTGTGAGACATTGTGCAGAGCGTTCGTGTAACAGAGGTAGGCAAAAAGATGTGTCCACAGTCTCTGAGATAACGCATGAATTCAGCAAGGAGGAGTTGCAAGGCAACCCTAGCGGTACAGAGCATTACAGCAAGGCAGATGAGGGCGTTGTAGTCAGCAGCAACATAGAGAGGGCGTAGTCCAAGTAGGTGGGAGGCAGTTCAATTGGAGGAGTGCGGCGTGGCAAGTTGATGTTCACGGAGGTCCAGGTGTAGAAGGTGATTGCAGTGAACATCCCGCGACATGCACAGGGAGCGGAGGAGGTAACCGGTCATTGTAGGAGAGCGGGTGTGACACCGGGGCACAGAAGCAGCATAAAGAGACAGAGATTGATTGGAAGGAGGGAAGAAAGAGATTGGCACTGGATGCCGGTGTCTGGTGTAGCGTGAAGAATAGTGCCAAGGGAGTGAGGTAGGACGGATCGGGGGTAGAACAGCTCCTGCAGGAATCTGAGTAGTAAAACTATAAGTGGATGGAATGCAGCGAACAAGTGCCTTGGAGATATGAGGGCAGAAAGCGTAGAGACCGAGGAGCAAGTGTGCCTCTTAGCTTGGTTAGATGGAATGCGGGTGATGGTAGTAGGGGCGCCCGGACAGGCTGTTAGCCTTTCCCCCGAAGGCCTTCCCATCATGAAATGAGCCAGCTTCTACTGTCCTCCGAAGGGAGGCCTGGTAAGGCTGCTGGCTTGCCAAACGGGGTGAGTTGAAAGAGGCCCTCCTTTCATCAAAACGCGAGTGCCGGTGGAACAATGATGGCGGCGGCCATGAGTGCATCCACTACCAAGTACATGTGCTTTTTCAAGAACATTGTTGCTTTTGCTTGCATCCCACCCCTGATACATTGCCCAGAGTGCTGCATATACTGTCCTTGCTTATTCTGTGTTCTTTCTTAAGGGGTGGGTTTTGTGTAGTGTTTGTCTAGTTGGTTATTAGTGTACATAGTGTAATTGGCCTTTCCTTGATTTTGGACTGAAATACTTAGCTGTTTGGGTTGCTACTGAACCACAGTCACATCCCTCTTAGAGTATAGCCTTCCCTTGCCTGTGTTACCACAAAAGGTGAAGGAGGTATATCTCTTGACAGTGCCCCATTTACCCTTATGATGATGTTGGTTCTTTGTAGAAGTTTGAGAGCTGAGTGGGTGTTTTAGCCTCTACTCATCCTTGTATTCATGCAGGGCAAAAGTTAATTTGTCACAGGCAAGCATTAGAATTGGAGAATGTTTGTGTAAAAAGTGGATTTCACATTTAGTAGGAAGACCTTGAATAGTTAATGATTTAAAAGCTTTTTAAGCTGCTTGTTAATTTCACTAGACCGATTTATAGGTAATTTACGATAATCCGTTCTGTCTCTCAGTTGCCTATGAACTGCATAAACCTAGTCCCAAACACCTTAAACAGCTATTGCATCCCTTTGACTTCCTTGATGATAATTTGCTTATTAGAGAGGAATTGGGATAAAGCTCCAAGCTTGCTGTGGTGTTTGGAGGCAGTTGGCAGATCTTATTCTAGTTTTTCAAGGTCCCAGCTAAAAAGCTAAAAGAAGGTGCCAGTGTTATGTACATTTTGGAAGAATGGACTCAAGAAGGATGTCTAAAATGTATTGTGTGGGTGAGGAATTAATTTCTATATGTAAAAGCTCCTTCTCTATCCTATCCTCTGAACCTTCCAAACAAGCAAGACCTCCCATTCAAAATGTAAAAATACCACACTCTGAACCATAGGGGTGGTGTTTTAGCATAGCACAGCGATATATTGCCTCACATTTTATGCTTCAAGCATTCCGTTTACTCCTACAAACACTCCATGTAGCCATTGGCTTTCTTCGCCCCATCCTGCACCACTTTATCTTGAGAAAGCACCAGTGAGAGGGAAGGAAAGAGACCTGAGGTTCATCATTGGTTCTAGGCACTACTTTTGACTCCCTCAGGTCAACTGGCCCCATACAGACATACCTGTCTGATATTGACTCTGGAAATTTGTATAAATGTTATTGTTATTTGGCATTTATATAGTGCTCTATGTATCTTTGGTATGTCCTCAACGCGCTTGGGGGGTGGGGGGTGTTGAACCCCCTTGGGGACCGTAATCCAGGTCAGTTGAGGTAGTAGGCTAGTATAGAGTGCTTGGGTGCACTCAGTGTGTGTGCAACCAGCTAGTGTGATTTGCTTGATGGAAGCTGCATCCTAACATTAGGTGCAGTGGTAGTGAGAGATCAGT
The DNA here is from genome assembly GCF_040938575.1 of Ambystoma mexicanum. Classification (NCBI taxonomy): domain Eukaryota; kingdom Metazoa; phylum Chordata; class Amphibia; order Caudata; family Ambystomatidae; genus Ambystoma; species Ambystoma mexicanum. Next base: position 1,174,214,693 of record NC_090932.1, on the reverse strand, counting down.
CGAATGTGTGCAGTCGGGTGGTTAGTCTCCGAGACTGCATTCTGGCGGCATTATGCCTGTGTAGGACATTTATGTGTGCATCTAGGCTGATTATAGTTTGTGGATTATAGCTGCATTCAAGCAGGATGTTGAGGTGTTCATGCAGTATTGTTCGTATGTGTGCAGCTAGGCCGAAATTGATTGAGGGATATAGCTGCGCTCTATTGTGTGTTGGTGTAACGTAGAGTGAGTGTAGCGGTAGGAGAAGTGATTGTCTGGAGTGTGTGATTTACTCTTAGGAGCCCACTGTTCCTGGATTAACATTCTGGATCTGGATGAGCTGGCAGTGGTCGTCCTCATGTTTCGCGGTAGCAGCATTCTGAGGTAAATTCACAGGTAGGACTGAAATTATATTTTGCTCGGTCAGAGGGTCGTTATTCTTGGGCTCGGCACTGTGTCACGGGAGTCCATTTTCCGGGTCTCTGGTTGGGGTTTATGGTGGGTTGCAGGGTAGGTCTAGGCAGGATACTTTGTCACAGGACACGAGATATCTCGCACCAATGTAGTCACACCGAGGAAGTGATGCTAAAGGACAGTCTGGACATTTGTCAGCCGACTGTAGCATTTGTCAGCCAGCTGTAATTACTTTCCAAAGTAATGCAATTGAAGTCATGATTCCTGATGTTGGTGGGTTTCAGCACCCCTACATGGTCCTATCGTGGTTTACGGAAAGAGATAGGTTTTTAGAGCTTTGCGGAAGGCCATGTAGTCTTACAGTGGTGGCTACCACCCATCTGTCGCGGCCACGCCAGGGCGACAAGTATTCTGCAGTGACACTGTCGGAGTGTATTTATCACTTGTAGAAGGAGTGGGAACGGTGGGAAGGCGTAAAGGAAGAATCCCTCCTACAGGAACGAGAAAGCATTCCCCATGCTTTTCGGCTGCAGGAACCTGCTGGCGAACCTCTGACACTTGGTCGACGTTGCGAGAGGTCGATCTGAGGATGATCCCATTCGCGGAATTGAAGATCCACTGTGTATAAAGGACATCTAAAGCATAATGGGCATAAAGGTATACTGTGCGTCGGTATCTAGTCATTGCATTGAATGCCTTACCATAGTAAAAAATGAATCGAAAAAACATCTAATGCATTTTTTTCAAAGGTATTTGAAGTATAATGGGTTTTAAAGGTTAAAAAAGCAGGGGCTGGGGGGGGGGAGCCCCCATAAAGAAATATGAAAAATGCATTTGATGCTTTTTTTCAATGCATTATTTTTCTATTGTAAGGCATTTGATGGCCTTGCATTCGATGCAATGACTATAAACCCTGTGCGCCTTATGCATATCTTATATTTGTGGCAAGCTAACTCCTGGTTCTCCAGAGAACTCCTGCCTACCAGGTGATGTCTGATGATCAGGAACTGCTTTTAGCTCCTGGTCATCCAATCTCATCCAATCTCATTTTCTATCCCTGTGGACCGTGAGAAATTTGAGACGTTGCAGGATATATGAAGTGGAGGAAAGAATAAAGGAAGCAAGAGAAGGTGGGGGTGAGTGGGGTGTGTGAGAGGAAGTGAGCCTAACCAGGAAGAGTGACTGGGACAAAGGATGAGTGATGAAAGACTGGGACGGGGGAACTAGGAAGAGGGACGTGGACTCCATAAATTACAGGACTATGCAGTTCTTTTTGTTTACCAAAATTCTTGAACTCTTGCAAAAGCCCTATTCATGCTTTCACCATTAAACAAATGTAACTACCTTGAAGCATTTTAATGGTCCAGCTTTTCAATGTTCAAGCACCCCCATTGGTGTTAGTTTCACTCGTTATTTGATACAGGACCCGTTTTGCAACCATTAGGATCAGCCCTACAGATATGGCGTGTAAAAGCCACTATTACTCCCCACAAAATAGGCAAATGCTCCCAAAAAAAAGGAGTAAGAATACTCCCAACAAAAAAAGAGGAAACCGATACATAGGAGCCTATCTTTCTGCTTTCACCCACCCAGGACTAGTACAATGGGTAGATCCACAGGCAGAAACGCCTGTTATTACTGCCTGATCTGAAGGATACACATTTTATTTTTTAATGTACCTGAATAACTAGGTGAAAAGAAATATTTATTACAAATACCTTTTTACTGTTAAAATATTTTTATGTACTTATGAAATACTACAGTTGGGTCGAGTACATAGTTTCTTACACCCAACTTGAAAAGAAAATGGGGAGTAAAATACTGTCTTCAAAATCTTATCTGGAGCACTGATTAGAATATTTTATAAAAACATCATACTTGTTACAGTGTAAAACACTAAAACATCCATACAACTTACATTGCTATATCACTGATAATGCTACTATGTGCCACATTCACAATTTGTACATATAAACGCGAAAGTCTGGGGGCGTGGCCTGGAGCCGATGGCGTTCGGAGGCTGATCCGCCGAGCTCCGGCCGAGGCGCCGTTTACAGATCCTTTATCCCGGCTCGAGCAAAGCTGCATCAATAAAGGACCACGGAGGTGGAGGAAGCTGATCCCGACAAGCCCTGCTTGCTCAATCGGGGAATCGGACCCCCGTGACGATACCAGCGGCCCCGAACTGCACCCCCCCCGCCTCGCAAGAAATCAAGATGGCGCCGCGCGCCATGTAACGAAGCCGCGGAGAAGCACCTGCGTCGGCGGTTACTGGCCGGGTGGGAGGCAGTGAACCAAGGACCGAGGAACCTGGGAGCGGCGGCAACCTGAAGCTCACACCAGACTCCGGAGCCATCGTCAGGCGGCCCCTTCGCTCCGCGACTGCTGATCCAGCGGAGCCTCTCAATCATCCCCAGCCCGTGATACGCGGACGCCACCAGCGCCGCGAACAGCCCGAAGAGGGAGCACACGGTCCCCGGGCCCACACCTGACTCCTATGCTGCGGCTGACTCGGCGGCGAGACCACAGAGGAGCAGCCCCTGCGGCACACCTCCCCTCCGAAATCTCTTGGCGACCCGGACACCAGGAGACGGGAACACCGGAGCTACGGAGAAAGCAGCGCGGCAAGACGGACCGAGACAGACCCTGCAACAGTCACGAGAGGTACTCATCCACAGTCCCCTGGTACTAGGGGTCACAGACACCTGGTGAGTTGCCTTTACAACCCCACAAGAGGTGAACCTAATCCCACCACCATCACCCCAGTGCCACATGAACGTTAGTAACCCTCAAGATAGGGGGGAAGGCAACGGCCCCTAAGAAACAGAAGCCCCTTTTTTGGACCTATATAACGGGGATTGGGTGCCCACGCAGACCCAAGGATAGGCACTCCTAATCACCCCCTACCATCTCCACTGACCTTGCAGCCCGCAACAACCCTGTGAACACCACCTAAGCCCTAGCAGAACGGACTTGAAATTTCACCCCAGCACAGAGCCCTAGTCACAACACTAGAGCCGCTCCAAAATGGCCGCCAGGAATAAAGCCAAAGCAGCCACCATGGACTCCTTCGTTGCTGCCAAGCCGAAAACACCCACTCAGGCTAAACCTAGCGCTGCCGAAAACACCCAAACAAAAGAGGGTGAATCCATAGACAACCACTCTCAAATATTGGAAGCCATTGCCTCATTGAGGACCCCTATAGACTCCAAAATAAATGAGTTCAAAATTGACATTCAACTCATCCGCCAAGACGCACGCAACCTGACGGAAAGAGTGACGATTATTGAGAACTCAGCAGAAGAAACGGCCAGGGCAGCCGCATCACTACGGTCTGAGGTTGCCGATCTGAAACGGAAAGTTCACGCTCTCGAAGAAAGGGCAGAGGAGGCTGAAGGTCGGGCCAGACGGGGCAACATCAGGATCCTGGGGGTTCCGGAGGGAAGTGAGGGCTCAAACACCACAACCTACGTAGAATCCCTACTACTGCAAGAGATTGGAGCCGGGAAGATGACACAGGGATTCGCGGTCGAGAGGGCCCACAGATCCCTCCAAAAACGCCCCCCCCCCCTGGCTCGCATCCCCGACCAATAATTGCCAAGATACTAAACTTTCAAGATAGGGAAACCATTTTAAGACACTCAAGGGAAGAAGGTCCTATCGAAAGGGGAGTCTCTAAGATAACCATATACCCGGATTACACCCAGAAAGTACAGAGAGAGAGAAATTCTTTCGTACCGATCAAAGCGAGGCTCCGCCAGCTAGATCTGAAACACAGGCTGCTCTACCCCTCACGCCTGAAAGTTATACATAAAGGACGAGCGATATTCCTCGAAAACCCAGAGGCCGCCAACATGTGGCTCGAGGACAACAACCTTGCCGATGGCAGGGACACTCCACATAATAAGGACAGAGCTCCTCAGATTACCTAAGCAGGACACATACAGCACAGAGACAGCACAGCAACAATTGAACCCGGATCTCAGGAGGTAATCCAGTTACAGCATGCTATATGGAAACGACCCTCGTTCGGCCTCCTCGCCGGGCCCCAGCCCAACCCCCAGCGAACAACCCACCCGGGTCAGGCCACCACCAGACCCAACTCGCGCCCGAAGCCCGGATGGGCCTAGACGGCTCGAGAGCGCCTGAGCACCACGACACGAGAGTAGTCGCTGGGCGCACCAGTTTGAGTTATGTTGTTTGTTTCAACAGTTACACAGTCTTCAAATCAATGCTGCCGAAGAAACATACGCCGGGTGTAAGAAATGCAATAAGAAGTACAGATTCAGACCGTCCCTGTCTGCGACCCCCTGAGTACAGATCGTCGTCACTCCAGGCCCCAAGGATGGAGCCCCCCGCCGGCCCCGAAACATCGACCCAATGGCATCACAACTCAACGTGATGACGTGGAATGTGAGGGGGATGGGCTTGTATCTCAGACGGAACCGCATACAATCCTTCCTCCGAAGGAAGAAAGTTTCAATTGCGATGCTACAAGAGACACACCTCACAGAAGATGCCATGGCCAAATTAGCAGACCGATGGGATGGGACGCTGAAGGGATCCCCCTACTCCAAATATGCGAGGGGTGTGCTCACATGGGTAAACCCGAATGTGCCCTTTCAGCTACAAGGGTACGAGACTGATAAAGGTCGTTTTGGGATTATGTGGGGCACCATAGAGCAAATCCTGATATGCCTAGTTAACTCATACTTTCCACCCCATGGGATACCATCGCACCTCGGAATGATCAGTGCAAAGCTGGCTCAACACCGAGACAGAACCTTTATATGGGGCAGTGACTTTAATTGTGTTGTGGATGTTGCCATGGACAGATCAATACCTCCTCCCCAAACAAGAAACCCTGCATCGTGCGCCCTGAAGGAGACATTAATGCAGCTTCACTTAATGGACATATGGAGAGAACAACACCCCACGGAAAAGGTCTACTCCTACTACTCAGCTCCACACAGAGTCTACACAAGAATTGATTACTTCTTCGTTGATAGAGAACAAATGCAATTGGTGGAGTCTTCAAAGTATTTGGGCAGATCGGTCTCCGACCATTCACCACTGATCATGCAATGGCAGCTTAAAGGACCCAGACCCCCCATCCCTATGTGGAGGATGCCTGTTGCGGCCCTCGAAGACCCAGAGTTCAGAGAGGACCTCGCCGAAAAACTTGAAGAATACGTCGACATCAACAAGGGCTCAGTATCCACCTGGAGCACACTGTGGGAGGCCATGAAGGTGGTGGTAAGGGGTGAAATAATATCGAAAGCTGGTGGTACCTGCAGGCAACTAAAGGCGTCCCATGAGGCACAGGAACTGGAGATAACACGCTTGGAATCTTCCTCTAACATCACTCCAGTAGTAGAGATGAAACTGAAAGAGCTCCGCGAGAACTGCCAATCCTCCTGGGACAGATTAGAGAAATTTGACTACGCAACGTACACCACTAGATCCCATAAAGAATCGGATAAACCTGGTAGGCTATTGGCTTGGCTATGCAGGAAAGAACACCCTAAGCATCTCCCCACTGAGATACTAGACGAAGAAGGGACATCTCACAGGACGCAGACGGGAGTTAACAAGGCATTCGCCAAATTCTACTCCAGGTTGTACACTCGCGACAAACAAATTCCCAGAGACGAAATCATCGATACTCTGGAAGAGATAGGCCTCCCCAAGATCACCAATGAACAGAGGGAGGAACTGGAGAAGGAGATCACGGCCGAGGACGTGAAGGGAGCAATCGGATCGCTCGCCACCGGCAGGGCCCCCGGAAGTGATGGCCTCCCATCTGAGTTCTATAAAACATACGAATCCACCCTAACTCCAATCCTGCACGAAGTATATCAAGAGGCCTACGCAGACGGGGTCCTGCCCAACACTATGAGGGAGACAATAATCATTCCCATGTTCAAGCCACACAAAACACCCACTGATTGCGACTCCTATCGCCCTCTGGCCATGCTAAATTATGACAACAAGATCCTCACCACCATATTAGCTGGTAGACTCGCCAGAGTGCTGGGTTCCATAATCCACGAAGACCAAAACGGGTTTGTTCCCGGTCGCAACACCACAGCTAACCTGAGAAGGCTTCAACACATCATGGCAGAGAAAACTATGAAAAGGATGAGGACCTAGCGGTGCTTTCACTTGACGCCATCAAAGCCTTCGACTCCATCTACTGGGAGTGGCTTATCGAGGTACTGAGAGGATTTGGGTTTGGCGAGGGCTTCATCAGATGGATCACGGTACTATATAACACTCCAACCGCAAGAGTGAAGACAGGCAGAACGGTGTCAGAACCCTGGCAGATAGAGAGGGGCACAAGACAGGGATGCCCACTCTCGCCTATGCTATATATACTCGGCCTAGAGCCGATTGCCATATATTTCAGGCAACAATTTTTCTACGCTGGCATCAAGGTCGGCAATGCCTACAACATAATCTCCCTCTACGCCGATGACGTTCTATTGTACCTAAATGACCCCAAGGTCAATGCACCGACCACACTGGAGGTACTAGACAATTACTCGAAATATTCTGGAATACAATTTAGCAGACACAAATCTTCAGCATTCCCCCTGGCTGGCTTGAGAGGCCTAGCAGAGACTGATCTCCCAGCTATAGGAATAAAATGGCAACTCGATAAGTTCAGGTACCTAGGAATTAAAGTGAGCCACACTCCGATGCTCACACACGAACACAACACGGAAGCTGCCATATCAAGCCTTCGCAGATCCATGAAATTCTGGTCTAAACTCCCACTGGCAATGGTTGGTAGGGCGGCGATTGTCAAGATGATAATTCTCCTCCGGTTCCTGTATTTTTTCTTGAATATATGCTTCTACGTAAGACCACCCTTCTTCAAGAAACTAGAGGCGCTTATACGAGACTTTCTGTGGGGTCCCAACAGGCACAAACTGTCCTTGGCTACACTATCTCTCCCACACAAGGAGGGAGGAATAAAACTACCGGACCTTCAGCTATATTACCTTGCGGCGCAGCTTAGCCACATCACGAAGTGGCTCTCGGATGAACCGTCCGCTGAACTGGGACTCCTGAGTCAATTCTCTACCAAATTAACACCCAGGGAAACCCTATGGAGCCCCCTACGACAATCCCCTGACGCCCCCTTGGTCATCTGTCTTGGCAGGCAGGTATGGGCCAGAACCTGGTACATCAGGCAAGTGAAACATCCGTACTCCCCAGACAACCCCATCTTGGTGGACGTGTGCAAATCAGAATCTGACCTATCCACAGCAAGAAGATGGGAAGAGGCAGGCATTTACACATGGGGAGATATGTTTGAGGAGGGAGAATTCAGAGAACTCGAGTCACTGCAGACCAAAGAAGGGCTATCAAGTGGTCAGTTTCTCTGGTACCAACGCATCAAACAAACCAGCAAGAAAAACTGGAACGGCTGGCCAGAGGAACCCACTCCGGACCCGCTGCTGCAGGAAATGCACGATCTTGAGGACGGCTGGAGACCGATCTCCAGGCTCTACAGCAGACTCACTGATAAACCCAACCCCAAGGGAGAGGCACTGAAGGCGAGATGGGAAGCAGATATCGGAATCACGCTCACAAACAGGGAATGGGAAAGGGCATTAATATATCCCAAGAAAGTGTCCAGGAACTCCAGATTTGGACAGATCCAGCTGAACGTCCTTTATCGAACGTACATGACTCCACACAGGGTGGCTTCCTTCAACAAACAAGCTTCCCCGGCATGCCCAAGGTGCGGGAACGACAGAGCGGACCTGATTCATATATTCTGGACATGCACTAAAGCGATGGAACTGTGGTCCAAAGTCAAACAGACCTGCACAGACGCAGGAATGGAAAGATATAAGTGGACACCGGGAGAATGTTTACTGGGCACCTACCCCAGACCAACCAAACTCAAACACCTTGTAAAAATGATGGACATTTCATGCATCCTAGCAAAAAGAACCATAGCCATGGCATGGAAGAAACCAGCCGGCCCCAGACACGAACACTGGTTGAAGGAGATGCAGAGATGGACAGCAGCTGAAACCAGGGCCTGGCAAGATGGAGCCAACTCCACCGGAGACATGGCGAGTGGCACCTTAGACTCTTGGAAGGCCCTACTGAGAGACATATCCTTCAGTGCAGACCACAAACCCCCTTGACAACCCCCAACAATCTGTTACAACTGAACGCTTGAGATACCACTGTGACGATGATCCCTACTCGAGACTCCACCAGTTCCCCGAGACATGCGATCTCTCTTTCCTCACATTCACCCGAGAGACATGCACCACACCTCATGAAGACTGTCGTTTTTGTTTTTTTTTATTTTTCATTGTTTACAGTTTATATGTTTGTATTTGTATGCGCTTAATACAAAACACCAATAAATTACGTTTAAAAAAAAAAAATAAACGCGAAAGTCTATATATTACCAATGAATAACAAATAACTTTAGCACCTCCTTTTATAACCTGCCAGGGCTTCTTTAAAGGTACAGTCCTAGAATAACAACGAAAAACACAAGTCTTAAAAAATGCTGTTTTAGCAGCGCATTATTTTGTAAATATATCGCCACTAAAATGCAATGAAGGCCCACTACGAAGTTCCTAATTCAGTATTGAGTATTTATATTTAGCATCTGAAAAAGGCTTAAGTGTACGGGCTGTCTACAAGGTAAAGCTAGCTGCTGGCTTGCAATAGCTGGAGACCGGAGAAAAGGAGCAGTGTAAAAAGTTACCCACTATGCAATTTTAGAAGTGTGAAAACAGTTCAATTGTCAAGTTGTTGATGTGGACGTATTTTGTGGCATGCAGGGGGGGGGGTTTCCTCCCGCCCCCCCTTCAACTACATTTTCATAGTAAATCTATATTATTTGATAATGCAGCTTTTGGGTGCTGGGGCAGAGTGAGTGCCCCACCCACTGTTTCAACGTTTGTTTTCAGTGAATATACACCTTTATTTAAAACTAGCTTCTATACCTGGCGTTGCTCGGGCTTTCATTCCCTCATAGGTACAGGTAACTGCAAAATGTGGTGCAGATTGATGAAACAGTGTGGAATGTGTAACGGGACATTCTTCCATTCACAAACTCTGCTCATCTTTGATGCTGTACTCTTGGATCCATACCAGCCAAATTCAGCCTTGTGAGTGATCCACAAGGCTTTGAGATGAACTCAGTTGGCAAAGGCAGGTGGTGAATTGTGTTGATACATGGAATGCTGGTCCATTTCCACCCCCCCACCCCTTCACCGGATGTGAAGTATTAGACGTTACTGCCCTCCTGTGGCTTTCATACGGGCTTGACTGAACCTGGGTATCCTGTTTGATGGCAACTTCTTTTCTACTAAACATATCGGCTGTTGCACGAGGTCTCCGGCTCAAGCTAAAAATCCTCAAGGAGATCATTAAGGTATTTGTTTTTATCCAGAGAATATTTCACTGCTTTAATCAATTGCTTTGATACGAAGTCGGTGAACTGTGTTTGGGTTCCTGAAATAAGTGAGCCCAACACTGTATAGTAGGCATCTTGCTCTGCTTTCCATGGCATGCTCCCATCTACCTTGCATACATCAACGTTACACTGGTTGTGTGCTTATTGTACAGAGTGGATTTTAAAGCCTTGTATGGATGGATGCGTTTATGAAATTGATATAGTGCAAGCCTAGCTAGAAAGCAACAGAGCGCTATTCCAGAAAAGGGAGGAGGACAGGAATTGCTTTGGACAGCAGTCCCACCCTTTCTCAATCAGCCATTTCTGCTGTTGAGTCTATGTTGATCACTGTGTTTATCTGAAGCAGCCTTTAGTATGCATTTCCAGAAACGTGCACATATCCAGAAACCTAGGAAAGGGCAAACTGAAGGATACTCCCAATGTAGCACAGCTTTTGGAATAATATTCCTTTATAATATCGATTTTGTTATGCAAGTTTTGTACGATTTTTCAGAGATCTTGGAAATAACTAATTGTTTATGAATTCCCTAAGATCTCTGTAAACCACACGTTCTCCCAGACAAGGTAAAACATTCACCTTGCAAGCTACTAACCAGACATGAAGGATATTTTTTGTCAACCTCAAATATCCACATAAACATAGCACACCATTTCTCAGTCGCCAAGGGTCAGTTATTCTAATGTGGCAGATAGACCTATAAGCAGGCCTAAAATTTTGCCCTCGCCACTAGCAAGATCATAATAATTAACAGGAGTCCAAGACACCCTGCATAGTAAATTAAATATTTCCACATAATTTAAACTGGATAAGATCAATGTCATTTGGACTACATTTTTTTTCTCTGTGAAAAATGTTTGCAGTTTTGTGTAGGGGGCAGAACAGAAGCACAGACAGATTTAACACACAAGACAGTATATTCGTTTTATATAGTATTAATTGGCCTCTTCTATTTCTTTAGCTCCTGCCAGCAACGCCTGTCCTACACAATCCTAAGTGACCTGGCTCTGGCACTAATTGATGGTACTGTGTTTGAAATTGTCCAAGGCCTCCTCGAGATCCAGCACCTGACTGAGAAAAACCTTTATAATCAACGGCTTAAGCTGCACGGTGAGCACCGAGGTGAGGCATAGGGTGATCTTTTAAGAGAGCATGTATATAATTATGTATGAGTTTTGTAGAATACTCTGCATGTCACCACAATCCATTTGGACCGCTTGTAAGCGTGATGGGTGTTAGATGATAGTTGTCAGTGGTTGGACCACAATGATGCCACTGTAGTGCAGTCCCTTGCCTGGCTCTCGGGACATCAAGTTGGTAACCCAGGGGGTCCGGTACATCCCCCAAGCCAGAAGGTGACAGACAGGCACATCTGGCCACCCACCTTGCTCCCCGTCACATGGCAGCAGCCAGTCACATGTAACTCCTAAATGCACTACTCCCTGTGTTTAAAAAGCCTAAATGTCCCACTTGACAGATCCCAGAGAGGGAAGAAGCAAACCACAAAACCTAGCGATTTCATCATTGTACTCAAATTCATTCAACTCCCGCTGTCACTATGTGCAAAATCCCAAGGACATTCTGAAGGGCTAGTACTTGGGCAGGTGGATTCTCTCGCACTGCCCACGCTGAGACACAGGCTGAGAATTGCAGCCGGGATTCACTTTTCTCCACATCTTGGGCTGTAGGCTGAGGCTCGACACATGAGTCCACAAATGCTTCCTGGTGCACAGGTTCACTGTGGGCGGGTGCTTCCTCGCCGAGCGGAGATGCTGCAGCTGGCCTGGCTGATAGTTGTGCTCACAAGCGCTGAGCCAGTGTTTCCCTGGTATGTTGACATACGCGGCTCGCAAGCTAGTGGCCTAGGAAAATATACTATCAGGAAGGCCTGAAAGGGGGTCTGTAGCGAAACTAAGGAATAATTTAAATTACAAAATGATGGAGCAAGTATATACATCTATTGTAGGCGGTTCATCCCTATAACTGTTCACCTATTGCTGTCAAGTTCACTGATCAGATCAAGAAATCGCAGCCCAACAAGCTTTTGTGGTCCCGTCCTGTTTTGGCCATATCAAACAAACTCTGCATTGAACCCTTCCTTAAAATGCTCGACTTTTATCGGGAGTTTATAGTACAAACTGACGCATCCAAAGTAGAACACGGGGCTGTCCTCTAACAGTTGCATGATGACGAAGAACATTCTGTATGCCAGCAGAATGCTGTTGGCTCGCTAACAGGCCTAAGCAACTGTATAGTTGGAGGCCCTGGCTATCAAATGGGCCATCGCCACTCTGAGTATGATCTGACGGGCAGAAGATTCTGCCGTGTCACTGATCATTCATCCCTTAACTTGGATGTCTTTGAGAAGGCATTCTCACAACAGGGTAATGAGGTGGCTTCTCGACCTACAGATATTCTGCTTTTCTGTAGAACACATCAAAGGGAAAGATCAGGAAAACATGGATTTTCTAAGTTTCTCTTAAATCAACCAGGGAAGGAAGGAGTATGTGGGGAGAAGGAACACATTATTTGGATTTGTCAAAGGGCCGCAACCCCGTTTGGGGACTAGGGCAGTGAGCAAACTACGCAACACACTCTCTAGGGGACAGGGCAAGCGGAATCCCACTGGAGGTGGCCCCCACTCCTCTATGGGGGACACTGAATGCCCAGAGAAGAATAACACCCCTCCTTCCCTATCCCATAAGTCTGAAATGTTGGTTACATGGGAAGTGAGCAGGGCAATTATGTGTCACATCGGCACCAATCAAATTTCGTCTTCCGTTGCAGGGAGGAATTAAAGATGTGCGAACAAGCAGCCGAGGGGAGAGCATCAACCAAATAGCGAGGAGTACAGGCTCCATGAGCCACGCAGGAGAGGAGCCAAGCATGAAGCAGACTACTTGGTGGTTGGAATCCAGAGACCACATGGGGAACCCTGTAGCGTTGACAAAGGAGGAACCTCGACTCAAGATAGGGGTCGCTCGGGCAAGAAGCGCCACCACCACCGAAGGTGGAGGTACTGGCGTCCTGGAGCACAGAAACCATGCTCCCAGCAGGATGAGACCACTTGGAGCAATGCCACCAAAAGGGATGGTGAAGTCCATAGCCTGTCAGTGACCTACCTATAGCCTACCAAAGAGGATAGCTCAGCGGCAGCGTGCTCGACTTGGAAACAAGACGACACGGAGCAGCACAGGTTCGATCCCTGGGTCCGCGCTTAGAAACCTCTGGGTATTAAGCGCGTTATAAATAACCTATCATATCATATACCACAGAACGGGGGTGAATGAAACCAAACCAACAAGGGAGGCAGAGAACCCTGTAGCCTGCGAGTGGACAACCAAGAGCATAACCCAGGACAAGGGTGAAATAAACTGAACAAGCGAAGAGGCCAGCGAATCCCAGGATGGGCCGACCGGGATTGTACACCAGTATGGGCAAACAAAAGGGCAAGCAAAGCCTGTAGCATGTGATGGATAGACCGAGAACATACCCCTAGATGGGGTCAGTGAAACAAGAAAAGCAACTGGGCCAGGGCCCACCGGGGCTAAGATGAGCACCAAACCGCTGGAAGGTAAAGAAAATGAAAAGTAAACCAGACCAAGGGAGCCAGGTGTCTACCTGTGGACGTCCGGCGTGACAACCCAGGAGGGCCCAGGAACTAATATTCTTGGACTTGAGAGTACCGAGACTCTTAGTGTAAATCTGTATATCCCTGGAAAAGGGTTAGATGAGGACATCGTTTTGAGCACAACAGGAACTTTGAGAGATATTTTTATTTTGAGTATCAATCTTTAATTTCGAGACACAAGAGTCTCTCCGATCCCTGGGGTGAGGGACGGAAACAAGCCACCACTACTTCCTGGGATGAAATAACCCATAACTTACCCATAGTGTAGTATCCTTCTTTTTATCTTTCCAATAAAATCAAGTATGGTTAGGTTATTGTAGTTTTGGGAGGGAGGACTGAATTCAGTGTGTGCGACATCCTGACCAGCACCGTTTTGTTGCGTTATAGCATAAAGATCTCCTTTTAGAATTGGGGATTGGAACAGGTTTTTCTTTACTTAATAAAACCGTGTTGAACTATGCCTCTTTGCCCGCCTCCTCTGTCTGACCTACCACAAGAATCTTGACCACAAAGTTATTTTGTTGATCATATTATTTGTTAATTATCTTAACATAAAGTAGCAATGGCAGCATCCATTGTTTTTGTTCTAGTTTTATAACGGCACGTGTGCAGGTGGTACCATGAAATGCTTGGTGTATCCGTGACAATGATGTCACAAAGAAATGCCATGCCGTCATAAGTGAACAAACTTTAACATTCTTATTAAATGCCTAGTCCTGAACGTGTGTTGTCATTGTTCAAAATGAAAGTTTTTCAAAATTACGAAATTCAAAAATGTTTAATGAATTAGACATCTGTGCACACACACACACTACACTATACCATAGCATACTCATCTGGTCTGCCAACCTAACCTAAACCCATCGTTTATAAAATGTGTATAATGAAGCCAAAGGTATTGGCTTTGTCGATGCTTGTAGCTGTGTCTGGTGAGTGACATTTTGCAAGTAAAGGATATCCTCCCGCTTTTCAGTTTTGGCTACGGTTTTGCTTCTGTGCTAATATTCATTTTGGCTAATAGACAGAGCTTTTGCACCATGTAGTGATACTGCATAGTTTTGGCTCGTGGGTGTAGCCTTTTAGAATCCCCTAGGGAGGATGCATAGTCTTGGCTCATAGTTGGAATCTGAGTCGCCAATTTTTGGCTCCCGGTGCTGCATTGTTACAAAACTGTGGATGCCAAGGATATAGTTCTAGATATGAGATGTGGCGTGCAACAGGCCATGCACATTGAACAGCACCCTGGCTAGTGTGGTTGTAGAGGATGTGGCGTGCAAGAGCACTGCACTCCTTTTCATATTTTGGTGCTCATTTCGACACGCAGGTAGGTCTTCTCTCAGGTTTCCTTATTTGGGAGAATGCCTGTGTGGCAGTCTTCTTTTCCAAACCCAAAACTGTGTGCATGTTTCTTTCAGTTGGGAGTATTGGCTCGATTTTCGGAAAATAAACTTCTTGGTCTTGCTCTTGCATTGCTGTTTTCTGTAATTTCAGTAACATGGTAGGTGGCCTCCCACCTTTTGGTTTCCACCGCCTCCTTTTTATCATTCAGCATCTTCTGCTAGCAAGGGGATGCAGACCCAGCACTGTCGTCCTCAACTTGCACTACATTCTCTGAGCTGATAGTGTAAGTGGCTGTGTATGTAAGTGTTGCTTAAACTTTGGTTTTGCCTCACCCTCCACCATGACCATAGAATCGGAAGCACTCCTTCCTAGAGTTTCTGCCATCGAAACAGAACTAACATGGCGAGACAATGGGAACCCTCCCTTAGAAGTTGCAGAACTATGGAGGCTATTCACCCGAGCCCGACTGCATCTACACATGCCTACTCAAGAGCACTTGGTGACACGTGCATACAACATGTTATGGCACACCCTTAGTCTGCCTTTTCACAGAAGATCAAAATGAGGAGTAATATTACCGTTTTTTCACAGACTTATCAAAGTATCGCATAGTCCCTTCAGTAACCCTAAATACTACTTAGATACAATATTTATTAATTCTACAGGTCTCAAGCAAGACCTGCTGCGCAAACACAAAGAGGCCCTGCAGTCCTGCAAACCTCACAATGTGGCAATTCTCAAAGCTGCCCAGCAGAGGGAACTAGAGGTAAGATGAATCAACCAAGATGATGTCCGCATTGATTTGGTAAAGTTGGTGATCGTGTTCTCCTTTCCAGGTACATTTTACATTTCTGAAGGGGTTGATATGGAAGAATTGAGCTTTGCTTCAATCCCATTGAACTAGGATGATGATCAGCATTTTGCCTTTCTGGATTTAGAATAAACTTTTGGTGCCCTCTGGACTTCTCCGTACTAATTTATGGGGCGTATTACGCATTTGGACATATACAAAGATGTTTATTGGCTTTGGGGACTTTCGGAGGCTGTGTATTTCCTAGTGATATTGGAGCAATATTTTAAAGAATCCCTTTGCAAAGTGGTCCTCAGGAAATCTGCAGTGATGTCCGCCCGTAGGCCTTCGCAAGAGGCTAAATTATAAGCTATCGTCTGACTTTGCCCTAAATGCTTAACATGGATGATTGAAACTTTGTTGTTGCCCCAAAACTCCCAACCACTTTGCAGTTGCTGCATCCAGCTTCTCTAATCAAGCAACTGGGATTAGGGTTGATCCAGACAATCTTTGTGTGTGTATATATATATATATATATATATATATGCTGTATACATTGTCACTGAACAAAGATGGGGACTGCAGACGTTTTTAAAAAAAAAAAAAAAGAGAAAATTCAACTACACAAGTAGTAACATTTAGCAAACTTCCCAAAACCGTACCAGAAGAAGCCTGCAATGTTGGAAAGAGTCTGTCCCGAGACCCATAGGCGAGTCAAAAGATTTTAATGGCCAAAGCTATCTTGAGCCCAACTGTACACCGAATTATATGAGAGCCCCCCCGCTCAACAAATATAACATAATTTTCAAAGCGTAATATATAGGATCACTTTGGTGTGAAACATATCCTATTTTAATGTAAAGAGAACTCGATCCGTATGAGTAATTGCAAAAAGACAATTGTAATAAAAATGTTTGTTAAAAATGTACAAAATTATAACTTAAACTATCCACATAACACTGCAATCATAAAAGCCACTAAAGAGTCAGCTCTTCAAAGATACAATGCCCTACACATTTCTGCATGTGAAGTCTACCCCGCGCTCACATTGATGGTAGCGGTTCATTGGTTAATGGTTTTCCGGTGCTTTCGGCTCTCGGTGGTAAGTGGGACTAATTTCTTCCTGAGTAGCTCTCCGGCTTCTTATTGTCTTTACTTTCACAAAGGTATGACAACGTGGGTTTCTTTTGTTTTGCACTATGGGTGAATTTCAGATCATCGTTTCACGTTGCTTTTCAGTTGTGTGAACTTGGAGGTAAACAGCAAATGTTTTTAGAAATTTATGATATGGCATTTATTTTGCGTCTGTACACAAGTGTTTCTATGCGCCACAAAACAAGGTGGGGAAGACCGAGAGAAGACGAACAATCCTACTAGGCCTTATGTCATTCAGATTATGCAAGTGTGAAAACGAGGAGAAGGGGAAGGGAGAGGGAATTGCAAGGGAGAGGCGTAGGGGCAGTGCGAACTGGGCAGCTTGACTAAGTGAAGAGGTAAGTGCTAAAAAGCAGGGGGGCTGTAGAGGTTGAGGGGTTACAGCTTACAGCCCCTAAGTGCACAGTAGGACAGGAGGCAGTGCAAGGAACTGTCTATACACGGAGAGATGTCAGGGACTTTTAAAGCACTCAAGTTACCCCTAGACTTTGAAACCGCCACAATATTTGAAAATTGAGTGGACTGAAAGTAGCCTAACCTGTAATATTTAAACATTTATGCAATTCATTATTCAATTCATACAAAAAAATATATCGCAAAATGTAATGGTGTGTCTACAGAACAGCAGTGCCAGATATTCATACGGCAATAACAAACGTATCATCCATAAAATCAACAATTCATACTAAAACCAATGCTAAAACATACTCGGTGCTATAATCCACTATTAACGTGTCACAATATGTTGGCGTACAGAGCCAGACCACACACTAGTGGGAATAATGTATATAACACCTATAAAGAGAGACGGACGTCTTGCCCTCAGAGGTGGAGGTATGAAGTATGGAGGGGCAAATGGAAATGGCTTAATGTATTTATTATTTAACTTTCATAACGTTATTTTACATAAATATTATAGATAAACAGGGAACATGAAATGTGCGTCTTCACTGCTTCGCTTCTCCTCCAACTGTCCTTTCCCCACGTTCCATCTCGTCACCTCCATCCTCCTGCACGAGCATTCTCTCGTGCAACTGCACGGACCATTTCACATGTGAGGATACTACACATCTCCCTTCTTTATATAGAAGAACTCTTTGGCATAATTCTCCTTATTCTACATAGTCACAAAGATATCTTGGCGGTCTGCATTCTCTTCCCGTCCTGGATCTTATCCTGTTACTTCTCTCTTGATAATCATCTGATTCTGTTGCCAAGGAAGTAACTCTCTTAGAAATTCTGCTCGACACCTCACTCTCTCTCGCACATTCTTATCATCTATGTCAACAGTTATACCAGCTCTTCCTCTCTCACTATCCACTTCACCCAAACCAACAGACTTACTCCCCCAACATTGATCACTTATATCCATTACCCTTTCATTGTTCCATACTCTGCCATCTTGGGTCCTAATGGCATGGGAATATATCTCTACCACTCTCACGGGCTTGGACCATTTGCAACCATCTCCTCTCAAATTCACAGGTAGTTTTATCCTCACCCAACCACCTACTTGAAATTCAGGTAATTTCCTAAAGCGTTTTTTATCATGTATTTTTTTGTTGTCGATTTGCCTGTGTCTAATATTCTCCTTTGCTTCTATTTTATCCTTACTTCTCACAAGCTCATTCATCCAACCCGGAAACATGTTTGTATTGGCTTTTCTGCCTCTATTGAGTTCAAATGGTGTGACTCCAGTTGAACTGTGAGGAGTGAATCTGTGGGCTAACAGGATCTCTTTGACTGCTACCTTCCATTCCTTTCCATTGGCCCATGTCAATTTAATGGCATCTTTTATTACTCTGTTGAACCTCTCCACAATACCATTTGTTTGTGGATGGTAAATGGCGCACAATTTATGGTTGATGGCTTTGCCTTTTAAATATGTCTTCATTTCCTCAGATTTAAACTGTGAGCCATTATCGGTGAGAACTATTTTGGGATAACCCTCTCTTTCACACACTTCTTCCATGAAATTTATAACATTGCGTGTGGTAACTTGAGGTAGAAATTTAATTTCAGCCCACCTGGTTAACATGTCAATTATCACTAAACAATAAGTAGCACACCCATCACTCCAAACGGGACCAATCACATCCATAGCTAATTCACTCCACGGACTCTCGGGGACTTCTCTCAGTACCATTGGATAGTCCGCACCCCTGCACACTTTATCGCTCTTTGAGCAAAGGATACATTTTCTAACTTGGTCTTCGATCAGCCTATCACAGCCGGGCCACCAATATGTGCTTCTGATTCTCCTTTTAGTCTTTACAATGCCCTGATGTCCTTCATGAGCCATTGTTATAATCTTCTCTCTTAGGTTGATAGGGGGTATTATTTTGTCTCCTTTCATGAGATAATCACTTTGAAGATATAATTCTTCTCGTACGTCCCAAAAAGCTTTAACTTCTGGAGAAAGTACCTCATTCTTCCTCCATCTCCCCTCTTTGACCATCTTCATAACTTCTAATAAAGTGTCATCCTTCACCATGCTATCGCTCCAATCTTCCTTGGATATAGCTTGACTAGATATTTCACACACAGCTTCTTGATCTCCAAGATCCTCTTCTACATCATTGAGATTGGTCAAACGGGACAAACAATCCGCTGTAATGTTCTTTGAACCTGGAATGTATATAACTTTGAAATTGAATTCTTGAAGTCTTGTAACCCATCTCCTAATCCTGCTGGATACTCTGTCGAGGCCTTTAGTACTGAATATTTCCACTAAAGGTTTATGATCTGTGTGTATGATGAATTGTACTCCCCATACAAAAGATCGGAATTTCTCAATGGCCCACTTGATTGCTAAAGCTTCTTTCTCAATTGTGGCGTAATTCTTTTCTGGTCCTTTAAGTAACCTTGATGCAAAAGCAATTACTAATTCTTGTCCATTATAATATTGCGATAGAGATGCGCCTAAACCCACATCACTTGCATCAGTGGTTATTACAGTCTTCCTGCCTCTAACATAGCTTTGCAGTGCCGGAGCTTGGGCTAAAGCTTTTTTTATGAACTGAAATTCTTTCTCGCTCTTCTTATTCCACAGGAATTTCTTATTCATTTTCATTAGACTCCTCATTTCAACTGTGTGGTCTGAGAAATTCTCTATAAACTTGGCGTAATATTCTGCCATTCCAAGAAATGTTCTTAATTGATCCTTGTTGTCTGGAGTATTCATGGACCTTATAGATTCTGCCAAGTCTTTCTTGGGTTTAATACCATCACCAGATATTACATGTCCTAAATATTCAATCTCCTTTCTGTTGATTTTCGATTTGGCTTCACTCAACACCATTCCAGCCTGGTGTAGTTTGTGCAAAACTTTGTTCAGCCTCATATCATGTTTGCCTTGATCATTTGCATAAACCAATACATCGTCTTGAAAGAAAACTACACCTTCCATATCACCAAGTATATTCTGCATTACTCTTTGAAAAACTGAAGCTGCTGAAATTAATCCAAATGGCATCCTGCGAAATTGATAAAGCCCCTCTGGCGTGATAAAAGCCGTCAAAGGTTTAGAATCTTCATGTAGTTTAATTTGATGGTATGCTGCTCTAGCGTAGAAAAGACCTTTGCAGGACCCAAAGTGGATATTAGTTCTTGTATATTGGGTAATGGGTGTCTGTCGGGAATTACACATTTATTTAACTCTCTCATGTCGACACATATTCTGATTTTTCCTGTAGATTTCCTAACAATGACCAATGGCGAAACCCATTCCGCTGCATCAATTTTTTCAATAATACCTTGCATTTCCAATTTGGTTAGTTCCTCTTTGACTTCCCTTTTGAGAGCCAACGGGACATTTCTGAGTTTCTGGGCCACAGGTCTTGAATCTCTCTTTAGCAAAATGCGATGTGAGAATCCTTTTAAGCATCCTATGACATCATCTCTAAATATTTCATTCTTTATCTTCTGAATGTTACCATTGTATGATCCATCGATTTGGTAAACCATTTCATCAGCATTGTGGTCTAAACGGACCTTGAGTAATTTCTGGTGTGTCCAACTGAGTAGAGCAGACTCTCCACTTTTAGATACATAAATTCGACCACTTGCTTGCCTCCCTTTGAAGTCTAAATTGGCGACAAACCACCCAATCAATTCTATCCTGACTCCACCGTAGGCTTTGGGTTTTACATCAACTTCATGTAAATACTCTGGACCGCATTTCTTCCACATCTCTTCTGGTATCAGCGTATACTTCGCTCCAGAGTCAACCATCATATTGACTGGAAATCCATTCACAACAATTTCAGTTCTGGGACTCTCTATGTGTGTGTCTTCATCGGTAACCATGAATACACATTCCTCCTCATCGTCATCATCTCCAATCCAGTTAGAGGATTGTTCACCATTTGGGTTGGTCCTACAGCACTTTGCTATGTGACCTTTTCCCCCACACTTTCTGCAAATCGTCTTTAGAGCAGGGCATTCCTTATTGTCGGCCCAGTGACTTGGACTGCCACATCGGTAACATCCTCTTTGTCTGGTCCTTCCCCCACTGTCCTGGGGAAACATGCTCCTGTTTTGACGTTCTCCTCCTGACGTAGACCTCCTTATCATGTCGGGTCTGTTCCCTCTCCTAGATTCTACTCTGTCAGGTCTTCTTGTATTTGCTTGATTGTTGTACATATCTCTGCTCTCAAACGGTCTTCGCCGTAAATTGCTGGTGTTGGGTATTGCTCCATCTCTTTGTGGTTTCATTTTCTTTTTCTTGTTGCCTCTAATTATTCCAATTTCTTCATCTTGATCTGATTGTACAACACTAATCGATGAGTTGATAGATATGTCCTTCATTCTATTCTCTAAAGTGGAAACACACATTTCCGTATGCTCCAATTCCTTGGCCAATCTAAGTACAACATCGAGTGTGGGATCATCTTCAGACCAAAGTCTCTCCCTGACCTTACTGCTCCTGCATTCGAGCATAAATTGGTCTCTGATCCTTTCATCAAGTTGTTGGTTGAAATTGCAATTCCGGGCCATTTTCCTCAGAGCAGTAACATACTGTTCTACGGATTCTTCTTTCTCTTGAACTCGCTTCCCAAATTTGTATCTTTCTAGGATAGTGCTCATTTTCTTGTCATAATGTTTATTGAGTTTGGCAATGGCAATTTCATACATGTTCATGTCCCCTGTTTCATCCTCTGTGAGGTCAGGCAAATCCTCAAATTTCTCTTGGCCCGCTGGTCCTAAACAATGTAATAGTAGAGACTTCTTTCTTTCTATACTGTAGTTCACTCCACAAACCACATGTGCGTAATGTTCAAAAGCTTTAAACCATCGTTTCCACGGAAGTGTAGGTTCGCCAACTTCCGGTGGAAACATGTGTGGTGGTTGCACTCCTTGCATGGCCATTATTGATTGTATTAGGTAGACTTATGGAGTCAGTCTAGATTCTGTACTTTGTATGATCTCAATTCCTTTATCTTTTCACTGTGAAGAGGAGGAGTATGAGGAGTAATGAGGATTACTGAAGGATGTAGCGTAGAAAACTTAGTGTTTGATTTTACTTTGTTTTAAATTTCTACTGTGAAGAGGAGGAGTATGAGGAGTAATGAGGATTACTGTTTGCTCGACGTGGAGTAGTGCGTAATGACGATGGAGTCTGGTATTGGCAGCAGAATGTGGTTCCGCTGGGAAAACACGACGTAGTGTGCGTAGATTAGGGCAGGAGATAGATTGGCATTCAGCAAAGAGCAGTGAATAAATTAACTGGTATCGTCAGCTGGGCCCGCCTCCTCTGGGGCACGTAACGCAGTATGCGTAGGAGGAAATAGATTGGCATTCAGCAAAGAGCAGTGAATAAATTAACTGGTATCGTCAGCTGGGCCCGCCTCCTCTGGGGCACGTAACGCAGTATGCGTAGGATTCGGCGGTGAATGAGGCAAAGTACAGTGATTGAATTATGTCTCTCCCATGTCATGAAGAGTGGGCGGGGACAGCACGATCGCAGCTACAGTCGGTCTGTATGTGCTGCAGGCGATCGCGGCTGGGATGTGAACCGCGGTCCTACCTGCTGTGCGGCCGGAGATCCTTCTCAACGGCCACTATTGTTTCTTCGTTTTATCCTCGTCGCCATTGAAGTATGGAGGGGCAAATGGAAATGGCTTAATGTATTTATTATTTAACTTTCATAACGTTATTTTACATAAATATTATAGATAAACAGGGAACATGAAATGTGCGTCTTCACTGCTTCGCTTCTCCTCCAACTGTCCTTTCCCCACGTTCCATCTCGTCACCTCCATCCTCCTGCACGAGCATTCTCTCGTGCAAGTGCACGGACCATTTCACATGTGAGGATACTACAAGGTAGCAGAGCAAAGGGCTCTAGAAGGAAGGTATTTTGGCAGAGATAGTTGGATATAGTGCAGGCCCTGGCCACAGAACACGTCCGTGTGTCACAGATATGTATACTTCTTTGTTCTAATATGACTGTTTTCAGGTATTTTGAAGACTGTGTTTCTGGACCATTACAATAATTATCTTGGACTTAAATCGATTGTATCATCAAAATGATAGGCGTTTTTTGCCTTGCTATTCAGGTTAGGATTTGTATTTGTCTTTCCTCTTTGGTGAATGCAGTATGTTTGTTTATTACTGCACTATTTATACTGATTGAGTTTTCCTTTTTTACTTTACTTTTTCAGCAATAACAGGAGGGTTTGCCCCTGAAGAAGGGACTTGAATCCTGAAATGTGTAGGGAATTGCATCTTTGACCCTCATTTAATATGTGATTTGTTGAATGGCTGACTCTTTAGTATCTTTTATGACTGTAATTATTTTATTTTTGTGTACTTTGTTGGATATTCTTGTGTATAGTTTACTATATCATATTTTTATTTTAAAATGTAATTGGTTTATTTTTAATACTGCAAATGTGCTTATTTAATATTTTGATTGCGTTATACATTATGTATATGCATTTTTCAAATATGTTGTATTTTTGAAAATCATATTTTATTAATTTGTGCGTTATAACATTGCAAAACATAATTGAACATGGGTTAACATAGAACCAATTATAACACATCCCCCCTCTGTCCCTCCCTCGCCCCACACACCTCCAGTTCGAGTTCTCATATACAGTTTGCCCAACGGGTTCTTAAAGAGCATAGCAGTGTTATTACGATTTGTCACTTAGCACGTCAAAGTTTTGGGCCGAGCATTAAGCAGGTCTCAGTTAGTCCAGTGGATGCCGGCCTGTCGCGTCTGGGGGGGAAGCCCCCAGTGTGAGTGTGTCTCGCTAGGCAGGGCGTCCATATTTATCAAAGAAGGGGAGCCATATTTCCTCGATATTTGACTTGGACTCGTCAATCAGATGCGTGGGGAATTCCATGTCGTAAATGGCCCGTACTTTAGTGACCCATGTCTTTTCCCCCGGCATACCGGGGCTTTTCCATTTCTGTGCTAGACAGCACCTGGCTGCCACTATCATAACCTGTAGCATGTGGTCTTGGGTGCCCTCATGACCATCTCCAGTGTCAATCCCAAAGAGGAGGAGCCAGGGGCAAGGCGACCTCTCGACTCCGTCGACCCCCTTGATCCAGGATAATACCTCCCCACAGTACGTTTGGACCACTGGGCACCCCCACTACATGTGGATATAGTCCCCCCTCGCCGTCCTGCACTTCCAACAATGAGGGTCGTATCCTGGTCTCATTCTAGCAATCCTCTGTGAGGGGTAGTGCCATTGGTGTAATACCTTGAGGGCCTGGTGGCGATATTGGAGCGAGGCTGTGGAACGATTGGCCCGCCGACACATTTCCAACCACCTTTCATCATCAATTTCCTCCCTTATGTCCCTCTCCATTGTGTGCATGCTGTTGGTGGATCCCTTTGGCACAGAGAGCAGAAAGAGTCTGTAGAGACGAAATCACTCCCCTAGAGCCCCGACCGGAAAGGAGTTTCTCAAAGTCTGTGAGAGCTCTCCTGAGGGTGTCCCCCACAATGGTTCAGTGAGGACTCCCTTGAGTTGGAGGTAACGGAAGGGGGACAGGGTACCTATTCCCAGAGCCTCCTCCAAATCTCTCAGGGGTAGAAATGAGCCCACTACCCAGAGATGGCCGGTTCTACTGAGGCCAGCCTCGAACCACGTTTGATACGCGGCTGGTTCTGCTATTTTGTCTAAAAGGGGGGGGGCAGATGCAACTCAGTGGGGAAGGCCAGGTTGTGAGCCAGCGGTAGTAACCTCCCTCCTTCCATAGGGACCACAGCACCTTTAGGACTGGGTGGTTCAGGACCCTTCTAAGGATGTTTTCTCTCGGGACCCAAAGCCATTCCTCTATTGTAACAGGTGCAAGGACCTTGTTGTCCATGGCCGCCCATTGTTTTTCTGTGCCTGGGGTGAAGTGGTCGATCAAAACCCTCAACTGGGAGGCTCTATGGTATGTTTCCAGGTCCGGAAATCCCACCCCACCGTCTTCCTTTGGCCTGGTCAATACCTCGTAGGAGATCCTATGTTTTTTGCCCGACCAGAGGAAGTTAAGGAGGGCTCGCTTCGTTTCCGTGAAGAATGTCTTGGGGATCTGTACTGGGAGCATTTGGAAGAGGAATAAGAACTTGGGGTCCTTTTTATAAGATTGAGGCGTGCCATCCAGGAGAGACCCGACCTTGCCCATCTCTCTGTCCCTTCTGACTGCGGACCAAAGGGGGGGAAAGTTGCCTGGAAATAAGCCATCAGGGTCACACGTCACCTGGTACCGAAACCCATCCACCCATAGTCTGAAGGGGAGCCCACTCACATAATTTGCCTCTGGATCCAACAGATCTCCTCCTATGAATGCCACCGATTTCTCAAGGTTAACCTTGTACCCTGATAATTCCCTGTAGCGCGATAGACCTTGGAGCATCCTAGGGACCGTCTGGGACGGCCTCGTGATGTAGAGTAACGCGTCATCCGCGAAGAGGCAGATTTTAAATTGTTTGTCTCCTATTTGTACCCCCCTGATGGCCTCATCGTTGCAGACAGAGATTGTCCAATGTTCCATCACCAGTGCATAAATTAAGGGGGACAGTGGGCATCCCTGTCGCGTACCACGCTCGAGGGGGAATACTCTCGACTCAGTCCCGTTTGTGACCACTCTAGCCAAGGGAGAGGAATAAAGCGCCAACATCCAACCAAGCCACCTCAGACCCATCCCCAGAGTCGAGAAGACCTCCCCCATGAAAGCCCAGCTAACCCTGTCGAAGGCCTTCTCTGCGTCGAGGGCCAATGGAAGTGCGCCCTCCTCGCGAACCACCCTGGAACTGAGCACATGGAGAGTTTTCCGCATATTATCAGAGCCCTGTCTATTTAGGACGAATACCGCCTGGTTAGGGTATATTAAGTGAGGGAGGCAACCCTCCAATCTGGAGGCCAGGATTCTAGCGAAGATCTTGGCGTCTAAGTTTTAGAGCGAGATGGGTCTGTACGACCCGCACTCTGTCTGGTCCTTGCCTGGTTTGGGTATTACGGTGATTATGGCCTGTAGGAACGTCGGTGGGATTGAGTCTCGGTTTCTGATTGGTTAAACAGTTTGGTTAGTGGCTTCACAAAAACAGATTGGGTCAGTTTGTAGAAGTCCGCCGTGTAGCCGTCTCCCCTTGGGGCCTTTCTCGCCTTTAATTTCTTGATGGCGCCCTCCCCCCTCCAAGGCCTCGAGCTCACTCAGACAGCCGGGGCAGGGGGTGATCTGGCAGGTAGATCCGGATGTCTTCCAACGATTCGCCCTCCTGTCTGGAATACAGTTTGCTATAATAGTCGGCGAAGCACTCTATTTCTTCCCGGCCTCCACAGATCCTACCCTCCCCATCTCTGAGGTGGGTGACCCCCCCCCCTCTCCACTCTACAACCACAGGCCCTTTGCGCCAAAAGGGTCCCCACCATGTCTCCCTGCTCGTAATAGCTTTGTTTGGTGTACCTCATCTTCTTGATGACTTCCCCTATGAGGACCGTGTGGAGCTCTTGTCTTTTGCCCTGCATCTCCTCTAGGAGAGCCCCACGGTCTTCCCCGGGAGGCCCAGCCTGGCTCGCAGACCATCCAATTCTGTTCGGATCTTGTTTTCGATCAGACCCCTTTCCCGCTTGCGCCTTGAGCCCTCAGCTATTAGGAGGCCCCTGAAGGTGGCCTTTACAGCCTCCCATACCATGGCCATATCAGTCTCCCCATTATCATTCGTCTCGAAATAGGCCATTTCTTTCTTCATGAAATCTCGAAATATGGGGTCTCTAAGGAGTGTGTCTTTACATCGCCATCGGGAAGATCTCGGGGAGACGGGCAGTAACCAATTAGCTATGAGTAGTTCATGGTCAGACCATGTTATAGCGTCTACCTTCGGCTGTCCGACCTCCCCACTTCCCTCCTCGGAAACCAACAAGAGATCAATTCTAGTGTAGGTCCAATGCGGGGGTGAGAAATAGGTATATCCACCCTGGCCCGGATGTGTTTTGTGCCATACGTCTAACCAGTAATGTTCCCTCAGGAGGGTCTGTATGGCCAGGTTGTCTTTGGAGATTCCCTTGGGTGCTCCCCCCATCGCCGACCACCAGTCCAAATGGGGGTCCATTATGAGGTTGAAGTCCCCCCTCCTCCCCACCAAGTAACGTGGCCCCCTCTGCCCATTCGTCCATTACGCTAAAGATCTGAGTAAGGAAACGTACTTGGCCGGAGTTGGGTGCGTATAGGGTGGCCAATGTGACGCGTTCCCCCTCGCAGGTACCCTTGACACCAAGGAATCGGCCCCTGAACCCCTCTTGGTTTCTACTCCCGTGAGACGGAGCGCCTTGCCCAGGAGAATGCCCACCACCTCCTTCTTGGAACTCCTGTGAGAGGCCCAATAGTTACTACCAATCTCTTTTCCCCTTTATTTTCGACTCCTTCCCTTGTTTGTAGTGTGTTTCCCGTAGGAAAAGAACCATTGGGTGTTTGCGAAATATATTACTCGTGAGGGACCTCTTGTGGGAGTTAAGGCCCTTAACATTCAACGTGCCTATTTTCCCTTCAATCATTATCGTTTTTTATCTTGTGCTCTTTTAACCCCTTTGAGTGTTTGCTATGTAGAACCCGTTGTAGAACAAATATCCATGGCTCGAGCTGGTTCTCCCCTCTCCCCTTAACCCCGTCAACTCCATCCCCCATTCCCCCTTCTGTCTCCCTTACCCGTTTTGTAAGGCGTTTGTCGCTGGCACCCCAGGTGGGGTTGAAGCAAGCAACGAACCGCGAGGGTTGCTACCCTGGCCCTACCATTTCTCCAAGGCAAGTTGCAAAGTGTCACTCTGCACAACAACAAAATAGCCTCTGGGTAGGCAACATAGCAACTTTTGACCTGGGTCATTCGAACAAAAACACCCGCCAACTGCGGAAAAGACATATGGTGGCCAGCGCAGTCCTCAGATCGCTGAGAACCCCTGAGGGTCATGAATTAAGCCTCAGCGTGGTGATTGAGCCTTGAATGCTACACGTGTGATCATGTGCGTCCTCCCCCGTCGGTTGGGGAGATGTCTGGTTTTCTGAAATTTTTGAGAGCCCTTAACTTTTAGCTTCCCTTGAGAGAGAGATCTGGGCCCTGGGGGACACGGTCGTGCGTGATCCCTGTCGCCTCCGTTCTGGTCTCTCGATGTTCCCGCAAGGTCGTCCGTGGCCCTCTGAATGTCCACTTCCGTAACTAGCTGGTACCTCTGACCCTGCCATTCGAACGCCAAGTAGAATGGATGTCCCCAGCGGTAGCGGACCCCCTTCTCCTGTAGCCATGTAGTGATGGATCCGCATTTCTTCCTCATCTGGAGTGTGAGGGCTGAGAGGTCTTGATCTATTATCACCCTGGAGTTCCCATATTGAATGTCTCGCAAGGTTCTCGCCCTATCCAACAACCTGGCTTTGTCTCTATAGTAATGAAATCTTGCCAGCACTGAACTTGGGCCCCTGCCGCCCCCGCCCACTCGATGGACCCTGTCGAGCAGAAGTGTCTCACCAGAGTCTGACCCCAGGACGATCCTGATGATGTCTTGAACTTTGCTTTCCAATCCCGCCTGGGTCTCCCACCTCTGTCTCCACCAGGCCGAAGATCCTCAAGTTCCTCCTCTCACGGTTTTCCATATCAACCTTGAGCCGGAGATCTTCCTCACAGCGTTGCAGCTCCTTCTAGTTTCCATTTGCGTTTCGAGGAGGTCCGTTGATGCCTGGTTGTTCTCGACCCCTTCATTCGGTCCTCTAGCGTGGAGACCTTGGCCGTGGGGTCGGCCAGTTTGACGCCCATATCTGTCCTCATACCTCTGATCTCCTCAAGGATCGTCTGGATATTACTCTGCATGGTATTCATATCTGGGGTCTGCGTGCTTGTGGGACCGGTCTCCGTTTTGGGGTGTCCCGGGATGAACTGGTATTTCGCCAAAGTGTCTTTCCAGCTCATGGGATTAGTCGTCTTGGGGTGCGGGAACCTCTCGGGGCACCCCCTGGCGTCTTCCTAGGGACCAGGGTCGTTTGTGTCGTTAATTTGCCCAAATCCTTGGGGTTATCTTCAGGTGTATAAACTGTGTGTCAGTCCCTGAGCCCTGTTCCGTGGCCCACCACGTTGGTCTCGCCAAGAACACACTCTTTCCCACCCTCCCCTTCCCCCCCGTCCTGGCCCTGGGTCGGTGGAGCACTTGACTCTTCTAAAGTGTCCCTCCCGGGGGGGCGGGGGGGTCTGGGTGGGCCTTGGTTAACGTCTGAGAATTTGGTGTTGGGGGTTCCCCTCCGAGGGTAGGCCCAGCCTGCCTATCTCCTCTGTGCCCCTTTGATGCATTGGGGGGGGCGGGGGTGGTGATTCTGTGTGGCTACCTGCCTAGCCCCCGGTGCTGGTTGTTGATTACAGGGGGCTGCTGGTAGGTGTGCCGGCTTCAGCAAGGCCCCCTGGGCAGACAATGTCGCACTTTCTTACCTGGAGTGGCTTCAGGCAAGCGGTTGGGTAGGGCAGCGCCCCAGACGTGAGGCAGGGTGTTGGCTAGTGGGCCTCCTTGCAGCGGGGGGCCTGGTGTGGCTTTGCTCTGGCCACTAAACGGGGGGAGAGTTGGGGGGCCCAGGCACGCTCCCGCGATGGCCCGAGCTCGCCCCAGTGTTGTTGTGGACTCCCCTGCCCTTTTGATGTTGCTCCTCTGGGGTTATTCAAGGCGGGCCCCCGCTGCCGTCATGTTGCTGCGGAAGTGCAGTCCGCAGGGGTGTGTGGGGGGGCGGGCGTGCTCCCGTGTCGGCCCGGGTCGGCTTGTGTCCGTGGTGCTGGAGGTGGGGGGTGGCAGGGGAGACACGGCCCCCTGGGTGCCTCGATTGTGTGTGCTGGGGCGTGCGGCAGGCCACAGCGGGCCCTCTTCTGGCCGCCTCCCTCGCTCCAGTGGCAATATGCCGCTTGTCACCCGTGGCGGGGGGGCGGGAGAGTGCCGCCGGCCGAGACCTCTGTAGGGCCAGCGGGTCCCCAGGGGGGAACCCGGCCCCGCTGCGGTGTGTCGGGCGCCACTCCTGGTGTGGGCGAGCGCGGATAGGGTGTCCGGCTCCTCCTCCTTTGGCGCGGCGGGCCTTCACGCAGTCCGTGGCTTGGAGCTCCTGAGGAGGTGGCTGGGGGAGGGGGAGGACCGAGGTCCGCAAGCTGCCAGTGAGGGAACGAAGGCATCTCGAGAGACTGCTCCAACTCCCTCACGTTCCTCACCGGGTCCCCTTCAGGAATTCCGTTGGTAATTGGGGCTTCTTAATCTTTAGGGCATGTTACTTTACTTATTTCCCAGGGGCCATGTGGGAGCTTGAAGTTCAGGCAGCCATCTTGCCTGCTCCCTCTGGTGGCCTCCATGTTGTATTTTTGAATTATAAAAATAGGTCGGTTGGTTTGTTTTAAGATGTATTAATGGTGTACATTTAAGTAATATTTTAATAATTTTTACATTTTAAAAAATGATTTATCTTTATGCATATAATTGTGTTTATATAATATTTGATGTTATGTTTGTGGGTGAGTTAAGGTTACCGTGATATTTGATTTTGTATTTATAATTTTTAATGTTGCCTTACCATTGTTATTTCTAATGTTTATAGACTTTAAGTTTTTGTTGGTTTAACATTAACTTTTTAGAAACAAAAATGTCAAATTATGTCTACAAATTCTTTCTTTCCATAATTGTTTATTAAATGGTTTGAAGTACTATTACATTTTGAAATATTTTCTGTTGTTTAATTCAAATATATTAATGTTGAATTTATTATTTTAAAATGCAGTTGTGTAAAACCGAAATGATGAATATTTGAACTTGTTTATCTACTTTTAATGACAGCCTCCACATTGCCCCTTACAGCCGCACCTCACC
Organism: Ambystoma mexicanum; assembly: GCF_040938575.1. Taxonomy (NCBI): domain Eukaryota; kingdom Metazoa; phylum Chordata; class Amphibia; order Caudata; family Ambystomatidae; genus Ambystoma; species Ambystoma mexicanum. Next base: position 1,174,183,601 of record NC_090932.1, on the reverse strand, counting down.
TCCAATGTTAAGAAAAGCCTTTGAAAAAGAATCAAATTATGATAGGGGCACCGGAAAGTTTGTTATACCCAAATCTGTCCCTGGATTACGAACAATGTGGAGCGATATACAGGGCCTACTGGTTTAGAGATCTAATTTGAAGGTCATAGAATGGGGCAAGGTCGCACTTATTTAAACTCTATACGGTGACCCTCCTGCCCAATAATTGCTTCTATGTTCTTAGAGAGGCACAGCTTCACCTCACTGATGATGCCCAACTAAGCTGAAACACGTGTATGGGGTTGCTGTGGTACTCTTGTTCAGAGGAGAATTGCCTAGCATTTCGGTGCAGGACTGCCCCTGGGCAGGACAAAGACTGATATGCGGGGAAATATCTTCTCTGTGAAAAGAACAGTGAGCTAAAGACTTGGTTGAGAATCTCCCAGGGGCCATCCACCCAAGAACAAGTCAATGGGCTGTGTTTGTGCTGGTAGAGTTACCCAGCCCCCCCCCTCTTTTTACTTATGCATTGTAAGTGATCATATTACAGAGGTACATATGTTGGATTTACAATTTCTCAATATGATTTTGTTTGGGCCATATTTATTTGTTTACTAAAGTAATGTTTTATATGTACAAAACATACTTGAGTTTGTATTCTTCTTTTTTTCTCTGCTGATTTGAATACTGTTGTGTTCTGCCGACTGCTTATCACAAGAACATTGGTACCCTTTCTGATTCCCTTACCTGTTGTTCAGCACTCCCCTCCACTTGATCTGGATATTCAAATGGTGCAGGTTTAACTTGGAGGTTTGGCTACAGGCTTTGAGATTGCTATTGAGCAGTCTTGTGAGGCAGCCTGCCCTCATTTACACCTGTCTCCTTTGTAGGGTGATATATTAATATAATATATTCAAATGCTTATCTCCACACTTTGCCAGTCTGAACACCACATTGCAGAAGGGTATGTGCCTGACTCTCCTGTGGGTAAACTGGGCAGAGTAGCCAAGTCTGTCTGGTTAGGAGGGTAGCAAGGTGCAACAACAAAGGATAATGGAATGGCATATCAGTCTGCACGTGACATCTATATTGTATTACAGATAGGTAACATTTTGGGAGTTGAGTTTGTAGATTAGTGACATTTGCAGAATTAACTGAATGATCAGGTTTCACTTCTTTAAATCCATGTGCAATATTTTCATTTGGGTTTCAACGGCATAACGTCTACCGGTAAGCAGACCTGTCTGACTTTTGTTGTCATCAGCTTGCTCCCAGCTATTTCCTACGTGCCCGTGTGCCATTGACAAGCGACAATCCTTGCAGTTTGGGGTAAGAGAAGGTGTACAGTGCGCAGGTGACTGCTGGCCAATGACGACTTTGGGGTCCTGGACAGCGTCACTAGCTGTCGGGAACCACTGTTCCTGGAGACTATGGTAAGCATAGAAATTACATTGATTACCCTTCCATCGCCTCCTCAAAGATGGCTGACGAGACTTGCCATTCAATTTCACTCTAGACTCATAATCACTCCAGCAGTGGGAGCCTCTGATATAAATCGCAGAGCTTCCACTGCTCGCTGTGTTGCTACTTTCCGTAGCAGGTCTCCAGGATTCTCCGCCAAGTCTCCACACTGCTGCACAATTCTACCATCCTTCCTGGTATTTCTTTCCCGCTTGTTTTCTATGGCTAGCTGGTCTCCATACTGACGTCTTTCCCTAGCGCATCTCGCGCAATTCTAACTCTACCTTTCCGCTCTGTACCCCCTATCCCTGCCTTTGCCTTTCAGTTCAAGACTGCCCTCTCCTCAGGTGTAATTCCATGTCGCGCTTCAGTGCGACAGCTTTGCACTATAGCGCATCTGCGAACGTGGTTGCTGCATTCTTTCGCCACGCTCCTCGCCTTCCTGTTTACAGAAGACATAATCCCATACCAACTCTTCCGATCACCTTTCGTGGCCTGAAGAGTTCAGCATGCGTGGTTGCCACTTTCTTTTGCTGTGCTCCTCGTCACCTATTCATTTCGCAGGAACATTTCCTAACAGCTGTCACACCTTCCTTCAGCTCTTTTTACTATCCCCGTGTTTGCAATATAAGGAAATTGACCTGTTCTTCCATCTTCCGGGGCAGAAAGAATGTGAACGAGGAGGACCACTCTATCCATCTTTCACACGGCTCCAGACCAGTCTGAACACCGGATCCAAACAACTCCCAAGTTTTTTCCTTATTTCTGCATTACCTTCTGTTTTTACCCTCAGCGGTCAGACAGCAACCAGTATTCTCCTGCTCTCTTCGTAAGGACTTTGTCTGCTACCTCAGGTGTGTGGTAAAACAGGTGAACCAGAAACAACGGCATGGTGCAGCTCATTTGATGGCTGAGATTTCAGTTAAGGTAACCAAAAAGGGGCAGGACGCGGGACAATGGTTAAACGAAAGTAAAATGCTGTCTTCGGCATTCGCAGGCTACATATCCTACTATAGCAGTTTTTGCATGCTTTTTTGAGGTTCCTTGCATGCTGGGCCAACAAGCTACTCATTTATACCAAGAGTATTGGAGATAATTAACCCAGCTGTACTTACTGAGGTAAGGCAAGGAGGAAGCACTGGTGTAGATTCTTCTGGTCAAGCCTAAGATGTGAAAAGCCCAGCAATACCTTGTCACCTGAAGGTTCTGGTGAGATGCTTCAGCAGAGCTCTTGTCATTTACCTCAAGTGAGTCCTTTATCTGCTGTGGGATCGGTTCCATTGATTTACAAATGTAAGGTGCAGAAAACCCTATTTGTATACAGTTAATTTGTAGGGTGCCAAAGCCCGCAGGCATCAGGGCGCACAAACACAGGAAACGGCGACAACAAAAGAGACGGGACAGGTGACCAGTGTGGGCAGCAGGAACAGAAGCAGAGCGGGTTCTATTTCAGAAAGCAGACCATTAGTTGAAGAGAACAGTTTTCAATCTGCAGTGAGGGATTGTATTCCTTTACCAGCCTGAGCTCCAAAGGCAAGGCATTCCAGATTCTTGTGGCCTTGATTGGGAAGGATATGGTAGACAGCTGGAGAGAGCAATTTTAGGGATGTTGACCAGCGCCAAAGCAGAGGAGCGCAGCTTCCTCAGTGGCTCACAAAAGGACACCAGTCATTTAATATAGACTGGGACAGTACCATATAAAGCTCTATGGACTAGAGAGGCAGCCTTTAATTCCAGTCAGGAGGCCACAGGGAGCCAATGGAGATATCTCTTCTAGCTTCCTTCGTGATAATGCAAACTGCATCATTTTGAATAGTCTGGAGGGCATGGATGTTTTTCTTGTTAGCCCCAACTAATGATGCATTGCCGTAGTTCAATCTGGACATCACAACCGCACAGGCCACTGAGGAGCAGCTAGATGCCAACCAAAAGGGAGGCAGGTTTCTCAGCAACCTAAGGTAATAAGAACCATTTTTTTTACTGTCTGGTTTATATGAGGGTCTGCACTAAGCAGAGGGTTGAGATAGCCCAGAGTTTGTACACTCTGTGAGACCACGATTGAACAGCCGTGGCTGGAGAATGATTAGCAGCTGGACCAGCTTCCCTCTGCCTCCCACCAGACCCACGCTTTCTCCGGGGAATTACAGAACCAGTGTCTGTCACCTTGAATGATTTTTAACCTAGCCAGGTAAAACAACATGTAACGGACATTGTTCTCCCTCAGAGTATGTTTATTTTCCTCAAAGTTCTGCCTCTGGTGTTGTAGTTGTGTGGAGATCAGGGCGCAGCCATTGCCAGTCCAGATGGGACCACTTCGCCTGGCCAGCTGGAGGATTGCATCGTGGTGTCTAGTTACATAATATCCTTGCTACCACCGGTCTTGGCCGGGCTCCGGGGGATGAGTTTATGCGCTGGGACCCTATGGTCGTGCTCCACTGAGAGCCCTTTAGAGCCCAGGTTATCTTGCAGCCAGGATTCCAGGAAGAGTTCTATTCAACCCCCCTCTCTTCCCCTCCCTCAGGGAGACAGATTATAGAGAGATTATTCCCCCTCGAGCGACCCTCCGCGTCTTCCGCCCTCATTTCCATGGTCTTGGCTGATTGCGTTAGTGCAGAGATCTGTTCCTTGAGTGTTCAAATCTCCGCCTTGGTTGCCGAAACCCTGACCTCTGTCTCCTTCTGTCTCTCAGATGACTTGTGCATTTCAGCCCATATGAGGTTCAGTTCCTCCCCAATGTTCCCAATTTCTAATTCCAGGGCATTCTGAGAACGTTGCACCGCCAGTAAAATCTCCATTTTATTCTCCAGTTTGCCGGTGGGGCTTGGTTGTGGTGTGGGGGACTCTGTGGCCTTGGGGGTTTATTTTATTTATTGGGTATTTATAATGCACCTATACAGCAAATGGTGTTTCAAGGCGCCGCAAGACCAAAAGGGGAGGGAATGGGGGAAACTGGATGAAGAATACAAAAAACGGTCCTACTAGGCCTTTTCATTTGGATCGTGTAAGTGCAGTAACGAGAAATGCAGGGGAGTGCCGGTCAGAGCGGAATATGATGCTAAAATGGGAAGGGAAGTGCAGGATGAAATGAAGAGCGTGCAGGTGGTGGTGGTGGTGGTAGGAGGAGGAAGAGGAGGGTTTGATGGGCGTGCTATCAACATTGCAGATGTCCATTTTAGGCTGTCTCCCCATACCCCAGTCTCGTAGCACCTCTCGCGTCCTGACTGGTGTGATGAGGAAGCCGGAGGCAATGGGGCATGGCGGAGGGCACTATCCGGCTCGGAGCATCTTTTCGATTCACCCCCCGTTGTCGAAACGATGTCCCATGTGCATTGTACAGTGCTAGCTGCTCCCACACGGCTTGTGAGAGGCTACCCTTCCTATAGTAGTACTTGGGATGCTTGGTGCAGGGTTGAGTGTTCCCCAGCTCGTAAAAGGTGACAATTCCAAGATGATGTCAAATATTCTCCTGAGGGGTATAATGCAGGGGGAAGTTCCTGATCTTTACCAACAGTGTATGGGATCCGCTGTGTCTGGGAAGAGATTACTGGCCAGTTCTCTTATCAGCAGGTGGTTGGTCGAATTACATGGAAAAAAGGTGCCCCACGGGATGTGACCAGCAGCACCTAGGTTCCCAGCCTTGTGTCCAATCATATTTTCGGTTGGCAAGAGTCAGTATGTTTTATGGTGCTTGTCAGCCAACATGTAGTTGGGAGCGCTGTAATCCTGACTGTAAGGCTTGCCCTCACCCCCGCAGAAGTGCTAATGTGTGGGATGGTGGCACTCTCTCACCTTGAGGTTGTGGTCTTGCTCACTGCTCCCTTTTCGGCCTCTCCGCTCCGTGGCCTGCTAGTCTCGCTCCACCTTTGCTGCCTGTAACAGTGGGTGCTGCTCCCCGTTTGCATCTGCGTGGTTGCTGCTTGTTCCGTTCCGGACAGGGGGGAGGGGCTCGCTGCTCTGCTTGATGGGGTCAGCGTACCTGTCTCTGTGGGGGCCTCGGTGGGTCATCGCAAGTGCAGCCCCCCTGTGTTGTAGGGCCTGTTCAGTGCCAACGGCTGCTGGCAGCCATTTTGAGATTGTTAGTTTGCACTCGCAGCTCAAGGAGTATCGCAGCCAACAGCGGTCTAAAGGAGACTTTACCGACAGGAGGCGTTTGGTGCCTTCTGTCCAAGAGCTCCGGTCAAGGCAGGACATTTTTATCTGCGAGGTACATGCTTCATAGGCCGAAAGAAGTCAGGATATCTTCAGGCGGCAGCAGGAGCACCAGTGAATTACGGCTGCGTTCTCTGCCTGCTGACCATGCCTCCCCGCAGAGTGTATATACTTCGACTTTCTTCCAATGATTTAAACTCCAAACTTTCCACTAATCCTTGAGAGCATACATTTAGAATTATTTTACATGCACCGTATGATTTAGTTTTCTTATGTGTCTTAAAATTGAAGGCTATGAACCTCAATGTAATCGTCTTTGAATGTTGGCGAGAAAACAAATGCATGCTGCAGTAATAAGCTTGGATTTCTCCTTGAATTATGATTAACAGGAACTGCAACATTCCCACTGTCTCTTTATTCATACAATTCTTTGTAATGCAGCTGATTTTAATTAGCTTGCATTCCTGTCCACTGTTGCTGCTTGATGGGCGTACCAATGCCATAGTAATGTATTGTTCTCCTTGACACTTTTGAAGCACTCCTTCTTTCAATCGTAGTTTCAGAAGTCAGAATGAACATACCTGCTTCACAATATGTGACATAATGTCTCCAGTTGTTTAACGGAGACTCTGTACTGACTGTTTTGTGGTGGTTTTATAGAGCGCAGCAATCGCCCAAAGGTATCGCTGTGCTGTAGAGAGTGGTAATTAACCTGCTGGTAAACGGTTACAGGGTATCCATGGATGAAAGTAGATTACATTTTTAGTTTCTTGCAATAAGACGAGAGTTTGGAGTCTCTACGAAGTTCGCGAGGTAGGGAGTTCCATCCTTTTAACCTTTCCAACGTTTAGTATTTCAGAATGCATTTAGTCAAATGAGCTTAAGAGACGAGACGTAAGAGACGATTTGCAGTGGGATAATGAAGGCTTTTTAAAACAATACAAAGCAATGTGTTTCTTTACCAGCAGCCAATGCAGGGAACGGAGGACTGGGGAAATGTGCTTGGACCTCTAATATTTCATTAGAAGGTTTGTGGCTGTATTTTGGATTCTTTGTAATCTGGCGATTGTATAATCTGGTAAAATGAGTGTGAGGAGTTGGGGATGAGACACAGCACAGAGAGCTTATGATTGTGATCATTAACATTTATTAAATCAAAAAGGGGGTTGGGAAATGCTTCACCCTAATCTAGGAGGCCTTTCCCAACCTCGACCAAACAAATGTCTAAAGCACAATGTACTGTGTCTGAAATCCTATCCTGTCCCTCCCACCTGAAAACTGACTGAGGTGCAAAGGATATTGTCGCTGGTTTTCAAAGTGCTCAAGTGCTCAAATCCGACACAATATAAATCCAACGAAAAAGTTTCCAAGTGGATAATGTTGACAGTTCCAGGGAATGGCTCCCTTCCCTAGATTTTTACCTACACGAAAAGTTCAAACCAAGAATAACCACATTTCTTGTAACCCAAGAGGATAACACTCTTCTCTTGTTGTGTTCACAGTTCTTGAGGAAATGGATCTCTTTCCCCAGGTTTTCTTCACATTCGAGATACTTCAACGATCTTAAGGGCATGTGTATTCCTTGGGATTCTTTTCTACTGTATTATCTGGGTGTGGGTCCCAGACTCGCAGGTCACCTGGTATAATCCCCTGCCAGACTCTTTTCCATATTTACAATAATTCAAACTCTCAAGGGCACATGTATTCCTTGAAGCTCTCCTCATACTGTAACTTTTTACACACGCTTGATTTTGCCTGTTATAATCTCCTGCCAGAACTTGTATGCTTGCTAAAATTTGTTTCAATATTTGCTTCTTCTCTCACACATTGGGTATCGGCCCTTTTTTTCCAAGACGATTTGCATTTACTTTGCTTTCTTTCCTGTGATATGGATTTAGCGACTCGTTCGTCGCACGTTCACAAATCTCTTCACAGGCTTCACTTTGCATCGCTTGTGTAATTTCATGAAACGGCACTCTTTCCGGTAGCCTGTCCATCTTCCCTGCACTTACCGGGTACTTTAAGTGTCTCTGGTATGTCTCCCTTCTACTCCTTTCATTTTGCTGGCTCAGCGTGTGTCCCGTTGGCCACTGCTCTTTTGCCGCCCTCCTCTGTGTCTAGTTCACGCTGTCTCGCATTCTCGGGCAGTGGGCTTTCTGCATTCTGGCTTCTCTTTCCGCCTTCTGGATTCACCTTCGCACTGCTTCCCACGGTCTGCTGCCTCTCAGCGTTGTAACCGGTGCCAGCACAGGTTGCGACACCACTCTGCCTCTGCAACTCTTTCCCACTCCCCACGCCAGGATCAGGTAGCGGCTGCTATCCCCTGGCCACATGGGCAGAAGCTACCTTCGGGAAAGGAACGATGACATCATCAGATTCATCACATGAGGTAAATGGCATTTTTAAAATCCAGCCATAAGGATACCACTGAATTAAATAACACCTGATGTGGGAAAGACAGATTTATGCAATGCACTTTTGGCACAAAAATGCTTATAAAAAATTGTAACATTGATTTACAGAGCAGAGAACCAAGGTCCTTAACAATGGTTGAGAGGATGTGGACATAAGACCAGATGATGCAGGGGAGGTAGCAACATGACCAAGCGACAAGGACAGTTGTGAAGGACCGGAGGTGGGTGTCTGTGCTCCTGCTCTCTATATGGCAGAGAGGCACAGAGGACCCCCAGCCAAGATTATCTATTATTGGTACGTGATCGAGCAATTCAGGCCTAGCTTCTCAGGAGGTGATGCGGGCTGGTTCTTAAGTACAGTGTAGTCCCCAAGCACCCACAAAGGAATGTCTGCACACTGTATTAGTTAAAACAGTCTTTATATAATTAATATTCAAGGTTTTGTACAATATTACGGTAAATCACTTTGTACTCGGTTATCTATAAGGGCAAATATACAGTTCTACGTGGTACCACAATTACTATTAGATCTCTTAAAGTGCATCAACTGTACGGTTAAATGTCACACAAATCAGTTCATAAAGGAAACCAACAATAGATATGAGGAAATCAGTTGGTTAGAACAATTGGCAGAATACCGGCCCCGTTACCTAGACACAGTTCTGTGTGGAGATTCCCCCCTGCCCCCCAACCTGGGCAACCTGTAGAATAAAGATATATCACAAGCCCAGTCCATATTGTTCACAAGAGTCTTCCCAATAGTTCAGCAACCCCAAAGTACCTGGCGTTGTAGCGTTCCTCTTGGGAAATCGACGGCCCTTCTTGAGTGCCCTCCCTTTAAGGCAGGAGTCGCGGGTCGTTGAACCTCCGGCGAAGAACAGGGTGAACTATGGCGGTGAAGTGGCAGCTTCTTTCCTAGCGGTGCTCATCGACATGGAAGCGTAAACGTCCTGCAAGGGAGAGGCATGCAGGGCACCTCAATGTCTATGGGTCTGGACCGCAAAGAGTTTGAAGAACTGTGGCCCAACAAGGACGTTGAGTTGTCGTCTCTGGTCTTTGGGTGGCAGGAAACCCACCGGCGGATGCTCCTCGGTGCGTCGACAGCCTGGCCTTCTCCGGCGGGATAAGACGGGCGGCGGTGCGGATGAGCGTGTCCGTGAATCGAAAGTTCTTAGGCAACGGGAGCACAGCGGCTCCGGTCGGCGACGGCGGCGGACAACAGTCCGGGCGCTTCTCTTTGGGATTCCGTGGCAGTCCCCGTCGGCAGTCTTTCGTAGGTCTGTCTACCAGGGAGCTTTAGCAAAGATCAGCTGGTGCACGATGGTCCCTCGTAGCTCGGGAAGAGGGCGCCTTACCAGGTCCTCTCTGGGTCAGTCCTTGGAGACACAGCAGCTTTCAGATTGATGAAGTAGAGCAACAGCAATTCTTCTCTTCCAGCAGGGCTTCGAGGTCCAGCTCCAGTTTCACTCCAGTTACTCTTCGTAGTTTGGACTTCAGCTTCTGAACACGATTCCTAGAAGTGAGAGGTCCCCAGATGTAGTGTTGATCTCCCATTCATTCTGCTGGATCACACTTAAGCAGCCAATCACTACGAAGGGCATTCAGCAGTCAGTCAGCCAATCAGGCGCACGGTGCATTCAGGCCATTCTTCTCCATCCAGACACTCGCAACACAGAATGTGGATTCGGACAAGTACCACGCCATTCAACACTACACACTGTATTCATACCAGTTTCGGGCAGGGCTGTCTCAGTCATTGTGTCAAACTCCAGATACCAGACATCCACAACAAGAAGTGTAGATTCGTCACACACTCCATTCACCCAGGTCCCACCCACCGGTGTACCCACAACATACGGTTGTTGGGAAGGCTCCAGCCTGTCTGGTCGGCACTTCCCCACACTACCATATATGGAACTTCCACCCAACAGCCAGTCAGGGGGAAGGGACAGAGTCAGGGCTTCCCGGGACTTCGGGAAGATCAAGGTAACAGGCGATGGAAGGCAAGAGGCCACGGGGGCCATTTTGTTTCCATCAGGAATCTACCGATTCCAAGACCGGGCCTGGGCATCCCAAAATGGAGGATGCTCAGGGAACCAGTCAATTCAGCACGGGGCTGCCACCAGCCCGTACCCTGCTCAGTGGGTCACACACAGGTGCCTAAAAACATACACTAGGGGCACAGGGTTGTACCCCCACCCATGGGTGCCCTAAGGGTATCCCATGGGTCTGTACGCCAAACCAAAAGAGAGCTGAACCGCCAGGAGTCCCACAGGAACTTCTGCGTGGAAAACACAACAGAACACACGATAAAAAGCAGTAAAGGACGAGGATACGGAGGCCCTGTCCCTCCGACGCATTTCCAGCATCACAACAGTGGAGTATGATCTAGGAACAGTATAGTGTGGGGAAGTGCTACGTTTTAGGCTGAAGGGGCGAGGAATCCGTGCTGTGGGGTTGTCTTTGAGAGATAGAGGGAGAGGAGAACCGAGAAGTGGTGGCGTAGAATGCTATGCAATTGGTTCTTCAGAAAGCAGCAGAGGTAGGTTGGATTTAAATGGTGATAGATTGGGAGTAGTAGGGAGAGTAAGAGCATTCCAGAGTAAAGGAGCGAGGAGAGTGCAGAAACAAGAGGGAGCACAATGGCCTGAAAGGTGGCAAGGAGGTGAGCCGAGGATGATCATGGGAAGGTAGGGGGAAAGTAGGGAGTAAGATGGGTCGATGGATATGGTGGGGCAAGTCTGTGTAAAGTTCAGAAGATGAGAATGAGTTTATACTTTTCCCTATGTCTCATAGATAACCAGCCTAACTGACGACGGTCTGGGGAGAGGGAGGTGGAGGTGAAGTGGGGGAAGGTTGAAGAGTGTACAGACAACAAAGATGATGACTTTGTTGAGAGGTGAAATAGCATAGTTGTGAAGGCCATAGAGTAGTCTGATTGAGAGAGTACTAAAGTGGAGATTAGTTGCTTAGTGTTTCTGATGTTGAGGGAAGGTACAGAAGCAGTCTTTTTTATTTTCCAGATAATTTGGTGACTGCTTTCACTTGCAGTTTTAAAGAGAGCTTGCTATCTAGAAAAATGCCATGGTTCTTAACCTCAGCATTGGGGGAGGGACATTGGCCAATAGTCGGGACATCATGCAGATGTCCAAATATTGAGTATCGCAGTTGTATCCGAATTAATCTTTTAAAAAATTCACATCCCAGATTTTACTGTTGGCAAGCATGTTTTTTAAATTTTACTGGACAAAGTCTCGTCCTCCTTGAGATACACTAGTATTTGTGTGTCATCAACATAATTAAAACCAGCCACTCAAGCCAACAAGGCCAAAACATGTCTGGGGTTGCTTGTGTTTTCGTGCAGAGGGGACCTGGCCTAGCAGTTCGGGCTGGGCTGCTACCATTGATGGCAGTACCTGACTGATTTGCATATGGTTGGACCCCCTTTGCAATGGTGCAGACGGGCTAAAAAACGGTGGTGTGGAAGGTTGCCCAGAGCAATGCCGGTGGTTCAGATTCATTCAAAATCTTCCACCCATCACTTTTGTGGTTACGAGCCCTGGGGTACACCACATGTCGTATGAAACGAGTGAAGCCACCAGGTAAACCTGTTGTGTATGGTCGTTTAGAAAGGGATTTAATCCATTAGTAATGTGCCACTTATTCCTAGGTTATGCAGCCTAGTCTACAAAATATGATGGTCAACTGTATAGAAAGTCGCTGATGGATCTAATAGAATTAGGACCCCTTTTTCATTTTTATCAGCTTTGATCCGGAAATGATCCATTCCAGAAATGGTGACCAGTTCAGTGTTGTGCATACCTCTAAAACCTAGCTGTGCCCAGTCTAATAGGTTAGCTGATTCCACAAAGATTTCTATAGTGAGGACCACTGTTCTTTCGGTTGCATGTGTTTCCATCGATTCATTTTTAAAAAAAAATGTTTATCAAATATTTTCCAACAAAACTTTTCCATTGAAAACGTTACCATCGAAACTGCTTAATCGAAATGAATAGATGGTAAGGTTTTCAATGGAAGGTCATTTTTTGGATCCCCCCCAAACTCGCAATAAAATAAATGTCCAGTTCTAAATTACTCGCTATACTACTCAAGAGGTAGATGTCCAGTGCTGAAATTGTTTCCATGTGGTTACAATGTAGTTCAGCACTGGACAGCTTGTCTCTAAATTGTAGTATTAGCAAGTGTCGGAGAGTGAAGTCCTTTAATTTTTATTGTGGGGTCCCCCCCACCCCCAAGCCTCAGTTTTCAAAATGTATCCCTATCCCCCACCCAAACATACATACATCTATTTTCCACCTAGGGCCTTTTCAATCGAAAAATGTCAATTGAAAGATGTTTCAATTAACATTTTTCGATGAAAAGGCTAATGGGAAATTTGTAAATGAAAAGACTGTAAGCCTTTTTTTTTCTAGTTTGAATAGAAAAGGGAGTTGATTGATCAATCTGAAGTTAGATATCTCGGTGGGGTCCAGAGAGAGCTTGTTCAGTAATGGTTTAACTATTGCACGTTTCCAGGTGATAGGGACTATGCCAGTGTTCCAAGATGCTTTAAATAGCAATTGGATACTCTCAGCAAAAGCTGAATAAATATTATGCAGAATTTTGGGAGGCATAAGATCTAAAGGAAAGACAGATATTTTGACTGAAGATGGCAGGTTGTTAAGATCATTGCGACTGAGCTCAGAGAAAAACTCCTGCCATCTTGGCTTATGCCCCTCCTAGAGTTGTTTGAGTTAAGAATTCTTAACTCGCGTCTAATTTTATCGGGTTTTGCTTTGGAAATGTACAGATAGTTGATCACCTAGATTTTGGGTGGGAGTATGTTGGAAACATTCAGCACGTTCATTAACAATTGCAAAACTCTGTTTAAAAAATATTGAGTCATTTGTCTTAAGACCATTAAAGACCTTTTTGCTGTTATCCCTTTTTTATAGGCTACCTGAAATTATTTAAGGGACCTGAGGTCATAATCGTTGTTAGATCAACGCCACTTCCTCTCTAAGTTTCTGACACTCTGTCGGATGAAGATCTGGAGTAAACCCTTTTTGTTTCTTTGTGCAGTATGAGTATGGGCAGAAGAGAGCCAACGAGGCCAATTGATCTGTTATATTGGTAATCGAATGCTCGAGGTTCACCAGCAGAATATTGGGGTCCGTAAGCTCTGGAGCTGCAGGTATCCAATTGAGTGGGGGAGTACAATGAGGACTGTTGTAGTGATACCTTTCCATTGGCAGAAGTGTACTTGGGGAGTACAAGAGGCCCCTGCCTCTGATGTCTGAGCAACTGGTACCTGGAAAGGAATACTGTGGTGAACCATCCCGAATGGCCTCAAAGGTGAGCACACTGACATTTCCAAGGTCTGTGCAAAGAGCTAGTTTTAAGTATGGCTTACCTTGTGTAGTTGAATACTAGAAACTGTCCTGGCAGAGAAATGACTTCTAAAAGGAGCGAAGTTCCTTGTTGCTTTCTCTGTCGGTTTTAAGAGTGATCTACTGGCTACAGCGACTCCCTAATAGTTTAAATCAATATTTAGGCAGAATGTATTAGTGACAAAAGGGGGAAAATAAAATAAAACTCATCTCAAGGCGTGTGAATTTTACTTTTGCAAAAATTATTTCATCTGCAATCATGATCACAAGGTACCTGTATTCATAACATACAAGATGTATCACTTGAAGTACCAAACCGGGTTGTTCAAGCAATATACAAAGGAACATTTACATGAAACCAAAGAGAGTCCCAACTAATAGACATCAACATCCCCAATTGAATGTTAAGGCGTACATGAAAAAAACTTGTGAAGTGGCCTGAACACTTAAGTCTGGATTGTGTTCAGACATGCCTCTCTGTCTGTCTAGACCTAGAATCTATCACGTTTAAAATATTGCCACAAGAACAACTTCACAGGCACTTCTGCAGATAAAATCTGTTAGGACTGGTCCTGACAAACCGGTACCCGTGTATCCACTACCGCAGTTGTATTCAAGACCACACAGAGACCTACTAACCCTGAGTCCGTTTCCGAGTCGGGTGGAAAATGCTGACGCGTCTGTAACCATAGTGACAGCAGGCTTGCTGCGCCGCAAGAGTCTCAAAACATAGATTTGCGAGGCTGCGCAGAAAAGTTGCATCAGGCCCAAACATCCAGTTTGTTGGGATGCCATCTTGGCGTGTGTGAGCATTATAGTACTGAGGCTGGTAACTTCATTGTGGCTCCTTAGGCTAATAAAGCCTAAAAGTTAAAACTCTTAGTGGCCTAATCTGAAGTTATTTTTAATTGAAGATTGCACTTGTGTACTCCTACCACCCGGTGGGTGGGGAGCCTATGTTGAGAGCCGGGTCCTCTGTGCATGTTGTACCCCTATAATGATTAGAACTAGCTCGTGAGTATGCTTGGAGGAGCAAAGGCTAGCTTGCCTTGTGTAGTAACATGTAACAGTTTTGGCTAGTTGCATCACTGTCTTCTCCATTGTCAATACGGTCTAAAGGTTAAAGTTCCCTTGATGCTGGTATTTCTTCAAATATTCATCCATTATGGAATTCGGTAGTTCATCAAGAAAAGTCTGTGTGGGACCGTGCAGTCCATACATTGGTAGAAAAACGTGTGTCCAAATTGATGTAAAGATGCACTGAAGTTCAAATGACAAATCTGGGGATTATTCCCAACTATCAGAATTTGTAGATGATGGCGACCTGCTGCCCTATTTCTTAGAGCTGGTTCTAGAAATGTAAGAGTAATGATCAGGTGTTGGATCAGTGGATTACTGGATTATCATCCCGAATCCATGTTTCAGTTAAGAAGAGAAGGTCCAGATTATGTTCTGGTATAAGGTTGCGTATCTGAAACCTGTTCTTGACTGCTGATGTGGCATTCAGTAAGAGAAGTTACAGATTGCTCAGGCTATCCTTGTGACACGTCTCCTGTGCATGTATATATATCCAAGCCTGTAATGCTTTGCTTACTCGTTGAGCAACTGTAGGTGATGCAGGTCTCACTATGAGGTCTTCAGTAGTTTTTGTTAGAGTTTTATTTAATGTAGTAGAAGTTACCTCATCTGTGAGGAGTAACATTTTCCCAGTACACCATGGACCTTATCAAAGCTTTGGTTATACACTTTCCACAATGGGGAATACATTAATTTATGTTGCATTTGGGCTAACTGTAAAGGCCGCAAATTAGCAGTCTATACGGGGAGGTGGGGGGTGAATTGCCTGCCCCTTAATACACTAACTTGAATGTGAAAGAGACCTTGAGTCTTTTTAGTTGGCGGGCTGTTTTCGTTACCCTTGGTTAACAATTAACTGCTTACGATATTCAGGCCCTAGCAATGCTTCTGCATATTTTGCAGTTTATAGATCTGCCCAATGTACACGTTTGTGTGATGTTGCCTGGCTGTGCTCGAATGGAACTGATCCATGTTTGCCTCTCAAAACCCCTACTCTTTACTGAATTATTTTGATCCCTTTTTCCCTTTTCTGTGGACAGCTGTGGTAGCAATCTGCTCTTCCTCTTCAGCCTGAAAAGAGTTTTGACTTTCTCATTGCTTAGGTTATATGGCTGATTTCCCCCCCCCTACACTCTCCCCACACCCCAAAAAACGAAATCGTGTTTCCTACTGCAAAATTGGAGGGCACTAGGGTCTGTGTTCGGTTTTTTAATTCATCTTGATTGGTTCCCCAGAAGGCATCAAGGAATGGCTTCACAGTGTGATTGTTTCATGAGACAGAAAGTGCTATGTAAAAGTGCATTTAGCTACATCGATATCTGCATTACAAATTCCTAGTGTCTTGCCATGTATTAAACTACTGGTTATTGGTTAGGAGTTAAACATGATTTTTATTTGAGGAGAATCCTTTCTTTGTACGGCAAACTTCCTTCTTTTGTGTGATTGCTACAGACTGCTGTATGAAACCTGCAAGTGCACACATTGGATCCTGGCAATGCAGTGTCCTCGTTGTATTGCTTTAAGGGGATCAAATAAATTAACTTCAGGTTGGGCAGTAAAATGACGTGATGTTATTGCACCCAACTCTCCGTGAGGAAGGCAGCAGATTTATTTCTCAATTTACCCTGATCTCAGAAAGGTCTTCGGTTGCAAAGCAGGCTTTCAGGTTTACACATTTCCAAAGAATGCCTTAAGTAGCAGAGCTGTCTCTCCGATTTCCTGCCTCTAAGGCACCAGAACTGTTCCTCGAGTTACACAGCTCTTCCAAAAAGGCCGTGCCCTTGGCATGAAGTCATAACTTCCATGTACCTTTCTTTATTTCGGAATTTAAATGTCTTAAAAGATACAGCGACATACAAATATTACAATACAAAACATACGTATTAAAAATGTCAACAAGTATCCAAAGGCAATAAAAAAGTCTGACTAAAACAAGCGTAAGCTAATTAGCAGAGCGTGCGTTTTATAAACGGCCAGTGTAGAATATTTATCCTTTAACACAAAAAGAATTGACATACTTCAGACAAAACAGCAAAACGTGAAGCAAATCTTCAACCAAGTCCATCACAACTGCATTTCCAATTTTGACCCCATTGCCCTATTGACATATTATGGAAGTGTAATAGTCCTCAGTCATTTAAAAGAGCCCAATTTGATGATATATTCGACATGTTTTTCTAGGCTAGACTGTGCTTTATGTGAGAGATAAAACTCCACTGCGATTTCTCTCTCCTGATTCCTGTCCTCCATAAACTGCTTCAGGATCTCCCTGTCACTCACCCGCTGTGTCTGTGAGCAGGTGTGAAAACCCACTTTTTGCCAACTCGATGTACAACTTGAACAGTGTCGAAGTAAAATGTCGTGAACCAGCTTGTTCATGTCGCACGTGAATCCAATAAACTAATGGATTCACTGTGTCCTGTAATCTGCAGTGGTTGAAGTCTACAGCAGCCCCAAAGTGCAGAAGTCATAGGTTGCCAGCATCAGAGATTTTGCCTTGTAAATTCTGATCGAGCAATCCGCAAGCACACTGCCTATTATCTTCCCAAATCTAACAATGGCGCTGTACATCTGAGCCATTTTTGTAATCTAAATGTTGTTGTGTTTAAACAACCGCTGATGGATACTCCTAAATAACAGAAGGTACACGCCCATTGAAGTTTTCTCCAATACCGACACCAAGCCCAATGAGCCCTTAGGCTTGCCCACACATATCACCTTTGATTTTCCAACATTTAACTTAAGGGATTAATGCGCTCAAAAATATTATTGTCCCGAGCGTTCGGGCATGTGGTTTTAAGCATATGTTGATCGATTGTAAAAACATTTCTTATGCACCGTACCTTAGTTTTCCTCACTTTCACACATGCGAAATAAGTCAGCCGGGTGAGGCCATCTTGTGCTAATGTTATCCGTTGCCGCGTCGCCCTAAGGTGAACTGCCCTTGCGGCACTAAATCGTATCCCCCACCCCTGAAGCTGACATCACTCGACGCGTACGGCCGATTTCACATTCGAATGCACGTCTCGTGTCCACGTTCTCTGTGCGCCAGCTAATGACGTGTCTCCATGGAAATGGGAGGACGCCTCTTTCCTCAATAAGTATAAACAGACTGCTTCTCATCAGACAACATCAGAGTTGCTTTTTCAATCGTTTCACTGTATTTTTTTTTGTGTATCCTGTGGCTCGTTTCTGTACTGTTCAGCTATCTTCGTTGCTTGTAGCCCGTGCGAACAGATACTAGTACTAACATCGCTATCAATTTGAATTTTGTTGTATAATGGCAACAACACAGCCCTACCAGTACGAGCCGGAGTATTCCGATGTGGAATTAGTCGAAAGAGAAAGATGCGGAAATGATGGGGCTTCGGACGACAGTTGGGAGGATGAATCGCCATATCAAGAGCCTGAGCCTAGTTGCATGGAAGACATTTCCACCTGGTGTACCTGCAATCGGTGCGAGGACATGCCAACCGAGGAGAACTGCGGCTGCAGAGAAAACTCTGGATGCTTTTCCTACATATCGGAAGAAGAGCCACCGCCGCTATGCATTACCGAGCTGCATGACTTCAGGGACGCCTGCCTCACAAGGTCCGTGTGGAGGATTATGATGGTGCTTATGCACAAACTTCACGCAACAGTCCGCCCTCGCAATCCAAGTAACAAGTAAGTGTACTCAAATGATGTCATTTAGGCCACTAACATCTCATGTTTGTCTCCTATATTGTCGTAACTTTGATCTATCGCTGCCAAAAGAATATAGTCTTGCTATTCTATACATCACTCGCGATGTGGGGAAATCATAGTGGTCATCGTATGTGTCTTTCACGTACAAACAAACAATAATTCTCCGTGCCCAAAACGTTATGGAATGCATAGTTGTTCACTTTTGTAATGTGTCTACACTTTCGAAGTATTTGTACTGTCAACTATGCCATAGAATACAAGATTGCATTTTCAAAAGAGGTTTGTACACTTATGTACATTTAAATACAGTTTGTATGTTTCTCTTCCACAGGTGGTACAGGCTGGTGGCCTAACATGCGTTTACATGGGAGGCTTGGATACCGCGTTCGACAAGTAATACCTGCCTCTGCCGTTGGTGCCATTCGAGCCGAATTCCCCAGTGACATCGGTCAGTACAGGGGATTTTCCCACAATGTGCTGCAACCTGAAGTATACAATACGTAGTACATTTGTGCCGTCAACATCAGCAACAAAATAAAATACAGCAGAACTTTTCTGAATAGTTGTTTCAATTTTTCAGTGAATCATGGTAACGCTCACTTGTCCTGGCAGGGCTGACTGGGTGGGAACGGCCGAGGTGCCAAACACCATGTACACTTCAAAGGTATCTTACGCGCAGTGGCCATTGTACACATGGCCTCCCCAGACCCTGTGTCTCCAGGCATGCACCCCTGAAGCAGGCTGCGCCCCTGCAATCCGCATAAGACAACGCAATTAAGACGCCACTCATTCACATACACACCCACTTTTCTAATTCTTTATAAACCCCTTGATATTTATCCTGAGAACATCTGTGAGCACTGCAAGTCAGCTTGTAATCATGCTACCTGTGAACATCTGTAAGCACCAGAGGTCAACTCCCGATCGTGCTACCTCAGAACATCTGTGAGCACTGGAAGTCAACTCTTGATCGCTCTACCTGTTGTCCTGCTACTAACTACCCTGCTTGCTGAATCTAATTGTTTCTTAGTCAAGGTAAGGGAAGGTCACCTAATCCTCTCTTTTTGATCTCTAATTTTCTATCTATTTCGAATGAATGTACCCAGTAGTGTAATGTTCATTCATCTCATTGCTATTACCATTGTCTTCTGTTTAATTTGTTCTGTTCTCGATATATAGCAAATAATCATCAGTGTCAATTGGGATAGAATTGCATCCTTTGCGGACCATGTCTATAAGCAGGTTTCCTTTTGATGCATGAAAGTACATCCAACGGACGAGTAACACTGTAACGCTCACCTGATTCCCGTAGAGGCGCCGGTCTTGACTGGGCGTATACCGTATCTGCAAAGGTGATGTGTAACCCACGGCTGGCTCTTTGGGCTGGACCTCTGTGCACTGTATGTCTGACTTGAAGGGTAAGATGTCTGCAGATAGAAAATATGGGATTAAGGAACTGGGTTATTGAATGTCTCTCTCTTCTTCCCTTTCTCTTCTCCTGTAGAACCCCAAAGGTTAACGCTCTCACCTTTAGGTAAGTGAACGCCGTGCTCTCCATCTGCCTCGGGGCAGGGTGCTGTAACCAGTTTCTTCACTGGATAAGGGGAGCAGGCCTCTTGACTTCAGAGGACTGCTGTCCGTCGTTTACTGCACGAACGGTAAGTTTCGAGTAATTCTAATGTCTTTAAAGTCTTTAGTAATGATGTTTCTTGTTTTGCAGGGTTCCGGCGATGGCGGATGACGGGCTGAAGTGAGTTGAAGATGGAGCCCGTGTGATGAATAGAAGCGCCTGGAAGCACGTAAGTAAGCGCTTGTTGCCTGCTTCACGATGCGCTCTAACTGTCTTTTTATTTTGCAGGTACAAGTTCGGAGCGGCTGCAGGGTGCCGGAATACCCACTGGGTTAGATGTGGAAAGGAGTAATGGCACGTGAGTATTAAAGTTCCCCAATGTCTTTAAACGCACCTTGTTTTGTCTTTCAGATGCGGGATGCAGCGCCGAAGGCCTCCGGAGCGTGCGAAGAGTTGGTAAGCTTTTGTCTTTCAGATGCCGGAATGCAGTGTGAAGACCTCCGGAGCGCACGAAGAGTAGCTAAGCCTTTGTCTTTCAGATGCCGGAATGCAGCGCGAGGCGTTGGTGACAGCCGATGGATCAGGTAAGTGAAGAGCTGTCACTGAAGACCGTAATGCTAACCTGTTCTTTCTTGTCTTTATAGGTGTTGCTGAAGACTGGATTCAGGATGGTAAGCCTTTTTCCTTAGGCCCAGGATCAGATGCAGAAGACACGATGAACGTTCTGCTGCAGAGGATGCAGAATAACGCAAAGCAAGATTCATCCATCGGGTGTGGTTTAAATAGCCTCCTGTAGTGCTTAGGTGTCTCCTTCCACAGCCACGCCTAGGTAAGAAAAGAGTTCCTGCTTTCCAGAAGAGTTCCAGTGTTCTGAATCTAGGGAGTGGCTCCTGCCCCACCCAACAGGAAAAGTAGTTCCAAACAGAAGAGGATCAGAGGCTCAACTGGCAGGCAAGTAAGCAGCATGGTCTGCTGCAGGTAAGTCCACCCAAGCATTATGAGCCCGGCGCCTCCAGCGCTGGGACTGGGCATATTTATGAGCCTGGTGCCACTGGCGCCAGGACTGGGTCCAAAAGGTCCCAATTGGGACTGGTTGGCACTCGGAACCTGGGTTATGGATCTGCTTCCAAGGGAGATGGGAAAACCCTGACCTTTTGGAAGCAGAGATCATGACAAACACGTTAAGATTTGCGTGACATCAATCAAGTCTGTATGAGAGTTATCCTAGTGTATATTCGACTACGCTACAGTATTTTGCTTCTGTGACCAAAACAAACGTAGCATAGAAAACGTTCATATAATTCCATCTTTCTCACGCATTCATGTCAAACATTTTTGTAACCAAGTTTACTTTTTTTCTTACAGAACTTTCAAGAATGCCTGCTTGTAGGGTTTATGGTTGCCGGGCACAATAATGCATACATTCCCGAGGAATATAGATCTAATAAGAGAATGGGTCAGATATTGTGGATTTCCGGTGGACGAGTTTGAAAGAGCCCAGGATGTGTTGGGAGACTTGAGGGCCAATCGATTCCGCGTATGCAGCCTGCACTTTACCCTGGATATGTACAACAAATCGCAGTACACATAAAAGCATCGACTCAGAACGTCTCGTAAATTGCTTTCAAATGCAATTCCAACTCTATTCATGCACACGCTGGACCAGGTGAGTCCCGGATGATGAATTAGCTCCAGGCTTTGGGGTACTGAACAGGTAACTGCATGAACGGATTGGTGCTTTTGGTGTAAATGTTTCTTACTAAACTTTGCATATTTATCAGATTGTATTACTTTATAACTATAGCACATTTTGCTAGACATCTGTGCCTGGTTTTAGGAGCAACATAGAAAGTAATTATGGCCATAGAAAACTATGCCATAGTGCCCTTCAAAATAAGCATAATCTTTTCATAATCGGTTGCTTCACATGTCAATTGTTTTAGGAGAGCATACTGACAGAAACACAGACCCTCGCTAGTGACATCACTGACGCGTCCAGTATACCAATGGTGAGCCGTACAGACTTGCAAAAGTTCATATTATTGATAGTTGGATCTTCCCAAATATCTAATGCAAAACTAATTCTCCCTTTTACCACTTTGTGTCAATGGACTGAAAATGAAGGAGCAAGATTCTGCATCCATTTCTTTTCCGGAGTCAACAACAACTTTGAGCGCCTATCAGGTAGTTTAATTTTGCTTTTCTATTACGCAAATGTATTATGCATGGAATTTTAAATGAGGTTAAATAGTTTTCGTATCCTGTCGTTTGTTTACATAATGTTTTATTTATGGGTTTCTATTTATATGTAGCATTATCTGCATCCTATTGTCTGTTCAATTTCACTGTTCTCATGCATACTAAAACAAATCCTGTGTTACAGGGGGATGCTGGTACTTTCAACTACAATTACATCACCCTTTGAAGCTGGTCCAGAGTTTGAGGTATGCGTACTGACAGTTCCCTTGAATGAAAGGAAGTAAATCCTACATTGGATACTATTAGACAGTGACATTCATATAAACGTGCAGTGTTTCAAACTCCTATCATTTCAGTTATAAAGTTACAATTTCTACCCTTTTGCAGAATACAATGCAAAATGCTTGAGTGCAACATTACAATCAGTAGGTTTTGCACTGTGATCTCTGATAGAGTAGACTTGCCATCAATCGGGTGAAATTCGAAATGTCTATCATGACAAAATGATGTACACTGTTTACGAGGGTATGTATGTAAGCGATGTGTGCGATGAAAACTTTCAGTTCAAATATGATTGACTTTTTTTTTAATGATTATTCTATTCAAGGAATGTATACAAGGTCGGGAGTTAGAAGAGGAGGCACATGGATCAGAGGTGGTGGACCAGCTTGCTAGTGCAGTCATTATAGTGAAGAACACGTTTTCACAGAAAATCAAGAAAACAAGGTTAACTTCCAAACAATTTTTAAGTGTTTTGGCCTGGTATTGTCTTCATAACATGTTTTTTTTTTTTTAATTATTTTTTTTATCTAAAGTGCTATATACTGTATGTTGGATTTACATTCAACGTGTTTTTACAACCCATCTCCTAGAGGCCCAGAAGGAACAGAAGTATAAAAACAACAAATGAAACCAAAGATGCTGCTTGCCAAACAGATTTCACCATGGAGCAACTATTATTTGAGGTGCAGCGTGGTCCAGTCTATAAGCGGACTAGAGATGCTTATGTCCAATGGCCAGAAAATGAATTGAATGTGACTGGCGAAGCAAGCAAAGTGTTCATTGTTACAATGTGAAAACTCGACAAGATGAAGATGAAACTGAATATAAGGAAGATGCTTTTGAATTACTCACTGACCACTTCACACAATCTACACCCGCAAAAAAAGAGCCACCCAATAAACAATCGACATTGATGGTTTCTCCAATTGGTGTGCAAATAACGCAAGTGGATCTCGGGTACCGAAGCTTCTACGCAATTGACCAAGGAACTTGCCAAAGATCTCGACTTCAGTGTCTCCAGTTTGGGCGAATTGTCCACATCAGTTGATTGACAAACCACATTCATGCAGGACGATAGTCTAATAAAGGAGCGCAAATACATTGTATTCAACAGCTGCCTAATAGAGATTATACTGATGCTGAAATGTGTCCATCCGGTGAGGGGGGAAAATATGCGGGGAGCCATTGTTGAATGTGACTCGTGTATTACAAGGCACTAACCTGAAACTCCAAGCCACCTGTGCCCAACTCCATGGTACATTTTCATGGTCCGCTCAACCGATGCTGAACAAAGCGTCCGCTGGAAATCTACTATGTGCAGCAGCTTTACTTTTCAGTGGCTCTACTTTTAGTAAGTTGTCCAGTTTCTGTCAATTTGTTGTACTTCAGTTCCTTTCTAAAACGCAGTACTACAAATATCAAAGATAATTATTATTCCCTGCTATTAGTCAAGCCTAGAAAATTGAACAAATGTCTATTGAAAATAAGTTCTCTGGCAAACGGTTCAGGCTAGCTGGCGATGGACAGTGTGACAGCCCTGGATTTTCAGCAAAGTACTGCACATACCACTTTCAGGACATGGTAACTAAAACAATTGAGTTCTGTGGTCGTGCAGGTGTCCCAATGTAAATCCTCAGTGCCCATGGAGAAACATGGTTTTATACAATCCCTCGAAGATCTCTAATCGAGGGGCATGCAAATGGACCTCATAGCCACCGACAGTCATGTTTCAATAGTGAAGGCCATGTGAGAGCAGTTTCCAAACATTCGCCATAAATTTGATGTATGGCACGTTGCCAAATCGATCAATAAAAACAGCTGCTGGTAAAAAAAGGGTTCTGAAAATATTTTACAGTGGTCCCAGTCTTTCAGCAACCGTCTTTGGTGGAGCTCCAAAACTTGTGATGGGTCTGTGGAAATTCTACTTGAAAAATGGCGCTCATTGATGCACCACTGTTCCAACGTTCACTCATGGACAGAAAACCTACATTTTCACCAATGTGCACATGGACCTTTTATCGGAGGAACAGGAACGCAAGAAGAAGTGGTTGGTTCCATCTTCACCTCCACACAAAGCTCTTGAGAAGATTGTGTTTGATAAAACTCTTTCAAGAGACCTGAAGGAACTCACAGAATTCTGTCACACCAGAGATTTGGAGGTGTTCCAAAATATGTGCATTAAGTACATGCCCAAGAGATTGCATTTCGGCATAGACGGAATGCAATATCGAACATTACTAGCAGTATTGGCGCATAACAAGAACATAGGGAGACAATAATGGAGAACTGCGGGAAACTTTGGTATCCTTCGTTACAAATTGGCCTTTGCAAAAAGAAGCAAGAAATGGGTGGTCAAGCCAATATACCAGGAAATGGAATTCGATTTTGTGAAAGAGCTCACTTTGACTGTGTTGTACATGCCATACTCGTGGAATCGCTCATGATTTTGTTCCTAGGACACATACATTGCCACCGAAAGCAGACCTCGTGGAACAGTTCACTTCCCAGTTCAAATGATTAGCAGCAATTTATATGTTCAACCATGTTTATACATTGTACATGACCAATGGAGAGCTATTTAACTTGATTTTCAAAGCTATTAAAAGTATAAATTGTCCAAATAAAGCATCCAAATTGTCTTTTCAAATGTATCATGTTTGTCGTTTTTTTTTTTTTTTTTGCAATAAGTTCCTGTTAGAGGTTGCCATACAGTATAACTCTGTGCTTTCACACTTTCGGCGAGCTCTTGTGGGTCCTTTACTGATCAGGGGAGGGTCAGATGAATATCGGCGTGAAAGCAAATGTGGGGGTCTACAGTTCCCTTAGCAAGCACGAGTCCAAATAGCTGAATAAATACGCGTCCCACTAAGGAATGAGACCTATGATGGATAACAAACTTGGCATTCAAAAACTACTGACTGTAAGCAAAACAACGCATGAAAGGGGGTTGTTGGTGTGAAATAGGTGCATTCTGACCTATATTTTTATTGGGGCATGTTTTAGGGGTTGTTGCTATCGGATGCCCTATCAGAAGGGCTGATCTTTGATTTGTGGCCTTTGGAGTCTTACGATTTCAAACACAGTGGGGGATAGGTGTTAGTGTTACCAAAATATATGACCACTCCAGATTAGGTATTTGAGGTGATGCGGGGGTAGAGTCTGGGGACCAGATGTGTTCAAAGGGAACAGGGGTCATGGGTTCAGAGGACTGCGGCATGGCCGGAGTGGGTTGGAGATTGCCTGAGTTAGTCAGCAGAGACGGATTGTGTTCTAAGGTTGGTCTGACATTCTCATACGAGCACATTTTGTCAGGGCTCGATAATCGCTACTTGCAAAAATGAATAGCTGCATTGCTGTGAGAACAGGAGACAGGCTGAGCTGACAGATGGTGGGGGCTGGCTGTGCGCAGCGCTGGGAGAGTGAGCAGTTCGCCAGAGCGGCAGAGGGATAAAAATAAGGCATTTGGAACTAAACCAAATGAGGTTCAAAGCATACACATTAGTACAGCGTTAATACACTTTTATGAAACATGGGTGATGCAAATAGGTACAGGAGGGGTGGAGGTGTCTCCCACCTTCGCTTAGACATCATTTGACCAGTACGAAAATGGTTCAGGGGGGTGGGGGATATACAGTCTCTCCGCCAACATTTGTTAGTGCGCGCCAAGTTCAGTGGAGATGGAAAGGTACTTGTATGTATGACCTGTGAGTGTCTCACATTGTCCGCAGAGCACATTCCTCCTCAAATAGGGCGCATGCAGATGTGACAATGGGGAGGACACTAACTGGTACCGTTTTCATAAAATAAGTAAATCACTATAAATTTTGCGCGGCATTAATGGATGCCAGCAAATAATTTGTTTGCTTTTCGAAAATATTTCAAATCCCACGTTGGTCTGCAGGGCTAATCGCTCCCATGAGAGTGAAGGTCACTGCGTTCGATTTTTGCTTGTGAGCTGTGCGCACCCACGCATCCTACACAGTAGGTTTTTGGTTTGTGGCTTTCCTTCACCAAAAGCAAGCTTAGCATAGGCACTTCTAAGAATGTTCGATTGTTTTTCGTCCTTGGAAGAAAGGGAGGATTCAGAATGGAATGAATGAAGGGAGGTGTGTAATACAGTCAAATATGATCAGGTTCAGCATTACAAAACTGGACAAAGGAACATGTAATTTCATTTTATGAAAATTTGTTGAGCTGAACGGACACTCTGCGTTACGCTGAGAGAATGGAAATGCTGAATATTATGTACGTTTTACTGTAGATGAGTTTATAGACTATAGTGTCAAGGTTTCACTTTATGACTGGTATTGCTGGCTAACATTGTAATGGGTTGTTATTTGTGGCATTTTGAAACAACATGCAAAAACAACCTGCGTTTACTTGTCTTTGTCCCGGGCACATGGGCCGTCCAGCATTGAAATTCATGCAATCCACGTCTGGGTTCCACCAACGTCAAATTCTACGCTAATATTCTGTTAAAATACGATCCGTGTTCTTTGAATTCATCCGTCAGCTTCCCCATCCCATTGCGAGCTAAACCTACACCATAGCACTAACCTCTCAAGCACATCGTAGACTCCAACTTTCCTCAATGTTTTCTGTGTTTCCATTGTTTCACATTTGTGTTCATCATTAGTTTTCACACGGTGCAGAATGAATGGGTGAATTGATAAATTAGAACGGCTATGGAGACACATTTCTGTTATGTTTTCTACACAGCTACATCCTGTCATTCTGCGAATGTCAGTTTCCAGATACCAGTTGATGGCTTCTTCAGCAGACAGTTGCAGATACACCTAAATGGCTGGATTTCAATCACGCTGTTGTTGGACGATTTCCCCGGGCCGATGTGACCTTTCGCAGTACCAGCGACAAGGAGCAACCTGACATCATTTACGGTGGTCTAGCAACAAGCTGATGCCAAAGCCTTGAGATTCACGGCGTGTCCAAAGCGCTTCTTATACCCAAAGGAACACTGTGTGACTCACGATAAAGATTTGTGGATCGAAACAAAGAAAGACATTTCAAATTTGGTTGAATATGGAAATCAGCGGATGTTCTCAGAGCGTTTGTGAAATAAAAGCACATTATAAATTGCAAAGTATTGTGGTTTCCTGTAAAAAAATAATTGTATTCAGAATTGGGACGCCCTGTGCTGTGAGAGGATGTGTGTTGATATTCTGGGTTCTGCTTCAATTGACATCAAGATGTAGGTGATGACTGGACGCGTTTGGCTACGCTGCACAGTAACGTCATGGAGATAGGCAGAGTATATCGCTAGGAATGGTGATTCCAGCTTCAGGGGCGGGGGATATGATTTAGTGCCGCAGGGGCACTTGAACTTAGGGCGATGGATAAAATGATAAAATTAGCATAAAATGGCCACGCCCTGCTGTCTGATTTCGCATGTGTAAAAGTGAGGAAAACTAAGGTACGGTGCATAGGAAATGTTTTTACAATCGATCAACGTATGGTTAAAACCAACCACATGTACGAACGCTCCTGACAATATTTTTTGCACACTATTCCTTTAAAATCAATCAACTCTTTAATTGCAATTCAACCTTTGTAATTTATGGACTAGAATGTGTTTGCAAAAAAACTGTACATTGGCAGCACAATACGAAAGCTCAAGGTAAGAATGTTTGAACATCTGAGAGCCATTCAAAATAAAGACCTAAGATCTCCCATATCAGTTAACTTAATGGAAAATCATCCAATGATGGAGATATCTAATCTAAAAATATTTGGCTTGGAAAAAACCTCTTTACCACCAAGAGGAGGAAACAAGGAAGACATTTTGAGAAAACAGGAAAGTAAATGGATATGCATCATGGACACATGCACAACTGGTTTGAATTGTGACACAGAGATGTACAATTGGCTATGATTTAGTATTTTGTTATGCTAATTATGAATATGCCACAGCTTATATGACAGAATAAAATGTATATATGTTTTGGTAATGCCTAAATAATGATATCCCAATTTAATTGTTCTCTAATAGAATACAAAGCAACTATTTTCGTTCAGATCTCTTGAAAGAGAAATTTAGCAACAAGAAATCATTATATAAATAATTGTATACTTTGAAAACAAATCTTGGTATAGAAAATGCATTTTTAGAATCATATAAAATATAACTGTAACGCCAATTAACATAAAATAGGAGGGATACCGGCATCCAATTATGAATGAATAAAATAACAAATGTAGAAGTGTTATCCCTAAAAAAACTCAAAAAAACGAAATTAGGACTCCCTTAAACATAAATGGATCGATTCGAACTAGAAACCCAAATAAAATGGCCGCCGTAACGTGAATCAACGCAAAGTCATCACGTAGCGCGTAACAATGTGGCGCTCGGCGTGATGTCTTCACGGCTCACACGAAGCATAAAAACAGTGTTTAGCAACAGAGTTGCTGCGAAAGCATCCTGCAGCACTTTGCTAAACACCAGGACCAGGAAGGACCAAACAGAAAACGAAGGTGCGTTAACTTAGCTCTTCACTATGAGGAAATTCAGTGATGGAAACTTTAAATATATTTCCAAGCCATCTCTAGAAATTATAGAATCAGAAATATTTTTACACTTTCTAAACAAGCCTTCTCTGTCCCTATAGAACCTTTATAAAGAACTATCTGCAGAGAGCTGAAATACAGAATACCATTTAAAAATGTACAACCAATGGATCTAATTGTTAAAAAGTTAAACCATCTTGGATAAAGTGAATGCACCACTAAAATTGTTTATGAAGGAACAAAATAGTGAGTTAAGAAACAATATATTCATCATCAAGAAGTTTTCTTTGTAAAATACAGTTGTGACAATGGTCTTTTTTCCTTTTTATTTTCTTTCTTTTTCTCCCACAACAATGTTAACTGACTAGGATTTACTCTCCCGAAGAACCATTGTAATTAGCAATGGGGAAACGCGTGTCGTGAGTGAGTGGGAATTAAAATTAATCAACTTAAAGAACAAATATTATAATTTGAGAACATTTTTGCTCATTGAATTGTTAAGTGTGGAATAAAACACTTGGATAATGGAATTATACATGTGATGGGAACATGTGTAATTCAAAATAAAAAGCACTATAGAAAAGCAGCAATGTATTGAAGATCTTTTTCCTTTACAAAAATTTGTCAACTGAATTTATCATTCGAATACTCACCGCAACGAATTCAATTTTTAAAGGTTGGCACATTACAGTAAAAACTTTATACCTCACATCAACTTATTTCTAATTGTTTCTGTGTAGCAGCACACATGGATATGAGAATTACTCATGCAGCCAACTATCAAAAATACCAGGAAACGTCCAACTCTATAGTAAGCTGTCGCCAGGGATAAGCTTTTTTCTGGCTGCAAACA
The DNA here is from genome assembly GCF_040938575.1 of Ambystoma mexicanum. Lineage (NCBI taxonomy): Eukaryota > Metazoa > Chordata > Amphibia > Caudata > Ambystomatidae > Ambystoma > Ambystoma mexicanum. The sequence goes on along the minus strand of NC_090932.1, from coordinate 1,174,154,018 downwards.
TTTTCTCAATAATGTCCTGGGTGTTGTAGGTCCAGGGAGCTTTGTTATAGCTTGCAGCCCTCAGATGGTGCAGTGTGCTCTGGCAAGGCAGGATGTAGCCAATGAAGAACAAAAAGAAAACCCAAACCTTTTGGAAGAACTAACCTCAAGACATTTCAAACACATGATTCTGAAGCAGACTTCCCTTAAGTGCTGAAAAAGAAGCAGAAACAATAGAACCGGTAAATTTAATAAATACACAAAATAAATTGAAATTGAATTGCAATGGAGGGCTATGCAGTTTACCAAAGCACAGTTGCTTACCTATGACTGAGTTGCGGGAAATTGATGAGATGTCTGCTTCTGTGTACAGGTAACATGATAGACTAGTCACATGATATAGAAGCACTTCAAAGTAAAAAACATAAAGTAAATGCTATGGTATTCCTTGAACATTTCAAAAGTGAACTGAAGTAGAATGAAATACTACTACACCAAAACCTATTTGAGTATTGCTCATAGAGAAATGTAGCCCATCTGTGAAGTGCTATACTGTCACACTTGTAAATGGCCCATGAATAGTCCTGCAGAGAAGTGCCATACTTCTTTGTAAACAATATAGGACTGGGTGAGAATGATCCTCCAAAAACGCAAAGAGGCCTTTTGTTTCTTGCAAGCAGTAAATCTATGCAAGAAGGAACTCCTTTTTTTGTGAGTGATCTTATACAGGTAGCAGTGTCTTTAGCCCATGTCCAGTAATTGGTCGTCCACCACTTCTCATAGAATTTTGTGATGGATTTGGTGGCTGCAAACGCAGGAGAAAGGCATTTGGAGTTGACGTCTTTGGCTCCTCATAGTGTATATAGAGTGTGTATAAAAGGGATCTGAGACATTTGAGTCTAGGTGAGCCTTTATATCAAAACTGTGACTGGAGTCGAAGGAATCCGCAGGGGAGAAGAGAGGAGCAAGGTGAAAGCAAGAATGGACTGCAACTGGGAGAGAGGGGCTTAGAGAGTATCTCTTGTAGGGCTGAGACAGAATCTTTGGAACGCTTAGAGGAGTAAGGAGAGTGAAATAAGGACAGGACGGTGTGGTGCAAAGGGAATACAAATCTGATCTGTATAGAGTAGCAACAAGGCAGGTTTAGGAGAAATAGTACTAAAAGAGGCAATGATGAGGTCTAGTGCGTGACCACTGTGATGGGTCAGAAGAAGGACGTGGACTCTGATTCATTTTACTGCATTCTTTATTAAAGAAAAAGGATAAAGGTCCAAGTTTCACTATACTAGAAGGCCTCCCTACCTAAAACTAATTGGCTACGCTGCTAAGGTCCTCGTCAGTGAAGTCTTAAATGAATCGATCCACCGTCCAAACTAACCCTCTCTGACCCTACCACTAACCTAATCTTCTTAGCCTTCATGATTGCCCACAGAATATTAGGGTTTTTGTTCTTTGTCATGCCTCTGTCTTTCAGTGTTATATAAACAATCAGTAAGGACAGGAGCATTACTCCCTTCTCCTGTTGGTTTGCTGCTTGCGAATTTCTGCTTGTCTTTTATCAATTCACATGGTTCATTCAGTACTTTCTGTGGTTTTCCCCTCCCTTTTTTTGGGCTGCGGTTTTCTGTTCTTTTCTTGGCTTCCTTTTGACTTTTCCTAGCCATTATGGTTTTCCTTTTCCCCAGGTAGGGTTGTCCAATATTGGCAAATATTTTCCTTTTATACTTTCTCTGTTTCGTGATTTCTCTTTTTCTTAGTTTCTTCTGATTGACCGGAGTATGCCCATTCCAACACTGTTTCTCCTTATCTCTTCTGGATATTTCTCTTTCACTGGGACGAGTACGAGTGCTCCAGTAAAGATTTTCATTAATTTCTCTGCACTTCAAATGGATATACTCTTCTTTTTTTACTGCTACAGGTGTGAGCTTTCCAGAAATGAAACAGCTTCATTGACTTTTAACGTTAGTCTTTCTCCACACTGGAATGAGTATGATTGTTCCAATAATGATTCTTAACTTCAGTGGATTAACATTATAGTTTTTCTCCACACTGGGATGACTATCGGCGTTCCAATAATGATTCTCAGCCCCTTTTCCGGATCTCCCGTCTTCCCTGTTACCTATGACTGGAAGGGATAACGCCACCGGGTTCTTTGTTTCCTCCTGGTCATCTGTCAACTTCCTCAGGTTGGCCTTTCATGTTTCCTTCACATCTCTTCTTTTGTGCCGCCTTAACTGAAGGATCTCTGACTTCCCAGGTACCGTTTGTTCCGTTTGGCTTGCATGGTATCTGCATTGTGAGTAGGACCGCAGGTCCACCACAGCTTTCTTGTGGTCACGCCACCACTCTTCCTCTCGCCGCTTCTAGGACGCTGTGCATCAAACGGTACTTCTCTCCTGCTCGTTCTTGCGAGACTCCACCCATCTCTCCAGTTGGTTCCTGCTGTCTCACAACTTGTGGATGCAGAGCATCCACCCTCTGCCTAACGCTGTCTTGCGAGCCAATTCATAATTTGCAGGCTTCTCCTCTTTCACTCCCGACTCCTCCTCCTCTTTCATTTGCTATGTAGCCGTGGGACTTTGCAGTTACATCTCACCTCCATGACTCTTCGCCACAGGTTGTCCTCCTCATCCCAGTTAATGAAGATTTCTCAGTTAAAGGAAACTTGCAGTTTCCTTGTGACAATAGCACATACTGATAATTCCTTCACATACATCTTTACAGAATATCTTGATGTTATTGGTATGTTCTCTATGGAGTTACTCCCAGGAACGGGAGTCCTTGTCCCCAGGGGATTGGGGGTTCCTCACCCGGTGAGGCCCCACTTGCCTCTACCCCTGGGGAGTGGGCTCACCTCCCTAACCTCATGGGTGGGGGCGGAAATCCCCTTGGGGAGAAGGAATGATTTGCCACACCACGTATAGCAGTTGAAACTGTGCCTCTTCCGACATATAAAACTATACACAAAACCCATCCATTTTGTGCAAAACCAAAAATGTAGTCTAAGCTGTTAGCTTTGTTAATAGTAGCAGGCAACTGATATTTCCATCGGGGAAATTACGAACAATAGTCATGGGCGGGTAGGGTTGTTTACATGTCCTTGGCATGATCATATGACTTCACTTGTTAACCAAACCAGTTTGTGCTCTTCACAGAGCAATTGATCACTGGAGACAAGAGTAAATGAATTTAAGCAATATATCTTATGATATGATATGGCATTTGTAACGCGCCTATACACAAGTGTTTCAAGGCGTGACGAGGCAAAGGGGGGAAACAAAGGGAGACAGACAACGATCCTACTAGGCCAGGTGTCATTCAGATCGCGCAAGTGCAAGGGTAGAGGGGAAAGGGAGAAGTGTAAGGGGGAAAGGGAGAGGGGAAAGTGCATTACAGGGTCAATAGCATACAGGAAATAACAAGGGCCAACTAGTGGCAGTGCGAGTAAGTGCAGATAAGTGCTGGGAAGGGGGGGCTGTGGGATTGGATTGGTTTGGATTTATATCTTGGTTTGGATTGTGAAGTCTGATTTTATTTATTTAGGCACTGGAGCAGCGCATTAAAGATGAACAGCGTATGATGGATGAAAAAATTGTCCTGGAGCTGGATCAGAAAGTAGTGGACCAGCAGAGCACTCTAGAGAAGGCAGGTGTGTCGGGCTTCTACATCACGACAAATCCTCAGGTACAGAGACCGCATGGTTTGTTTCTGGAACATGGTCTAATCGCATTAATGTTTTTACTTTCACAAGCCTAAATCTTTCTCTGCTGCAGTAGTTCATAATTAGTAGGGGCTCTTTATTTTTAACGTTTAACCCATTTCCCAGGACCTCCTAACCCATTGCAAACATGGTTGGGAGCAGGAGTGTGGAGGTGTGCATATTTACACCGGTATCTTTCTGCTTTAATTTTTGCGTACTACAAAAATTCACAAACAGTTGTTTACAGAATAGAACCTAGATTTTTCAAGCTGTTATATAAATAGTTGTTGGGTAATTAAGCCTAGAATTAGTAATCTATTCTAACAGCATCTGCTGTAACATGCACATTGAGCTCATTTCTATGAAACTTTAGGAAGAGGTTGAAAGAATGTTCTTGAGAGATGAGTGAAAGAGTTGAGGATCTAATGTGAATTGGTAGGGATTTCCAGTGTTTAGGGACAAAAAGTGTGAGCAATGGGGAAACTAGATAAAGCGCAAGGTGGTTTGGGGTGACCAGGAGAAATTGACCTTGGGAAGGAGAGTGAACATAGTTTCAGCAATGAGGTAAGATAAGGGCATGTCTGAGAATACATTTAAAGACAGTACATAGAAAGTGTAACATTCAAAGGAGAGCCAGGAATTAAGTGCACCTGTGAAGAAATAGATGTGCAGCAAGTGATACAAAAGATGCTGCAGCTAGAGTTAAAGATGGAACGCAGAGGAGAAAGTCATCAAGCGGGAAGACGGACATGAAGTGCAGAGCAGTAGCTCAGTTGAGAGAGAACAAGTGTTGGATTTGGAGTTTAGTGGCATGAAAGGAGAGAAAAGGATGTGCCTTCCAAATATTGAATAGCTGGTGATGCGAGATGTTAAAAATGTGGAATCCAAGATTATGCCTAGATTGCACACGGGTACAGAGGAGAACATACGTGGGAAGAGCTGGAGGAGGGATCATGGAGGAGGTGGCAAAGAAAAGGATCTCATTTTTCGACGTGTTCAGGGGGAGAAGGTGAGCGTGCATCCAAGCCTGTAAAGCGACAGAGCAGGCAGAAATTGTGGCATGGAGCCAATCAGAAAAAAGATGAGCAGGAGACAAAAATCTGAGAATCATCAGCATAAAAGTCAGAAGGTGACCTGAATGAGGAAACCATATGAGAGGCGTAGAGCGAAAAGAGAAGGGGAACCAAGAACTGATCCTTGTGGGTCATCATGTGAAAGAGAAAAGGAGGAGGAGTGTTTTCTAGCCCAAGAGATGGAAAAGGAACAGGCTGAGAGATTGGTTTGAAACCAAAGCAAATGGAACCAGAGAAGCCCAGCGAGAAGAGGGTAAATAGGAGATTAAAGAGGTCAACAGTGTTAAATGCTGCAGCGAAATTGAGAAAAATAAGTGTTGAAGATAGTTTGGAGTGACAATATGATAGTATTGAGTTGGAGACGCTGGTGAAAGCGGTTTCTGTAGTGAGTATAAATTCCAGATTGGAGTGGCAGACTAAGGAAATGCTAGTCTGGATAAGAAGAAAGCTGGGAAACGACCCGTTGTAGGATTTTGGACAGAAAAGGAAGAAGAGAGACTTCATCAAGAAGAGCAGGATCCAGAGACGGTGTCTTCAGAATTGGAAGTATAGCAGCATACTTGGTCTAAAGAAAATAGTTAGAAACTGGATTAGGAGTGGCAGGGATTACAGATTCAGACTATCTGAAAGATAGTTCTGGTCAGCATCTCTGAAATTTAATATAATCTGCATTGGGCGCTCTGCCCACTTAAACAACAAAACATGCAGGCTATTGTGAACTGATCAAAATGTCAGCAAAACCTGCATAGGCCTTAATCTCTGCCCACACACTGGAGCTAAAATTGAGGCCTTTCCAGTTGATGCAAATTAAAATGTACTGTATCGGTTTGTCTTTAATTCAGTTTAGAATTCACCTTGCTTCAGCTATAGAGAAAGATTAATGTAATTTAAACCAACCGTAACCTGCTCTGAACTAGCATTTCCTCTCGTAACTGTATTTCAATCTGCAAATGGTGTTCTGGTAGACATATCGGGATTGGGGCATTGGTCTACTGAAGGAACTATGCTGAGTAAGTACTATTTTCTTGTGTTGTGACACTTGGCATGGGCACATTAATGCAAGAATGTTGAATTTTGGGCCTGCTGAAAGGATATCACCGGTTTAAGGAAGGCATGGTATCAAAGCAAGACAGACACAAGTGATCACAGTTAAAGGTTGTTTAACTGTAAATATGGGTGAGATAAACACCTAATCTAAACCTAAATCCAAGATGGGAGCAAGCTACGACCATCAAATACTAATACAGTCCTAGTGGAGTCTAGTCAAATAAAAAGGGCCTATACTAAGAAAAACCTATTGCCAACCTTACCGCTATGCTATAAAAAAGTGTGGGATAAAGTTCACAAAGAAAGGTGTTCTCAAAATGATAAGTCAGGATGTTATGGTCGGGGTCTCCCTTCCCCACTTTTGAAGCACGTGACAAGGCGGGAGCATACTTCTAGGCTTCTATGGGCCAAGTTTACAGTTCCTTTTTCCAAAATCAGGGCCTTCTGTGTCCAAGTCTCTTTTATGCAAAGTCGCTTGCTTCAGAGGGCCTGATGTATCACAAACAAAAGTTCCTTCTATTCATTTTGTTGGCCGATTACTTTTCACCCGGAGATCCCCCTCAGCTGGTCTCCGAACCCCTTCACAACCCCAGCATCCCTCAATAGGGCTCAGACCAACAATTCACTGTGGACATCGCTCAGTCGGGTTCAAGTTTGTCACCACAATGCAGTTCACTTAGCTTTTCAATTCACAACATGTCAAAGACATTCGACTGTACAAGGGGTTTTGACTTGACCCTTGTATGACCACCTTGACATCTTTCGCTGGCCTCCTCTAGGGCCTCTCAGTTCTTGTAGTTTTCTCAACTCAACATATCATCCTTGTTCAGGAGCAAGCATTCGTTAGTCTTTTGAATGAGCATAGCCGGACCACTCTAACATTAATACCTCGGTTGTTCACAAAAGACTTTTGTCTGTTGTCTTCTTTTCTTTTACGCAAATGTTGCTACTGCAACTTGGAGATTAACACATTCCTGGCCGCTATCAGTTTCCTCCGACTCACCGGCTGTGCTGAACTCATTGGCTCCTCTTCCCCTGGAGCCAAGGACGGTACCACGATGGCAAGTTATTTTCCCCACCCTGGCTATCAGTGCAGGAGGGCCCTGTGTACTGTTGACATCTGCCACACCAATCGCCAGCTGCAATTCACGGTCCTAATGTTTCTTTTTATCAAAGGCTTTGCGGCTCTGGGTTGAAAAGGGCAATTCCCTCCTTGTCCTTTCGGTTTCCACCGCCTTTCTCCTCTGTTTTACCTGCCGTCCCGGAAGAGCTGCTTCCTTGTGCGTTCGGTCTTGCTCAAAGTGTGCTCTCGTGCTCCGGCTTTTATCCCTGTGGTGAAACGAAAGGACCATTAGGTGTGTAGTTTTTTTTTTTTTTTTTTTTTTTTTTTTTTTTTTAAACCATTGGGTGTGTATAGTTATCGGAAATTGCCTGACTCTGCCTGACCCTTGTGTTGGGACATGTCGGGTAAACGGCTCTGGTGTTAGTCCGTTGTCTTTCGCAGTGTGAGAAAGTGTTTGTGTAGGAAAAGGGGAGGTAGGATGTGGAAAAGGTGTTGTAAGGAAAGGGGTACCGCATCCCACCCCTTGTCCCACTTCGACTCCCTGAAGCCCCCCCAACCCCCCATCCATGTGATCCTCCCGCACTGGTCCACCCCCAGGAACTGGATCCAATAGCAATGGCTGTGTCCTGGCCACCTGGATGACAGATCCCCGGGGACTAGCGGGTGAGACACCTTCAGGTGTCTCACACCGGTCAGGCAGATCTGTTGCACCTTGATTCAGGCATAACCATTTTGTTTTAAATCTAGTTTTGAACCACTCTCCATATTTGTCCACTGTGCACCGGAGACGTTGAGACATTAAAAACAGGAAGGGGGCGGGGGAGTGGGACCCATTGCCACAATTTGTCTTTTGACTAGAAGTACTAGAGACTATTGTGGTTCTCCATATCAGAAGCCTCACAACGGATTGAGAGCTTCCCCCCGAGTACAATAGAAGTATTGCTACAGAAACTCTACCCAAGTGTTCTATTAGTACCCACCCACAGTGTTAGTCGTTTCAGTGGATTTGGTGAACTGTCCATCTTGTTGCATTTTTTGGTAGCATTTTTTTAGGGGGACCGGATATTTTTAATTTGTATGTAGTGTGTGAGGGGTGGTGGAGCATGGGAGGGAGGTGTGCAGGGGGGCTTGCCCCTCCCACATAAAATGGTGTGAAAAATGTGGCAGAACAGTCAGATCTGTTTTATTTGAGATACTGGATTGATTGTGTATTTATTATGCGCTTATACAAAAGTGTTTCAAAGCACAACCTTTTATGGGAGGGGAAGACCAACTATCTTACTAGGCTTGGTATATTGGAGCAATCTACCATTACCTTTTATAATGACTGATCGCGCAGACCAGAATTTCTCTGTTCTAGCATAATGTTTTAATTTGGACATCTGTTTCATTTTTTTATTTTTGTAGGTCATATCATGGAAAATGGTATGTTTACTTCCAACATGACCTTTATAAGAAGGAAATCCACTCACTGATTTAGTCCTAACGGCAGGAAGACATTTCAGTCTGAATTATGTTTTCACTATGCTCCTAGAAAATTGGAGTGAAAATATGAATGTAAGTGAAAAGGAGGTTTGCTGCGATACATGTCATAGAGTTCCCAAAATCTTGCCCTTTTTAAAAAAAAAAAAAAATTTTATCGGCTGGAAAAGCACAATATCAACAAAACGTGTATCACGACTGCCATCAAATCCATCAGTTTTCAGACATTTCAGAATGCTTTTTATTACAGGCACCTTACAGAAAGTAAGACTGTACTACAGTAAATTATCCACTTCCCAATCAGTGGCACTGTACGGTGTGCTGCAACAGATGGTGTAGAGCAGGTGATGATGCTCCAAGCCGTCTCATAGCAGTAATGTTTATTACACCAAGAACAGCTTCTGGACAGGTTTTCACCATCAGCTGAGAATTACGTAGTGGCTCTTGTTGATGGCTGAAGCATCCCCATATCCTAGTAAAAAGTCTGGTCAGAAATTTGATCCTGCAGCTTGTGCACAAGGGCACCAAATATGGTGGCAAGAAATCATGAGCCATTCTTAGCCCTATGACAACTGTATGCATGTTTTAGATGCATTCAACTTCCTTCCCATAACCCCTCCCCCACTCCCAAGAAACCCTCACAAGCACATCTGTACCTCAAACTAGTATAGGGGGCCTCCTGGCATTGCCCCACACTAGAATGCCTACAGCCATATTCATCCTGGTTCAGCACTGTACTAAAGTATCATTTACTGGAGTTTGAATCTGTATTCTAGTGGCCCGTTAACCCACCTGGCTGCAATAAAAGACAACGCCCCCAAACCCTGGGCACCGCAATAACCTGTCTGCGAGAGGTCGGCCGATTTGAAAGTCCCATCGCAGTGTATTGTGCACTTAATGATGTAGACCACTCCATCTAGGTGTTGCTTTGAGCGCAGGATATCCATTTCATTGTCCAGCCCATGTGGAAGTGCAAATACACAGTTAATTCTTACTGTCTGGTCTGTTAAATCTTGCCTTCTATCAGTGTCCCACTGGAAAATGCATGTAAAAGATTTAACATTCAAACCGTTCAATCTTAATCTGGTAATCCAGAACCTGTTAAACAGGTAAAGACTTGTTGTGGATGACATTGCTGTAATGGCATATTTAACGGGCTTATCCAACATGAGGACTTCTCTGGCTTGCTTGCCTTTTGTTATTGACCTTTGGGTCAATGTTTTTTTTAAATATATATTTTAAACATGGAAACTGTGACCAATTTCTACACACGCGCACATATTACGAATTGGAGCCAGCCTTTTCTTGTCCTCTATGCAAGTTAAATCCAATCTCTGTTGTAAGGGATCAAGAGTAAGACTGACAAAGAGGCATGCTGTGTTGGTTATAGACCTTTTACTTATCACACAATAATAAGCGGGATTGGGAGAAATCCTATCTATCCTCAATCCTAACAAGGGTTTCCCTGCCTCAACAAAATTGGTGTCCGGATGTTTAACAAGAGCATCCTCCCTCCTATGTGTCCAAAACCTTAAACTGACCCTTACTCAATATAATGTGCAACTCAGGGATTTCTGTAATTGATATACTTTCTTTCAGTTCCAAGCATAAAGGTTTTAAGGTGCAGAAAAGGAATAAAGGTAGAGGGGTCTTCCTTTCCCCCAGATTTCTTCTTGTGGTTTAAATGTCACTTTATCACAGTTCAGCTTATTTTTTCAACACAGTTTTTTGAATCATCCTTAAAGAGGTATTATTATTCCCTTTTCCATTGATTGTCACTATTCCACAATTTCAAGAAGGGATTTTGACCTCTGAGCTTTTCCGGTCTTTTTCCTACCCCTGTTGTGCTCTCCTACCAGGATATTCGCAGCTTTGTTACTTCTCATTCTCTGGGTTTCAATTATCTTTCAAAGGGGCATGGTTCTTCCCTTTTTGTATTGATGCTCACTGTGTCACAATTTCAAGGCGGGAGTGTGAGGAATTCGACAATCCGCACAGGGAGAGTGTGATCGCCTGGGCTGTTGATTTTTTGATAAATAAAAATGAATGATGGGAGATCAACCTCTGAGAAATGTCTGAGGCCATTCCGCACACTTCATCTGCTTCCCGCACAAAACGCATAGTCACGTGTACTCCGGAAAGAGACAGCCTACAGATGCCGTCTTCCCCTGCCATAATCAACTGGAGTGTGACAGCCACAGGTACATCAAAGCATCTCAAGAAGGGGGAAGGCACACCTTCCTCCAGCGTGGGCAGCCTAATTTAAATATCAAAGGCTCCATGGATCTGCTTTCCTATTGTCATTTGGCTGGTGGCAGTGCATACTAATGAGAGATAATTGAGGCAAGCCTGGAGGAGAGGCTTGGTTGCCGAACAGACAACAGGAAGACGGGGCGAACACCCCTTTGGTATGCAATGTCTCAACTTGAAGCTAATGTCCCCTCTGTATGAAAGGTAGTACCCAAATTGATAGTTTCCAATTGACTGTATGGTAAATCTGGCAGAATTTGCCCAGTACCATTCGATCATTTGGAAACGATCAATTTGGGTAATCACTTCCAAACATGGGGAGCAGGGGTCTACCCCCGCTCCCCATGTTTGGTAGTGATGGCCTTTGGGGGCAATGGGAGTGCCCCCCCCTCCCACTTCTGGAGGTTTGGAAGTGGGGGACGGAAAGAAAAGAAAAGGAAAGCGGACAATGCAGCGTCAGAGCCAACCCATGTAGGAGGGACGGATCCAACGCTGCAGGGTCAGAAGATGAGCAGATGCGGAAAAGGTAAGTAGGGGGTGGGTGGGGAGTGTATGGGGGTGGCTGAGGTTTTTCAGTTTGCCACGGCCAAATCGTATACATCCGTATGAAAGGTTTGTCTGGGTTATAGCAGTCACTGCAGGTGTCCCTGCAGAGCAGACCGCATTCAGAGGGGAGAAGTATGTGATTTGGGGGGCAGGAAGTCTGCTCTCGCCACATACTTCAAGGGAGACCTGCGCTTTAATCAAGAGTCACAGAGGGCTCTGTTAACCGGAGATGCTTTGATCTGCAACAGACGGGAAGATGGGTATGTGTTGTCACCCCTTAACGTCTCCTGTTGCCAGAGCACTCTGGTCTTGGTCTCATGCACAACAGAAGCTTGTTGGTGGTGGGGACCCAGGATTGGTTCATTAAGGTAGGCTTAGCCTGCACCAATCAATGGGCCGATTTGGCTTTAAAAGAGGGCTTAACCCCTCACTTAGCAGATCTGGTGACTTTGAAAGGAGTAAGGAGGATGACTAATTTGGACCTGGGCTGAAGGTACAGTCTTATCTTGCATCTTCCCCCAGTGAAGGAAGGCCAGGTGTTCCAGGAGGGAAACAAGATCCCTCCCCTAAACATCTCCCAGGGAACAGAGGGAGATACCGGACTGTTGGGACCCATCCAGCAGCTCCAGAACCGTTACCAAACCAGCACACTACGTTCCCTGCTAGGTCCTGCCAGCAAGCTTTGTAGGTGGGAAGGGCCAGAGAGTCTCTGGACAAAGGACAAGGCTGTTGCCTGCAACACTCTCCTGATCTTTGGGCCGTCCACCTTGAAAGGAAGGCACAAGCCCTGCGAAAGAAGCTAGGAGGAGGAGTGCCACTGAAGCATCATCCAGCATCCACCTTTTTAAGGACATTTTTGAGACAATCGAGTCCTCGAAACCGCATCCGGCTGCACCGCTGATTGTCACGCCGCAGTCACCAGAGCCACCTCGACCAGCATTCCAGATCTGCCAATCAGCACAGAGACAGCGATTCATGGTCCGAGCTGCCGCGCCGGCCAGCCTGCATACGTCCCTCCAGCCTTGCCTGCCGAACTGCCTGCCGCCTGATACCAACAGCTGTCTCCCGCCACTAACTCTTTCTCAGGAGCTGCGAAGCGCCCTGGAACCGCTTCAATGCTGTCAAGCACCAAGAACTTCTTCAGCACCAGGTACATTGTGGTTCTGCCCCCCTGGTCCTTCTCCGAAGGCCCCTAGAGACAGTTACGACCCTTTGCTGGAACCGAATAACCTGGAACAGCAAGACAGATTACTTTACCAACTACCCTCCTGTTGGTATCCAGAGTGCACCCCTTTCCTTTCTTGAAACTGTCCTCTTTGTTCCTTTACAGGGTGAGTTGTATTTTGATTGATTGATTTATTTTGTACTGTGCTAGAACAAAGTAAATATTTTTATACAACCTTGACTGGACAGTCCCTTTTATCATGGGTAATATTGTATTTTCAGTGTGTTGCAACTACCCAACGATCCATGACCTTGCAGAGATAAGCCTGCCGTTCCATCCACATTACCAAACTTGGACAAGGAGGTCTTATAATTCACTTGTATTCCAATCTGTTCGGATCCCTTCTGGTGCACTACTGGTGTGGGGTTAATTGATGGTTTAGAAACAGATATTCATCCCTGGACCACTGGTGCCTCGGAAGTTGATTTGTCACAGACTCACTGTTTGCCTCGTTCACTATCCTGCCAGGGCTTTTCCGTTCTCCATTCACCCTCCCTTGCATGCAGGAAATGATGCTTTTTAAGTACTAGGTCACTGACCCTTTCTTAACAACTTTCGTATTCGTATAGATTATTTCAGTTCCCTTAATTAGACTCTCTGACGCTGTCACCGGTATGCAGCATTCGCCCTGAAGCACCCTGCTATCCCATTCTCTCTCCGTAGGCTTAACCGTCTTTACTGTCTTCACTGGCGGGTTTGGCGTTCCTTGCGTCTTTCCGTCTTCTCTGCTCTCTGCCGGCTGACTGGAAGTATGTCGGAATAGACGATTGGTTATCATTTTGCCTCCTGCTTCTGGTGCTGCAGCTTCCTATGGCAAAATTCTCTTGGCTCGGGCTCTCAGCGTACCATTTCCGTCAGTCTCTGTGCTGCGTCCTGCAGTCTGCTCGCCACCGGTGTCCCAACCAGCATCGGAACAAGTCGGTTTCAGCTGCAGTCTCTCCCTCTCTCTCCTGTACAGCTGTGTCTATTTTAAACTTCCTGACATCGGTTAGCATTTTCCAAAGACTAAAACGTGGCATTGGCTTACCACTTCTGGTCATCCTCATTTCTCCATCCCTCTTCCTCTTCTCAGTACTATAAAAGGGGGTTGAAGGTAAATAAGGTTTTTGGTTATGAAAACCTGGGAATTCTCCATCTAAATTACAATAAGCCATACAGGAATGTTGTAAAGTCCCATGGGTGTCATTAAGAATAACTACTAAAGGATATTTATGATCCAGTATTTTCCTGCCTCCCTGGAGTTTGTACTCCCCTACGTGGTCCTCCCTCAGATATCCACATCCAGGGTCAGTCGGGTAGGTTTTGCCTTTCCCAGGCCACGTAAGAGAAGCTTCCCTCCAGGGAATCGGTGACTATGTTGCTAGATTAGACACACTGTGCACTGCGAACATGGGGCGAGTTAGGGGAGGGCTCTAGTCTCCTACAGAACCTATTTTCAATAACTTGCAGCTTTCACTCCTCACTTAAGTCCCAAATTCCCATGCATACAGATCAGCCGGCATAGCCTTTGCTTTATACGCCCTTATCATATGGGTAAATGGGTGTACCTTGAAATTCTAAGCAAATGGGACAACCCCTCTAGATGCTTGCAACATCCTAACTACTTGCTTGTCCAAGTGACTTCTGTTCCTTTGATTTTCACTAAAGCAAGAATCTAGTGTGACGGGGTGTGGGACCACTGTGCTTGTCAGAGCCAGTCCTGCCACAGAGGCAGGATGATGGCATTGGTAGGGCCCCAGTCTCTGTCCCCTCCATGTACATGGTTATAAGTGAGTGGCACTTTTATTTGCCCCATACCTGTCGTACAAAATGCTTGCCAGTGTCCCTTCCATTGTAGGACCGACATATCCAGAAGTCCTTGCAGAGGAGGGAAAGCGCAACCCACCAACGAGAGAGCGGGAAGTGAACTGCATAACTGCAGTCTAGCAAACTGGGAAATCCAAACCACACACCCAAGAACTTGCAGATGGACTGTGTTTATTGCAGGCCACCATTGAAGAACTCAGGCGAACCTGCAGTCAATGGCCATGCACACAAGAACTTTTAAGACAGATTGTTGCTTATTGTAGGCAGCCATGGCATAACTCCAGTGCATCTGCGTTGGATTATGGTGCTTCAGAGGCTTTTTAAAGCCTTGCACCAGTATGAGATGTCCCCAGAAAAGAACAAGGTAGCGATTGTCTTGGGGAGCCAGGTGGGTACTTGCATCAATGGGAGGGGGGAAGAGGAGTTTAAATGGGGACAAGGGAGACTTGCAGTTTGGGTTGTTCGAGTGATTTCAAAGGAGGAGAAGGTGGAACGAGAAATCAGGTGGTGGACGAGATTTACAGAGCGCAGGTGCAAGCTAAGTTATTGGTTGGTGAGAGAAAGTGGTACTTGGTGTGTGAGAGAGTGTCATGGAAAAATGACCACTGTCTATTCCGGTGGATTGGTAAACATTTTATTAGTAGAAAGCAAGCAACAAACCAACAACAGTACAAGACTTTGATGCAAGTGTTACAGCATTGTTCTAATTCAACACGTCCAAAACCATTCAATTTAACATAAAATGGATAAAATGTTACCCTTCTCCTTAAGGGATTCATAATAATCCCCTTCAAATGATTCACAGAAGAGTTATCATTGTTTTATCCCCTCTATTATGCATTATATAGAATGTACATCAAATCAATCACAGTTTGTGTCAATGGTACTTGGTTGAACCACACCAGCAAAACTTTAGTTATTTTCAAAAGAACGTGGTGCTAACGTCAATACCTCACTATGCGTTTTGGGACCTGTAACCCCTTCTTCGGGTGAAACTGCGACCTTTGTTCGTGGGCTGTTGGAGAAATAAAGATAAGAGAAGGACTAATCAATCAGATGTCCTCTCTAAAGGATTTAAATCCTACACATTATCATTTTAACAAGGAACTAACCTGCTTTTTGGTTCTAAATTTCAACTCCCCATTGTGATGTAAATCTCCACTTGATGGCAAATCAACATAGATATAACATATCTCTTTTATAGTAAGTAAGATATCCTGTAGTCTAGCAGGTGTTCATGAAAACACTAAAATAACTATATCCTTCTAAGAATCACCTACTTGCCAAATGGTAAATGTCTTTCCACACAGACAAGTTTTCCAAATCCCGGTGTCACAGACCGCCTTCTACACCTCGTTCTGTAACAAACCTAAGTTCATAGCACTTATGTATAAGTCAATAGTGACTCAAAGCCACTGTTCCGAAGCCATCGTTCTCTATTCTCCTCAAATGTTAGCTTGTCTTAATTTGTTCATGGACGCGATGAGGGAACAAAGGATCAGCTGTGTAAACAGCCTCCCATCCCGAATTGCGCATAATAAACTACTTCCTATATGGTCTTGTGACTGCAACTTGGTCACGTGATCACACCTTCAATCGAAGATTTTTATACTGGCATAATAATATTTTGTGGTAATTCGATATATGAACTAAGGCTTGTGTGTTTATAACAATTCTCAGACGAAGCGCAGGAACAGTAGCTATCACCTGTCCTGCATTCTGTAAATACTAATTTCCATCCGGTCACGTGATCATAACTGTGTCACGTGATTGTTCATTACAAAAACCTCCACAGTTATGTATGGGAGCCAACTGTTTATAAAAGATGGTAAACAGAGTTGATATCTCGACTAGGTATTTGGTATTAATGTTGACACCCTGTCTGTATGCCGCTAAAGTTGAAGTTATACAAGCCTCTCATTGAGAAATGTGTCGGCCAACTTTGACTATCTGGTCTTATGTGTGTAGCATTATTGGTGGCAATCCTTCTTCTGATTAATTTTACTGTTACGAATCCCCATAGTCTAATGTCCCATTCCATCTAGCCAGTTAAATTTTGTTTTGATAATGTTTACAACTCCACAATGAATTTATTAACCAAAATCGTCAGATCTTTAATATTTGTAATTCTAAAGTTCCACCACAGTTTAATGTCTGATTATATTGCTCTGATAAGATGGTCAAAGTCAAAGCTAAAGACTAGAGTACATGTTTATAACTCCATTAAGATCACAAATATCCCTCAATTCCAGTTAGAAATGTTGCATCATACAGACACATCCTTCATTTAATAAATCATGTCATAATTTCCAGATTTGCCAGTACTGTCTATTCAATACATAAATTCTACCGGTTAAGTCCTAATCGCTAAACATTCAAATTCTATAGTAAGATCTCCCAATATTCTTTCCATCAGAGTAAATCAAAATAAAAAGAACCACACCCGATTCCAAAAAAGAAACCTAATGTTAGCTCAAATCAAATTCCATATTCATCCCTTTCGGTTCCAAGGAACCTACTCTGTCAATCGATTGTATTTCTTTCTGTTTTAGCATGGTGTTTATATCAACCCCTCTTTTTGGCCATTTTACCTGTTCCAGTGCTACCACTCTCATGTGTGCTATTGAATGGTATTTTAAAATGTTGGGCTACCAGTGAATGTGGTGATCCTGTATAGGAACAAAGCCCCCTATACCAACTGCATACTCACTTGTTGAGACAGTGTTATCAGGAAGGGCAGCATAAAGTGACACATTTAGTGGAGCTGAATGTACTCCCCAGAGGTTCACACACGGTCTGAGACAGGTGTGCATGTTTACAATACAATGACTTCTGTCTGCTAACGCTGCTTTTCCTAAGAAAGCGGGAGCCTAAAACACATATGCCAAAAGGGAAACGCGTCACAAGCGTGAGATGAAGTTGCAACTTCTGGAGGCCCAATTAATCTTGGGTTTGCCTGAATAGCCGTCTGGTTTGGCATACTTAAAGCAAACTTGGGGGGACCATTATTCAACTAAAATGGGGCATGTCCTAGTCACAACTGGCCCACCCACTTTCTTGTTGGTAAGAGTCAACAATTCGGCAGTGTTGCTAAGAGCCAGTTGTTCCAACATTGTCTGATTGGCTCTAACAAACAAATGGACTTTTAGTGACTTGGTAATATTTTTGTGGCTCTGTAGCATGTACTTCTTGTGTTGCTCATGGATGCTGGCTGCAATTTGTAATTTGCCCAGGTCTCTTAGCCTTTTCCTCTTGTCCCTTTCTATTCTGGCGATAGTTTTGTGGGAAACGTGTCGATGGGTTCTAAAACAAGTTAGTTTCCCCATGTGGACGAAGTTCTTCAAACATGATCATATTGTATGATAAAAATTGGCAACAGTGAAAAGAACCAATGTTTGGATACTAGTCATGCTGCTTAGGCCAGTAACTTCCCTGACAGTCTTCATGAAGAACCGACAGGCGATGGTGTTCAATTTTACTGAGAGACAGCCCTGCTGGGCTTGATCGTGGCCATGTTGGGATCACAGCTAAGTGTCTCGATTGTCAAAGTTCTTTCGAGTGCGTATTGAGTGGTCGCTTAAAGTTGTGGTTGTCCCAATTGTAGATTGGATGCTGGTTTTAAACTGTGGGAGACAAATACGTGGTCAATCCACAATGAAGCTGCGACTCTCTCTCATTCACTATTCTCCCCTCTGGCCCGACTCACTCTGCAGGGCACACTCTGGATGTTCTGATCTCCTCGGACCTTCCCCTTTCTGTCCCTCTCACCACTCCTCTCTTGGAGTGATCACTTTCTCCTTTCCTCGCAGCTCAACCTCAATACCCCTCAGGCCAAGCCATTTCCATCACTGCCACCCACCTTCTCGGTCATCCGACTCATGAAACGCATATCAGTTGAGGCTTTCGCCGCCACTTTCTCACCCTCTCTCCCCCCTTGGCTGACTCTCACCCTGACACAGCCCTCTCCACGCTCCACTCTGCTATATCTAATACCCTTGATATCCTTGCCCCTGTCGTGAGGATGTGCCTGAAGCCCAAAGCCAAGAGCAACTCCTGGCATGACTCAGACCTCATTGCCCTAAAGCGCAAGTGCAGGGTGGCTGAGAGGAAATGGCATGCTTCTTGTACATCCTCCAACAAACTGGCCTGCCGCCTGCTCCAAAGGCAATACCGGCTCTCTGTCATCACCAAGAAGAGAGCTCATTTCCAAGCCCGCGTCTCAGCGGCATCTAACAACTCGGCCGAACACTTTAAAATCTGCAAGAAACTGGCCAATCCTGCCGCAATCTCTACCTCTCCTGTCCCTTCCCAGGCCCTCTAAACGGCACCGGCTTCTCACTTCATCTCTAAAACACAGGACATCCTGTCCTCACTCTCCTCCTCTCACCTCCCTCCCTGTACTCCCTGCTCATCCTCTGGCCCTTCTGCAGCCACCTCTCCTCCCTCCTTCTCTGCTTTTGCCCTGTTCTCCGCTGATGAGGTTTCTAGACAAGTCCAATCTATGAAAGTCTTGTCAAAACAGGTTCACCCCTGTTCCTCCAAAATCATCAAGGACCACATTGACACCCTGGATCCTGCCCTGGATGACTTCTGCAACTACTCCTTCGCCAGTGGAGTCTTCCCATCCCCCCTGAAGCACTCCCTTGTGCACCCTCTTCTTAAGAAACCCTCTACCGATCCCTCCTGCCCGGCGAACTATCGCCCAATCTCCATCACTCCCTTCCTGGGCAAGCTCCTGGAGAAACTGGCCATCTCCCAGCTTAATCTCCAAACATAATCTGTTGGTTGTCTTCATGACCATCAGTCTGGCTTCAGAGCTGCCAGAAGCACGGAAACTGCTCTCCTGAACATCCGTGAAGACCTGCTCTCCCACACCCCTTGTGTCCTCATCCTGCATGATCTCTCTTCAGCTTTGACACTGTCAACCATGCCACCCTGCTTAATTGTCTGTGATAACCTAGGTGTCACTGGTCAGGTCCTTGCGTGGCTGACTTCCTTCCTATCTGACCGACCCTCCCAGGTCCAACTTGGGTCCTTCATCTCCGCTATCTTTTTCTCTACCTGTGGTGTCCCCCAGGGGTCTAACTTCTCTCCCTGGCTGTTCAACCAATAGCTGGCACTCGTTGCCCACCGCATTGCCGCTCTCTGCCCCAACTTTCAGTGCTATGCGGATGACACTTAGATCATTTTCAGGCTACCTTCGGCCACCTTTTCTCCGTCCTTCATCTCTCACTGTCTGTCTGCTATCCAGGAGTGGTGTGCTGCCATTGACCACTGCCTTAATGCCAGTAAGACTGAGATTCTCCTCATTGGCACACCCACTCCCTCCTTTCCTGTAGCTCTCTAACCAGCCTCTCTTGGCCCTCTTCATGCTCCCACCTGCAAGGCCAAAAACCTCAGGGTGATCTTAGACTCCACACTCTCTCTTTCTCTTCTCAAATCTCTGACATCTCTAAGAAGTCGCACTACCAGCGGCACTTCCTCCGAGGTATTCTTCCCTTCCTCTCCTTCCACCAGAAGCTCACTGTCTCCAGAGCTGTGGTTTTCTCTAGGATGGACTATTGCAACAACCTCTTTCTAAATCTTCCTGTTTCTACTCTACGCCTTCTGCAACTCATCCAGAACAGGACTACAAGACTTGTCCTTAGCGTCAAGCCCAGGGATTGTTTCTCTCTAGGACTGAAATCCCTGCACTGGCTCCCAGTGGCTGCGAGGATTAAGTTCACAAGGCCTTCTGGGGCCTCGATACCTTCACCTCTCTTCCTAAATTTCGTCCCTCTCGAGCTCTCTGCTCATCCGCCTCCAACTCCCTCGGAGTCAGTCGTTCTCCAAGCAACGAGTTGGTGGTAGATCTCTCTCTTCGGCTGGGGCCTCCCTCTGGAACAGCCTCCATGAAACTTGAGGAGAACCATATTTGGTTCCGGAAGCACCTTAAAACCTTCCTTTTGCTTTTGCTTCTGCTTTCTCTCCCCCTCTCCCCTGCTGAATTCCTGGCTGAGACTGAGAATGCACTGGTTACCTGGCCACCCTTCTGTTTTCGGGCCCAAGCTCTGCCTGGTGCACGCCTGCACTGCCGCCCTGGCAACCCCTGCACCTGGGGACTGTTTCTGTATCCCTACAGTCTCCCCTGCCCCCCACCAACACTTACCCTGCACTTGCCACCAGCTGGCCGTTTTTTATTTATCTCGTTATTTTATTATCCCATGTACTGCACTTCCCTTCCCCCTCTGCACTTTTCCCTTTCCCCCTTCCCTTGCGCAATCTGAATGACACTTGATCTAGTAAGATCGTTGTCTGTCTTCCCTCTGTTCCCCTCCCTTGCCTTGTTGCGCCTTGAAACACTTGTGTATAGGCATGTTATAAATGCTGTATCATATCACTTGACCAAACCACATGGCAGAGGCAAGGATCTGACCAGTTTGAACTCTGTAGCACTAGTTCTGCTGTCTTCAAAACACCCATGAGTTCAAAGGAAAATGTAACCTGTCTGGGGAAAGGAGCAATCAGATCGACTACTGGTAATCGTCAACAAATTCCCTTCACCCACACCCTTTGAAATTGAGAGCTGTAATAAACCGAGTGTTTCCTAGCGTGCCCCCATTAGATATGGTGTCTGGGTATAATTGAATGTGCCTCCTATTCCTCAGGCGAGGGGGCATACCTCAGCAATCCTTTAAAGAGCCAAATAATGTTAACCTGTAAGACAAATGTTTGCCTTTCAGGGCCAACAACTATGTTCTGGCTAACCGCGTAGCCTGTAAAACCACACGCAGTATAGTTCAGTGATGATTTCTCTTCATCCTTTCTAATCTCAATTTACTCCCTTTCTGTGCAGTCGACTCTAATAATAATAATAAAAATTAATAATAATTTTGCATTTATATAGCGCTACAAACCCTCGGGTATCTGAGCGCTGCTTATTATTACCCACGGTGTTTGGTGCTCATTTATCAACCTCGGAAGGATGAAAGGCTGAGTTTGGCCCTGCCGGGATTCAACCCTGCGTTAGCAAGCTCTGCACGGATGTCAAAGCGAGCGCTCTACTCGCTGTGCCACTTGACTCTCCTCTCAAATTCATTCACTAGTTATGTGCAGGATAGGAATACTGTGGGAAAGTAAATGTTCAGAGAACTGAAGGAAGACGGAGTCCCATGAAAACCTAATATGTAATTTTGGCAGCTGCAGTCTGCCAAAATGAAATCTAATCACTGCCCATGGCAACCTTGGCCTACTTAACGAATATTGTTCTTCATGGTAGCTTCTTGTAAAGAGCATCCCTCTTAGGCTGGACCCCTAAAAAGAAGGCTTCCTCTAGATAATGAATCACCAGGCCAGTAAGCGCTGATCCTGTTTACCTACCTCCAGAGACAAGTGTGCTTGGCACCAACACTCTGCTAATTCTGGTGGCACCAACCTTGCAAATTGTAGAGCAGCAGTCAGACAGAAGTCACTTGATAAGTGCCAGGGTAGCACTCATCACCACAGAATCATCTGTAAACTCTGAGACAGTGGCTGCCTTGTCAGATCCATTTGAGGCCTACTGTGGTGAAAAGAATTGATGAAAGGCCTGTGCAGTTAGGACTGGAATGGAGCGTGATAACTCAGTTCACTCAGCTCTGTGTGATGAATCCTGTGGAGTCATCGCTGATTCCCAGCTGTGGGCTCTTCCCATGTGGCCATAGGACGGCAGCCGTTACCTGATCCTAACCCTGGGGGTGGTAGTATGGGGGAGGATCTTATGGGAGGAGATGACTGCCGCGGGAGGTGGTGACTCCATTGGAAGATGTATACTCCCCCCTCCAACTGAAGATCTTGTAATATTCAATTTCTTGAGGACTGCTTATCATCACCTCACAAATCCTCCTTATTGTAGAACCCAGAAACTCCTTCCAATAAGTCACTCAACAGTTTTCCCTTTATAGCTCAAACATGCATAACGCACCTACATGTCCTATTTCTGATGTTTTTCTAAGTAAGCCTCAAGTACTGGGACTAGGAAGAGGAAGAAGGAGTTGATGTGGATTGAAAGAAACCCAAAACTGAATATGCTGACTAGTTGTTTGGTTGAATCACGAGTGTCCGGGACATCTAAAAATGGCATCCACACTCAAAAGGCAGGCAGAACGGTAGAGGACTGTGCCGGAGGAAGTCGATCGAACGGGTACATCCAAGCATCTGCTTGCAAACGCGAGAGTCGCAAACGGGCTTGGTGCGAAGAGACCCCTTTTGGAGGACCGTCTGAACACCGAGAGCTGCAGCAACGCCTCTGGGGGATATTGTTGTGCTAGAAAGCTGTTCGGTTCAGGCCAGAGAGCGAAGCTGACTGGGAAGTGCAGAGCTGAAGGAAACGCTGGAAGAAGGTTAGTAGCATGACGGAGGCTGTCCCAGTGTGGCTGCTTCATCGTGGAGACACGCCACGGGTCCGGGATGCTGCAAATCACTGATGAGTATGCCTAGAGCCATTTTGGACCCCGGGGCCTAGCGACCGGCATGTAAACCAGTACATGTGTTAAGAATATTTGAATACTGACAATGTAAAGAGCGAGTCCTTATGTATGAGATGTCAATATGGGTAAAGTTGGAACAAGTATTACCTTAAGCAAGCAAGGAGAAATACAGTGAAGTGATACAACTGTGGCATATTAAAGGACAGTGAAGTCCTGGTGAAATGAGTACCTCAGGCAGTTGACATTCCATTGATGTGCGGGGGTAGATACCTGGCAGAGAAGTAAACCAGGGGACCTAGGAAGCCCAAAGAGGAAGTACAGGCAGTGAAATGGTTCAAGCAATATGAAATTGAATGCACATTTTGAAATTGTGGGAAGGTACCTGGCAGGAAAGTATACCAGGGAATCTGAAGAACCCATCAAAGGATTCTGGGAAGGGTAGTCCACTAAAGTTATAGAAGGAAATGTACACATGTTGCAAAACACCTGGCAGATACGTATACCAGGGAAACTAGGAAACACATGGCAGAGATCTTGGTGTGTGAAAGCATATGGAATTTGAAATGGTCAACAAGGACGTTTTGATAGTGTGACAAAATACCTGGCAGGGGAGTACACCTAGAAATCTGAAGAGGTTAACACAAGGATTCCCGAATACTCCAAAGTGCAGGAGAAGGTAAAGAAAGCCTTATGTGGAATTTCTCATTTTGAATAAGAACTTTTGTGAAACCAGTACAAAGTAACCAAGGAAGAGTTGAATTATATGGAACGTATTGTCTGCATAAGAACTATATAAAACTAATTTCAAGAACCAAAGCAACTGTTTCTTTCAAACACTTTTGCCATCCAACCCAAGTACTAAGAACTCTTGTTTGAAGAAGCACTTTTTCCATTCTACCCAACTATCTAGGGGAATGGAGACACCCTCTGGATCCAAGGGTTTCTCCTTGAAGAAGACTTTTCTGTTGGATGTAACTATTTTGATTATGAACACTTTTTGCGAACTATAACTCTGAGTCATTTCCTGGCACCCTTAGTTGTCCATTTCTAGTGTGGGGGCCAGATTAGAATGTTTTGAACACAAGGACAGTTTATAAGTTTAATGACTTGACACAGACTGATCTTTAGTACTAGGTTCCTAGGTAGGGAAACTCTCCTTATGAATAGGGACAGAGAAGTGTTTATCCAACCCATTTCTGTTTAATAAAGATGTCTGATAATGAGAACATTACAACTTTGTGTCTGCCTCTCATTTCTGACCCCTCACATCAGACTCGCAATCTACTTTCCTGCTCAAACACCTCAACATACTGGTTGGTGTAGAACACAAAAACAGATCCAAGTGTACGCCTCCTTTTATTGGTGATGACGCAATTGAAATGTTCTGCAGGGCAATCACAAAAGAAATTCACCACCATATAGATGCGCAACATAGAGGTTATAGTAGTAAGGACAATAATCTCACCACATCTGAACTCTTGGCGCTAAAGGAACTCTCTGCAGACTGTACACTGGTTATCAAAGAGGCAGACAAAGGTGGAAATATTGTCATTCTTAATAAATCAGATTATATCAAGATGGCTCAAGAACACCTTGCAACACCTGGTTTCTATCAAATACTCTCTCAAAACCCCACTGCCCAGACTGTCAAAGAACTCCAGACTCTGATTCAACACTGGTATCACCTAGGACTACTGTCTGATGACAAAAAAATCTTTCCTTACTATCCTTAGGCCTGTAATGCTTACCTTAAGTTTTTTGCCCAAAGTACATAAGCCCTTTACGCATCTACCTCAAGTGATACCTATAATAAGTGGCCAAGGAGTGGCCACTGAGAACTTAGCAGAATACACTGACGCCAGTATCAAGGACCTAGCCTGTTATACCAGCTTTTCTCAAGGATACAACACATACCCTGCACATCTTAAAGAATATCATATGGCAATCACATTTCTTTCTGGTTACTCTGGATGTAACTGCTCTGTACACATCTATTGAACATACACTGGCACTTGAGACTATTGACCACGCTTTCAGGATCCATTCAGCCTCACACGCTACTCATGTCCAAATGCTCCAAAATTTCCTTGAATTTACACTCCAACACAATCAGTTTATTTTTGATGGGCAATATCATTCTCTAACTAAAGGCATTGCCATGGGGGCTAAATATGCCCCGCTTTGGTAAATCTCTTTATGGCATAATTTCAGGATTTGTACATCTTTCACAATAATCCATTCAGTCAATATATCGAAGTTTGAAAAAGATATATTGACAAAGTCTTTGCAATATGGTTTGGTAATCAAGTCAAATTTACTGCTTTGACCCAATTTCTTAATCAGAACACCTTTGGTTATCAACTTTACAAGCCACATTGATGCTACTACAATCATGTTTTTGGATCTCAAAATCTATTTAACTGATCAAACAATCCAGACTTGTACTAATCGTAAGGAAACTGCGGTCAATTCAATATGGCAGCAGCCATAGAAAAAGTGTTATTAATAATATACCCCGTGGTGAATTCTTAAGAGCCAGGAGAAACTGCAGTGATGACCACAAATTCCTATCAGAATGTAAGTCGATAGGAACCAGATTCAAAAAAAGAGGCTATCCGGTCAAAATCATCAACAAAGCTCTGAAGGATGTTAAAGAATAGAACGCCCATCACTCTTTCCGGAGAGACTATACAAAAGACTGAAAACCAACAAATATTTTCCAAGTCAGGTTAATTTTATCACTACATTTTCTAGTGACTCGAAACTTATTTACCAAATGTTTAACAAACACAGGGACCTCTTATCATTAGATCCAGACTTGGTGTTGTACATTTCGGCCAAACCGAATATCATTTTTACGAAAGCTCCAACCTTAAGAAATCTCCTTAGCCCATCTTTCTTGAAATCTGGTTCCCCGAAACAGTCAAATTGGAACAGTCAAATTGGCTATCTGACAACACTAAACCAATCGGTTTCCATAAATGTGGTAATTGTAATTTTTGCCAGTTTGCGCTCTCACAAACAAAGGTTTTTACTTGTCATGGAAATTTACAAGTTAATATCCCTGACTTCATTACGAAATATATAATCTATGGAATAATTTGTGTATGCAAGAAAGTGTATATTGGCAGTACAATCCGGGAATTGAGAATCAGAATTGGAGAACATCTCGGCAAGATCAACAGTCAAGACGCTAAGCTTCCCTTTGCACTGCATTGGCAAACAACCTCAGATGGAACATTGCTGAGATATCAAATTTGTAGGACTGAAATGCATCAAGCCACATGCAAGAGGTGGCGATAGACAATTGACATTGCGCCAAGAAAAAGCATGTATGATCTGTAAATTACGTTGTCTCCAAAGAGGCCTAAACCAAGAGCATGAACGCTATGTGTTTCTATAGTTATCCTAGTATGAGTTAACAAGTCAAATACAAATGTATTATGCATGAACCTGCTGACTAGCTCACACCTATGGCCTATCTTTAGCTTTTCTGGACATTTGATACTTTAATAATGCCATCAACAATTATCCTTTGGCGGTCAATCTGCAATAGGTAGATGACACTTGGTGATGCCTCTAGATACATACGGATGATTGTTCTGTAAACTTCTATGTACCAAGTGTGCAGCACCACATTTTGGTATGCTTAGGTATACACAATATTAGATTCTTAATCAGCCCAACAGCCTTTGGGCTCCCATCATAAAAAGACTGTAACCATGTACATATAATTCCACAACACGGCTATCCTGCCGTATGCATTAGTACATTGACACGGCTGTCGAATCTCGGTTCTGTCAATGATCACTACTGTCCCATTATCTGCGTGATCTTTGGTAATATCCACTTTCTTCACTTCAGTTTGTGAGGTGCCTAAACACAAATTGCATGACACGTGTATTTCACTGCACGCTGCTATTGAGCCTTAACCTGTGTTAGTTAGCAAGTAGATAACTCTTTTTGTTTCAAAGGAGCAACGCCCACATACCCGGGATCTTTTTTCCCCGCCCCATTTCTAGGAGCAGCTAATTATTTGTGTTGCATTTAAAAGCTGCGGTAATCAGAGAGCAACATAACATTCGGGTCTACACTTAGCCGCCCTGTGCTACGCTTTGTTATTCTTAGCTGGTCTTTCATTCCCAATCCACCAAATACTCTTTACTGACCCCACCCATGAGAGCAACGAGCACGTAGCGTTGCCTAACAACTACAGCCAAAGACTAAAATGTTTTTCACATCTCTCTGATTGGTCCGAGAGGCCAACGCCCATCCCACCTAGAGCACGCTTCATATGCACAGCTAATTTTTTTCTTAACACCAGTATTGGCACTCCAATTATTTTCTAATATCCGGCCCCCTTAAGCCCATTGTACGAACGGTTTAAGTTTGAGAGCGATCGTTCGTACGGGTGAAGTTTAAGAACCTCACCGACAATTTTTTGTTAAGAGCGTTACCAGGCAACCCGGCATCACGCGACCCATCACGTGATCGGATGGTACATTAGCCTCAAGGGCCCTGGTAGGCTTGTTCAGCCAACGCCTTTCTTTCAGCAGAACGCGATCGGCCACACGGCTTTGCTCTACTTCTCTCACGCATTAAGGCGGCTAATACGGTAAGCGTTAACTCACTTTATAATCCCACCCAGGAAATGCTTCTGGCATTAACATTACAAGTCACTCTCAGTATAGGTGATTCACGTCCAATATTTACTTTTCTTTCCATTTTCAGTTAACTTTGGGAAACCTACGTATCACTTACTATCAGACGGCATTTGCAAATATCTCTCACAGAGACCCTATGAACCATCTGTGACATGTTATACTTTACAAATAGGCAGGTAAGCAGAGAGATTCTATGTCAAGACTAGAGGCGAGCATTATGCTTATTCTTTAATACTGCTAAACACAGCGCTTCAAATCATGTTCATTTTCATAATTTATTTAATTTTTTTTGTACAACAGATATAAAACAAAAACTCAAAGAACTTTCATCCAACATGGATCCTTTAAAACCAGACCAAATTGTGTCCATACTACATTTCCCATGAGGCCCCAGGTATCCTGTAGTCCCAGTCTCAGTCTGGATCACCAATAGGATTCCCTTTCCCAGTATAAGTCCTCCCTCGACTAGGTGCTTTCCTCTTCTTTTTTGCTGCATACACAACTAAATAGAACCTCAGTGTTTTAATACCATGAGTTATACATTGTGTTTGTCAAGCATTTATATGGATTTTATTCACCGTGATGTATGTTGCGCGCAAATAGTTACAATGCCAGTATTCTCACAGCGCACACATTAATTTCGTGTGAAAATTACATTAGCAGTTATTTTTCAGGTAATAGCAAGGATACACGTTGGTATATTTTCGACGCAATTTCTTTCATAAGTTTATGAGGAAGGCGGATCCCGCGAGCGTTATCGCCCGCTTCAGGGGCCCGCCCGCCTCGCAATACTGAATAATACGATCCTCCTCAGAGGCCGCCGGAGCCTGGCATCCTGAACACGGCAGTGGCGCCATGAACTAGGCAGTGCGCATTTGCGCATGCGCACGGCGGTGATTTTGCGGCCTTCCTAACGGTCGAATCTCCGCGCTTAAAGCATTTCCTATGCTTGAGAGTCACTGTGTCCGCGGAACCCCCACGCGGCACCATTTTACAGCCACATCCAGAGGCGACAGACAAAAAAAACAAAAAATACATTTTGTCAGTGGCTTTACATCTGAGAGAGAGAGAGCTCTCCTCAGAGGCTCCTAGCTAATATTTGTGAGACTCCATAAGGCATACCCCATTCAGGGAGCAACCTCTCAAGCCAAGATGATGGCAAGTGACAGAGGAGAGGAGAATTGGGAAGAATATGACGAGCAGGAGGAAGAAATGCAAGAAGAGGAGAGGGACCTTTTACTCAGCTTTAAAAGAGTGTTAGGTGAATCATTGGTTATAGCAGTAGCTCAAGGGGTGCAACCATTACAAGACCGACTACAAGCCCTGGAGGGTTTACTGGGCACCAAAGCTGGCAGTCAGGAAGATCCAGGTGAGGGGACCTCCGCAAGACCTCTGGAGAACACTAACAGGGGGTGTAAAGTAGCCCGGAAGAGGAAGCACTCTTCTACCCCCCCCCCCTGGGCTCTATCAGGGGACTAAGAGAAAAGCCCCAGGAGGCAACTGATGCTTTCCACAGGTTGAAAGAAGCCTTTTTGGCAAAATCAGCGGTGCCCTGCCTTGTACCCCCGACCCCAGAGGCAGACCATGTGGGGAACGGAAACTCATCGTCAGAAGAGTACGATCAAGAGGAGGAAGACGATGAGAGCTTTTTGGGCAAAGAGGAAACTCTTGAAGAGCCAAAAGCAGAAAAGGTTAAAGCCAGCGATGCAGAGGCTACCCCAGACGAGGATATTTCAGATATGTTGGAGCCGGACTCAGACACCCCCGGTCCACAGAATGGACCCCTTCACCAAGAGTGGCTGTTTATATGGCCCAGAAAATAAGGAAACCACTGGAGAAGGAAACGAGGTTCCGGCTCAGATCAGAGTGCCCCAGACAGACCAGAACTGAAAGGGAAAGTCCCCGAAACTCCAGAGTTGGACCCAAAAATGCTTACTTTTGTGACCAAGGAAAATAAAGACCTGAGGAAAGTTATGGACCGCGCTTGGCGATCCTGCCCAGATAAGGTACTAGATCTAACGGGGCCCATTGTGAAAATTATGGACCTCGCTGAAAGAGCCAAGGATACTGGAGAACCTGTAGATCCTTTCATCCTTGCAGGATGGGCGCAGCGAGCCGTATGTCTTCTAGGGAATGCGAACTCGGCAATATCGGCAGAGAGAAGACGATCTATGTTGCTAAAGATGGATAACAAGCTAAGTGATTTAGCCTCATATGAAGCCGGAGAAGGCGCCCAAGGTCTACTCTTTGGAGACACATTCGTGAAAGAGATTAGCAGGTTTGTTGGAACCTATAACGGCCCTCGAGAAGGCACAGGCTTCCATCAGGAAAGTTCTCCCCGGGCGAATTTTTGCCGGGGCCGGTCGAAACAGAGGCTACTCGACCGGCCGATTTAACTCAAACCGAAGGCCACAGGGGCCGAGGGCCCAGTATTGGGAGTCACGGCAGCAAGATGCCTTCTTTCCAAATAGAGGAAGAAACTTCAGAGGGAGAAGAGGAAGAGGCTACTTCAGGCACCAGAATAACAACTCTGGTGAGTGAAGGCAAAACGATATACCCACCTGTGGGGGCAGAACAGAGCTTTTCATGCACAATTGGCAAGAGCTTTCGGCAGATGCCTGGGTACTACAGTCAGCGCAGGGTTGCAGGCTAGATTTTATACGTCGCCCCAAGAAGACAAAACTCCCTCTGTGCTTGCATTGTACAGGGGCAGAAGCGATATTGCTAGCTAAGGAATTGCAAGCTTTGGCGCAGAAGCAAGCCATAGAGAGGGCACATTTGGATTCAATAGGTTTCTTGAGCAACATGTTTTTAGTGCACAGGAACGGCAAAGTGCGTTCTGTCATAAATCTGAAGGAGCTGAACAGCTGGCTAGTGTACAGGCATTTCAAGATGGAAGGAATCCATCTGCTGTCGGACCTTCTCAGGAAGGGGGACTGGTTAGTTCGGTTAGATTTGAAGGACGCCTATCTGGCAGTGCCCGACGATTTCTCCAATTTATCTGGAGGAGTCAAATATGGCAGTTCAAAACCCTGCAGTTCCGCCTAGCATCAGCCCCGTGGGCGTTCACGAAGCTAATGAGGCCCCTCGCAGCCGCTCTCCGGGACGAGGGCATACGAATGATTGTATACTTAGACGACATTCTTTTTATGTCCGAGGGCAAGTCAAGTCCGATGGGCGAGTACACTGATTGCAGAGCTGGGGTTACTCATCAATATCGAGAAATCAGACTTGGTGCCATGCAGGAGAATAGAATTCCTGGGTTTTGTGATAGACACAAGGAAGGCTTCTCTAGAACTTCCCAGCTCCAAGATCAAAGCGATCAAGAGAGATCTGAGAACAGCTCTGAAGAAACCGGTTATATCGCTTCGCAATCTAGCCCGGATAGTAGCTCTCCTAGCAGCCTCAATCCAAACGATATTCCCAGGGCTCTTACACTACCGAGCTCTGCAAAGGCTCAAGATAAGATTCCTTCAGAAAGGATGGAGGTATCATCACCTAGTTCCTTTAGACGAAGACAGCAAGTCAGAAATCCAATGGTGGCTCAGCAACATGGAGGCCTGGAACGGCAGAGCCATATTCAGGGACATGCCAGAGATAGTCATAGAATCAGACGCCAGCAGGTCAGGCTGGGGAGCAAGATGCGGTCTCATCAAGACCGGCGGAAAATGGTCACGAGAAGAATTAGAAATGCACATAAACTGCCTAGAGCTGTTGGCAGGATCCTTCGCAGTTAAAGCGTTTACCAAGGAACAAGCAAAATGATGCATCCTTCTGCGTATGGACAATATCTCGGCAATGAGATATATCAACAAGCTAGGTGGCACGAGATCCAAGATGCTAGCCGAATTAGCCAAGGATTTTGGGCATGCATGTTTAGAAAAGGAGATAGCAGTGAAAGTAGAATATCTTCCGGGAGCAAGGAAAACAGTGGCAGACTGGAACTCCCGATACCTAACAGACTCCAGCGACTGGAAGCTGCACAAATCAGTCTTCAAGAGTTTGCAACAGAAATGGGGTCCCTTCGATATAGATCTCTTTGCATCGAGACTGAATGCCCAACTGCCAAAGTATTTCAGCTGGAGGCTGGATCCGGAAGCGACAGCGATTGATGCATTCATGCACAACTGGAAAGGACCCATTCGCTATGCCTTTTCCCCCCTTCGCAATGCTGCTGAGGGCCCTAGCAAACACTTGCAGAGAAGGAGCAGAGCTAGTGATAGTGACACCAGAGTGGAAGTCGCAAGCATGGTTTCCAGTTCTGATGGAACTTTCTATGGATTTCCCGCAGAGGATTGCCCACAGAGCGGATCTCCTACTCGATCCGACAGGCAATCCTCACCCGCTGATTCAGAACAAGTCACTGAACCTAATAGCATGCAGAATTTCAGGCGCAGATGGTGCCTGCCAGGGTTTTCAGAGCAAGCTATGGACCTTATCAAGGTATCGTGGGCGCCATCCACAATTCGGAGCTATGATTCCGCTTGGCAGACCTGGGTCAGATGGTGCAGGGGGAGGAGTATTTCTCCTGTTTCAGCTCCTATGGAACATATTCTAAACTTCCTAGCATCATTAACGACTAGTGGGAAGGCGTTTAGAACAATAGGAGTTTATAGGTCAGCCATTTCTGCAGGGCACGAGCAAATAGATGGAACTCCAGTGGGGGAACATCCAGCAGTAACTAGACTTCTGAAGGGAGTGAAGCTCACTAGACCTCCATTGCCTAGATATTCAACACTGTGGGACGTCAACAAGGTCTTACAATTATTCGAACAATGGCCGAGAAATGACCTCTTATCGAACAGGCAACTGTCGGCAAAGCTAGCCACATTACTCTGTTTGGTTTCATGCAGGAGAGTATCAGACGTTAAGGCCTTAGAGATTGACAGGAAGATCTTTTATCCAGAAGGCATAGCGTTTAATCTGGCGCAGCATACCAAGACAAATTCTAAAGTGATTAATTATCCCGATTTCCCAGACAATAGCAAGCGCTGCGTAGCGCGGTGCATTAAGTGTTATGAAGCGGCAAAAGTGGCTGTTAGGCCCCATAATGTCACGTAGCTTCTCATTCCGCGAAGAAAGCCTTATAAAGCAGTAGCCCCAGCTACCATTGCGAGATGGGTGAAGGAAGTTATGGAACTGGCGGGCATAGACACTTCTGTTTTCGGAGCTCAATCGGCCAGGGGGTCCATGGCTTCAGGGGCTTTTGCAGCCGGAGTTCCGCTGCAGGAGATCTTGAAGGGAGCAGACTGGTCGAGTGACTCAGTTTTAAGAACCTTCTATTTTAAACCAGTAGCGAATATTGCATCAGCAGTGATTCAAAGCTTTGAACAAGCGTAATGCTCACCTCCGATCATGTCATAGAATGAAGATTGCCAAGGCGCATAGCGCATTAAGTCTTGATTCTATTAAAGACACGGAGGCGAGCATTATCCCTCCCAGAGGGAATGTTGCGATATGAACTTTTTGAAACTGTGAAATTGATGTGGTAATTTTCTTTTGAGAATAGGCAGCGAATTCCCCACCCTAACATATCGATTTTGTTTTACGTAAGGGGAAGCGCAGAAGAACTCGAGGGAGTGACGTTATGTTGTATCCGAGACAATGCAACTATTCGCTACTCATAAAGACAAGAGTAAAGACATCAGTTGATGGAAGATAGACTTTTAATACGAGTTCAGCCAGATCATCAAAAAAGAAGAGGAAAGCACCTAGTCGAGGGAGGACTTATACTGGGAAAGGGAGTCCTATTGGTGATCCAGACTGAGGCTGGGACTACAGGATTCTGGGGTCTCATGGCAAATGTAGTATGGACACGATTTGGTCTGGTTTTAAAGGATCCATATTGGATGAAAGTTCTTTGAGTTTTTGTTTTATATATGTTGTAAAAAAAATTACAAAAAGAAAATGAACATGATTTGAAGTGCTGTGTTTAGCAGTATTAAAGAAGAAGCATAATGCCCGCCTCCGTGTCTTTAATAGAATCGAGACTTCCTGCGCTATGCGCTTTGGCAATCTTCATTGTTTATTTAACTTGCATATTATAATGCATATGTTCACCAGTTCTGGACAAGCGCTAGACTAAGAAATAAAATGTATACATGTCTGATTTCAGATTTCGCCATTGTGGGGGATCTATAATCTACAGAACATTATCTGATTAGAAGTGGTGTGTGATCACACACGATTCACCAGCTCCCTGCACATTTTTAGACAGGTAATCCATAGTACTTTAAAAAACTATACATTCTGGACCTTTAAAGGGATGGAGCCTGCGTTCACCAGGTGTCATCTATATTGTTAGTGCTCTTTGGTAATCATGTATACGCGATCACTAATGTTTTTTTTTCTTTTTGTCCCGAATCCCGTACCCTCTTTCTTCTCCATGCTCCTCTTTGTTTCTTTCCTTTTGGTTCCTTTTGTTCTTTCCTGGAGTCTGCACCAATGCAATATTAGATATGATCTGTCTTTTCTGTGTATCATGAATGCAATGAAACAATGCCACCTCTATTTTAGAGTAAAGTGCTTTTTGCTCTAACACTCAGTAACCCCAAGATTTCAAACGCCCTGAGGGCGGCCCGGTTAGGGTTGAAACGCATGTTGGCGGTTAGTTGTTGACACCACTTTTTTGTTCCAAATTCCTATTTTCTCCTGAAATCCTGAAATCACAAATTGTGAAACTTGTGTTTATAAGAATACATTGTATGACATACGCCTGACTAAAATCATATATATACATATATATATGCCACAAGTGACTTTATAATAGTGTCTTGGTTCTCAATCTCAGTTGACTCTAACAGTCTTTTCGAGGGGATTGGGTCCTCCGACTTATGCCATATCTATGACGGGTAATCACCACAGCTGTGCTGATTACCTGTCATAGATATGGAATACGTCGTCGGACCATCCCATCGAAAGGACGTTACCAGCTAAGAAAGTAACCTGTTCAACTACTTAATCGGTGTGGAGCGCAGACAGTGAAGACCCCGCTGTTTTTGCTATTTTACCTGGGTTTTTTTGAGAAATTACCCATGTGGCCCATCACTGCTGTCGCATGCCACGCAACATATTAACCAACTCTAATTTGGCAGAACCTTGTGAAGTATGCGCACAACCAATCATAGGATAATTTCTCACACTCACCAGCATCTCTCACACTCACCTGCTTCAGCGGACAGCGCATGGAGTGTGGTCCCCACAAGTAGCATCCAACCATATAAATCTGTTGGCGGTATTCAAAGCACTGAAGGCCTTTCAGACACAGCTACAGGGGAAGACAGTTCTGGTCCTGACAGACAGCACCACAGCCATGCATTACCTAAAAAAACGGGGGGGCACGCACTCTCCAGGGCTATCCAAGCTGTCCCAGAACATTTGGATGTGGGCTCTCAAACACAAGATGTTCCTACTGTCCCAACACGTTCCAGGAGAACTCAATCTTCTACCGGACGTGCTCAGCAGAAACTTCCCACTGCCCTTAAATACGAATGGCGTCTGCATGAAGACATCGTCTCCAACGTCTTCGCAGAATGGGGCTTCCCAGAAATCTACCGGTTTGCAAAATGGAGAACGCCCAATGCCAAGACTATGCCTCCAGGTATCCCCAGAAATGCTCCAAGGGGAACGGACTCTGGATAACATGGTCAGGGAAATGTATCTACGCTACCCCTAGCCCCCGACTCCCCTACTCAACAAGATAGTGCACAAGATGCACAAGGAACCAATTACCATGATTTTGGTGGCCCCGCCAACCCTGGTTCGCTCATCTAATGGAAATGTCCCTCTCCCTCCCCCTGTGAGACTACCCTGCCCGTAGAACATGTCTTAGGACAGAGGGGAGACACTACACCCATTCCCGCAAACTCTGAACTTAGCGGCCTGGCTCCTAAGGTCACAGAGTTTGGACACCTTCAACTCTCTGAGAGGCATGGACATACTCGGGGAAGCTAGAAAACCTAACACTCTTTATTGCTATTCCAGTAAGTGGAAGCGCTTTGTCATCTGGTGTAAGACCAAGGGGGCGTCAATCCCATTGACTGCCCGCCTACCCACATTGTGTTGTACCTAACTCATTTGTTAGACTTCGGATTGGTTTTTAATTCACTAAAGGTTCATCTAGCTGCTCTACCTACACTACGTCACAACAGAAAGTGTTGTGGTGGAAAATACCTGTTAAGGCTTTTAAGGAAGGGGTTAAGAGAATTCATCCCACATTTCTGACCCAGCTCCCTGTTAGGCAGAAACCTGTGCAGTTCCCTCTGGGACCACTGCAAAAGATTTAAGACTATAGGTGTTTGGCAGTAAACCCACTTGGTAGCAGTCTGTACCACACAGATTCACTTGGTAGCTGTGGCTGAGCAGTCAGACTTCCCTCAAGAAGAGTTAGGCAGTATACAGAGTATTCACAATAGGTCAAAAGAACACAGTAGAACAAGTAAACACTGACCAGAGCTTGGTGTAAAAGAGATATAATTATATATTTAAAACCACATCTAGAAAAACACACAGGCACTAATAGTAAGCAATTCAAAAACACGGTCACTAAAAGATATACACTCCCTTAGAAGAATATTAGACAAGTCTTAAGTAAAGCCCCACTTATTTTCAGACAGCGGTGAGCGCTTAACGCAGATGGCACTCTAATAATTAGTTTAAAAAGGGAGAGAAAAGCAGAGTATAATATGAAACGCTTGCCAACACTTTCATAAGATCAAAACAGGAGAGGAAGGCAAGTAAAACCGTGAAGTTAGAGTTCAGTAGGCCGGATCCACTTTAAGAGGATCAGAACGAAATGTGTCCAAGGTCACGGTTGAAGTGCACAAGAGTCTTGCAAAGGTTCAAAAAGAGTTGGACCAAAAGAAAGGGACCAGTTAGAAGGTCAAGGCGGCCAGCCCAGTCCAGAAGGTTAAGGGGTTATTATTACCTTGTAGCAATCTTTAGAAAGGGAGGCCCAGCGGACACAGTACCTTAAAGTGGTGAGAATACTCCAGCGGGGGCAGTTGTTCCTGGAAGCGGATGCAAGGCGGTGCTTCGTCCGGGGGAAGAGAGGATCTCGTCGGGGAGGAAGACAGGAGTCCATTGCACTGCCAGGGAAGAAACTAGCCGCGGAGTTCTCAGGTAAAAGGAGCGGTCCTTTTATTCGCGGTCCAGTGGTAAGTGGCTATTCGGTTGTCGGGGTGCTTGGCACGGGCAATTCGACCACAAGATGGCCTGGGGTGCGAAGAGAAGAAGGTAAACTGGTTGTGCCCACCAGTCAGGGGAAGAAGCCTCTCCAGCCGGGAGATCTTCTCTGTCGTCGGGAAGTGGTGAGTTGGTTCCGCAGGGCTCCACCGGTGGTGTCGTCGTGGTAGGTCGGCTCAGCTTCTCCCTCGTCGGATTCTCGGGTCCTGTGGTGACTTCTGAAGTTCCAGTCCCCAAAGCCCTGCTTTTATGCAGCACACCCCCATTCACTCAGCCTAGCTGTCAATCAAACATGCTAAGTGGTGAGCCGGCCGGCTCACCACTTGGGCCAATCACACAAGAGTGCGACTTGAGTTACCAAGGTAACTCAGTCCAGGGTGCCTAAACCCCCTCCGGCACCCCCTGTGGTACCCAGACAGGGT
Organism: Ambystoma mexicanum; assembly: GCF_040938575.1. NCBI lineage: Eukaryota > Metazoa > Chordata > Amphibia > Caudata > Ambystomatidae > Ambystoma > Ambystoma mexicanum. Next base: position 1,174,117,131 of record NC_090932.1, on the reverse strand, counting down.
GGCACCACTTTTGGAGGCTTATGTGGAGAAGCCCGCCAAAAAGTGGTACAAAGGGCTCGACTTGGGTTGGAGTCACAGAAGAGAACACAAACGCCATTTTAGAATAGAGTCCTGGCAAAAAATACCAACCGGCAAATTAATATTAAATAAATAAACCGGCGGTATGTTCGAGGCTATGAGAATTAAATAATTAAAGTTGGTAGCCTCGAACAATGGGAAAGTCCCATGGGGATATATTGGCGGTCGAATATAAAAAGTAGTATGCACTGCCACCAGCCAAAACTCGATCAGGGGGGACGGAGACGTGCCCCCTCGACTAACAGACCCCGGGGCAATCGAATTGCTCCGACCAGTACGTCCACAATGTGATGGTTTGTACTGGTTTCTGTTCATAATTTGGGACTAGTAAAGCCAATGGTGACTTTACGTGCCCTGGGAGACAGTAGTCAGTCCCAGGGTATGGAGTATATGGTGGGGTGTCACTATGACACCCCTGTTACTGCACGGAGGGTGCTGTGTAACACACATAGTAAAAACACATGAGACCCTATGGAGTAAAGGACCCATAGCCCAAAAAACACATTAACAGTCAAAGGAACACCATAAATAATGTCCAAGAGTGGGAGAAAGAGTCTCACTCTTGGCAGGAGAAAAAAAACAAACTCCAGAAATCCAGCGAAGCTGCTGGGGGACTCACTAGTTTAGGAAATTCAGCCTAAAGAGAGAATTCTCACTAACACTCCCGGATGGGTTCTAAATGTGGTTTTGACCAGACTCATGGGGTCTCCCTTTGAACCAATGCATAAAGCAAGTCTAAAAGACCTTACTTAGACAGCCTTCCTAGTGGCTATCACTTCTATTAGAAGGGTTGGCAAACTACAGGCCCTTTCTAGACCCTTTTGTTACAGTCCACAGGGATAAGGTGGTTCTGCGCACTCATGCCAGATTTGCGCTTAAGTTCATTTCAATGTTCCATGTGAACCAATCAATCGAACTACCCACTTTCTTCCAGAATACCACTAGCATGGCCAAAAAAAGCCTACACAAACTAGATGTGTGCAAGGCAGTCATGTTTTACCTGGAAAGAACAAAACCACTGAGGAAAACAAACCAGTTTTAGTTTCAGTGGCTGCTAGTAGAGAAGGGGATCCTGTCTCTAAATCAGCTATCTCAAGGTGGATTGTCAAATGTATCACACTATGTTCTACTCTTGCTAAGAGAGAACTGCCCTTCAAGCCTAGAGCACGCACTACTCTGGGGCTTCCATAGCATTTATTGCAAATGTTCCCCTTGAGTCCATTTGCAAAGCGGCAACCTGGAGTTCTGTACACACCTTTACAAAACACTATTGCCTAGACACTCATTCTAGATCTGATTCTTGGGTGGGACAAGCAGTATTAATAAATCTTTTCACTACTGTTCCTTCTCACAACCCACCTCCAATTCCGGGTACTGCTCGCTAGTCTATGCACAGTATGTGATATGTGATTCTAAGCATGTTAACAAGCATCAGAAGACCTGCATTACTCACCGTAATAGCATTTCAGATGATTGTATCTGCTTAGATTCACATGCGCCCACCCTGCCTCCCCGGACGTCTTACTACTTTCTCTCTTTATGTACTCACTCACAATAGCCTGGGCTCCATAACGGCAGATAAAATACAATAGGAGGGACCTCTGCGCATGAGAGATTTTGGGTACACTACACGTCACGATCGGGATAGTGTTAGAGACACGCCTATGCCGACGTCCCCTTTCGGTCCCCGAAAGACAAGATGCAATACTCTGCTGTTACCACTGGATGTCGGACCATATGCACAGCATGTGAATCTAAGCAGATACAATGATCAGAAATGATATTACGTGTGTAATGCATGTCTTAACCATGGACATGTGAAATGGGAACTCAAGAGCCATACGAACTGTTTGACAAAAAATGTAATCTACATTATTTCCTGCCCGTGTAACTTGGTATATGTAGGCAAGACCACCAGACAGATCAGGCAGAGAATATGCAAGCATGGATCTTGCATTCGGGACAAAGTGGCAGACAAAAAATCATAAGGACACAGAACTCAAATGGTTTGTACTACAAGCTGTCAAACCAATAAGTCGAGGAGGCGTTCTGGCAAAGGTGCTCCACAAGCTAGAACAGCGTTGGATCTATTCTTTAACTACAGTGCGGCATGGTTTGAATATTGCCGTGGAATGGAACACTATAATCAGTAAGTGAAAAGAAGCCATGGTTGATTTATACTCCTGCATTAAACACTGTAAAATGGACGAATTTCTGCTTTAACATGGAATAAACTTTAATAATAAATTTGATAGTCAAATATTCAGTACTGAAGGAAATGGTACTCATCAAGGAAAGTAGTCCTATTCGGATACATTTATTTCTTGCCCATTAGTTGTCACAAAGGGTGATGCAGTTGGATCCTTGTGAGTACCCATTCTTAACTACATGTCCCAGAAGGCATTGCACCGTAATAACACAGTAATAGATGTTATAAGCTGTTCACAATATTATGTATAACTATTTGCTACATCCCACTAAGAGGGATGTAATGCACATAGCGGTGGATATAGATATAATATCCAATGTCCCTACAGTAATTAACATGATGCTGGCAGGTATAATGCAAGTCCTCTTTCTACCGCCATTACTCTTTAAGAAAAACAGGTATGGTGATGATGAGCATTTCCTCCTCCGCCCGAGAGTCTGGCGAGAGCAATTACTGCTGTGATTGAATTTAATCGCACGTTAGAAGCGAATTCATTCATTTCAAGGTTGGCACGTAAGGGTAGGGGTCATTGTAATTAAGTACAAGCCACTGTTTGATATATTTCACTGCGCTTGGGTCTGCAGCAATAGACAGGTTTAAATGTCTCCAAGGACAATGCAATGAACAATCTTGACCAGCGGTGCACGGGTAAGTGATCACTTTGGAGGATTGCATCACGCTGATATGTGAGCCTAGCGGAAGTTTGATAATGGTATATTTTACCGCGCTTGTGTCTGCAATAACTGAGACATGTCTAAATGTTTCTAAGGACAACGTTATGAATAATCTTGATCATTGGAGCACGGAAAAGTGTTCCTGTGTAGGAGTACATTGCGACAATATGTGGGTCTTTCTACAATTAGAAATTTGTGATGTATAAGTATTGATCCTTCTTGACACATGTTGCATGTGTTTTATGGTAATGTGTTGTCTAGCCACGCGAAAGTTTACAACTGTTGAAATGAAAACTAGATACACAGGTCGCCTTTCTGCTCTTTGTTTTAGTGACTACAACGCGAGCGTTGAGTCGATATTAATATAGCCACACGTGGCTGGGCCACAAAAAATAACGTAGGTCTATCCGGGATTATCTGCATCAGTGCATGGTAAGATATGATTGAGAACTGTATCAGCACTCATTGCCTAGATACTGTTAATGGGACTGCGCCAAACCAAAATAGGTGTTTATTCCCGTTTTTGTACATCAGCTACAAAGATGTTGATCCTGCATTAATTAGTGAAGAAAATGCTTACTGGATGTTGGCTATGAATGACGAATGAAGTGAGTACCCTTATCCTTCTGCTAATGGTTATATATGCGGTCAACGATAGGCCACTTGCATAGGACCTATGGATATTTACATACCAGGCCCTTGGTTTGTTTTTGCTCTGCAGAAGTTTCCATAATTTGATGTACGCCTAGAAATCGCTTACATGGGAGTTGTCCCAGAATATCTATACTAGCGTCTAACACCCATGTAAAGGAGGTGAGTGTGATATTGGTAACAACACAAGAATGTTACTGTTTTCACATTTGTATTTGTAAATTGGCTAAGATGACAATGATGTACGAAGAGAGTAAATTAGTTTACTATTGTTTTTTTAGATTAAGTTGCTCATCCTGTCTATTTGCGAGGTAACACACAGCTGTTAGTTGACCTCCGTCCTGATGAAGGTTGGCAGAATCAAATGAGCAAGAGATCTGATGCCCTATCGAATATCAACACGAAACGCGTGTCGACTGTTAGATCTCCTGTAATAGATACATAGGGACACACCTGTAAACGGAATGGGTTTAATTTTATGTGTTCGATTGTTTGATATGGTGATATTAGACACTGTTTTTTGAATATATGAGTGAATTTGTGTTGGACGATTGGCTGATACGCACCCGCTTACAGGAGTTGGCTGACAAGCACACAAAGACGACTGTCCGACTATTGATGGATCTGAGATTCTCCGTCAACTATATGAAGTCCAGCTTAATGCCATTGCAGAACGCGCTGTTCCTCGACCCCAGACTGAACATGATGTCTTTGCTGGCATCCTCCTCTGAGGAGACGCTAGCAGTCATTCGCAGAAAGGTGCAAATACTGTCAGATGGCCACAGCGCGGGCCATGAAGTCGTTACTTTGCATGATGTCGTCATGCATCTACCTCGTCCGTCTCTGCAGGTTGCAGATGTGACCCCCTACAAGAATTCCTGGAGGCCCGTGTGCGGAAGTTTCACGGACAAGATCACTCTCAATGAGGAGTTCCGACGGGCGATAGGTTGGTGGGGGGGGTCTGCTCACACATCGGCCAAGGCCATCAACTTCAAAACCCCCCATACCAAGAGATGGTCACAACGGACACCTCCCTACAAGGGTGGGGAGTGCACACCGGACGTCTTCACAGCATAGACCTGTAGCTGCCGGAGGAGAAGGATCTGCATAGCCACATCCTGGAGCTACGGGCAGTGTTTTAGGCCCTCGAGTCATTCCCACCGTCTCTGAAAAGGAAGGTGGTGAGAATCTTCATAAACAAACACCACCATCATGTTCTACATCAGAAAGCAGGGGGGCACTCTATCCCCGGCGCTCTCCAAGGAAGCTCAGGATTTGTGGCACTGGGCCATCGGACACAGGATGTTCCTCATCCCTCTCCACCTGGCGAGAGTCAAGAACACATCGCAGACTACCTCAGCAGTGAACTGCGCTCCTGCCATGAGTGGGTGCTTCATCAAGATCGTGTGGACCGCCTATTCATCTGATAAGGCAGACCCCAAGTCGATCTGCTTGCCACGGTGGCGAACTCCAAATGACAGAATTTTGCCACAAGATTCCACCAGCCAAGGACCTTGGGGGACACGTTCTCCTTCCCGTGGGAAGGGCCGTTTCTGTACGTGTTCCCTCCAGTCCTTGTCCTGCTACGAGTCATCAACACACTCGGACAGTGTCAATGCAAGATGATCCTCATCCCCCTGGCATAGCCGAGGCAGATTTGGTATCTGGACCTTCTCTAGTCAAGTTGCTGGTGGTTCTGGACCTGCTAACCAGAGAGGGAGGCTCAATCCTTCATCACGATCCAGGATCGCTGAACCTGAAGGCTTGGCTCCTGCAGCCTCAGAGTTTGGAGGTTGAGTTGCCAGCAAACTGCAGGGTGGTCCTCGCCAAGGCCAGGGCGCCATTGACTTTGAAGTGGTACGGCCATAAGTGGAAGTGTTTTGGTTACGTGGTGCCGGTCGCAGAAGATTACCCCTCCTGAGGGTCACGGCTCCTCAGAGCCTTCCATACTTGCTGTCCTTGGCAAAAACTGGACTTGCTCACACATCCATCAAGGTACATCTGGTGGCCATCTCCCACTACACCAGGTCCCCGGGGGAGATCCTCGCTGTGGTCCCGCAGACATGTCAAGGAGTTTCTCAAAGGCCTTTTCTGATCCTTACCACCGGTGAAGGATCCTGCCCGGGCAAGGGAACTCGACGTGGCTCTGATGAGGCTCATGAGGGGGAAGGGGGGCCCTTTGAGCCTATGCATCAGGCCCCACTCTCTCTCGCGGAAGCCGGCTTTCCTTGTGGCCATCACCTCTCCTAGACGTGTAGGTGAGATCCAGGCCTTATCCTGCAAGCAACCGTACCAGTCTTTCCATGAATCAAGGGTGATTCTGCGTACTCGCCCCTCTTTCATGCCAAAGGTTTCATCGGAATTCGACCTCAACGAGCCTTTAGCGTTGCCTGTTTTTCTCCCGAAACCTTTGTCGCCGGCAGAGAGGGCCTTGCACTCGTTGGACATTGCTTGTGCCTTGAAGTTCTATGTCACGTGTACAAAGAGTTTTCAGAAGACTTCACAGTTGTTTGTGAACTTTGGCCCTGTGAACCATGGGAAGGCCTTGTCCAAGGCTTCCTTTTCAAGATGACTCTCCGGCTGCATCAAGCACTGCCATGGGTTGGCAAACCGTCCGCTGCCTGGCCGTCCGAGAGCCCACTCCACCAGAGCAATCGCTGCGACGCTGCTCTTCCTGTCTGGTTTGCCCCTGCTAGACATCTGCAGAGCTGCTATGTGGATGTCCAAGCACACCTTCACAAAGTTCTACTGCGCCGATGGGGATTCTAAGGAGGGGTCCAGAGTCGGCCAAGCGGTGCTACCCAACCTGTTTGCATGAGGTGAGTCTGTTCCAGAGGTAATAGCTAATTGCTTCCGTTTGCCACCTCCCGTGGTTGTGTAATGTTGTACTGCGGTGTGTACATTATTCATCTACATGTGAATCCATGCCAGACCCATGCTGGAGAACAATAGTTACAGGTAAGTAACTTAACCCATACTGTGCCAAATAGCCAATGTAGTGGACTGAAAGAGCTGAGGCTTGTCTGGGAGTTGTCGTATTAGGCCCCTCTCTCCCTACATGGATCTAGACCTTAGTTTGCCAATTAAATTCAATGGGAACGGATGAAGCAGTGGAGGAAAGACGGTATTGGTTAAACAGTTTCCAAGGGAGCTGGGACAGGTTGGAGAAAATATACTGTTTTTAGATGGCTGGATTGACCTGTGCCCAAGCTAAAGTAGAATAGAAGTTAGAGGGTAAATCCTATAGTATTTTAAGGAGAAGGTATTTATGTAAGGTCACATAATTGGGCTTGGTACTGTATGGTTTTTTTGATGTACTGGCTCTTTTCTCAAGCAGACCCTTGAAGCTTGTGCCTTTTTCTTCGCTAGGCGTACATTTTAACAGGGGGCAATATTTCAAGTTGCTGCAGCTACTAGCCAGCCATAAAGTCACTTGCCACATCAATTCTATGCATACACACAGCACACAATTTCTTCCTCGCCAAGAGACAAATATTACTAGCCAATGGCAAGTGCAAATCTTGGGCCCTGCATTGAATATCTCCACATAACAAACTCCAGACTTAATATTTGGACTGACAAGCATAGTGAACAAGTCCACAATAACTACGTGGAAGGCAATATGAATGGCGTCAAAGAGGGTAAGTAGAGAGGGGTAGGCCAAGTGTGCCTTCTGTATGCGTTGAAGGTCTTGCACCCTTTCTTGGGAAAAGTTCTAGTGATTTTTGGCTCAGGGTGGTGAGCTTTCGAGGCTTTCCACAAACCTTGGGTTTAATTGTTAGCATAGGTGTGTTGAAACGATGCACGAAGGGAAGCGGAAAACAAAGTTGGTATGCATAAAGCGTATAGTAACAATAGGAACTCTTAAATGAGATTGGGCTTTTATTCTGGGAGCAGTATCCTAAACCGTGCAGGCTGGAAGTTCTTATGTCCCGCTAGCGACTTTGTGGGCATGGTAATAGTGGTCTCGGAAGCCGTATACCTCTTTGGGCGTGATTGGTCTCTTTTAGGCATTATTGCGCATTATTCAGCCTGGTATGCACTCCTCAACCTTGGCTGCAGTTACCTTTTCCTGATGGTAGCCGAGGGAGCTTAGGTTCAACAGATAAGTAGACTGTGCTTATCAGGGTGCCATTTAGGGTATTATTCATTTGAGTTTTTGGTTACGTTCTACATGCCACCTTGAGGGTGCTGCAAAGCACTTGTTGCCTTGCACAGAGTAACATGACATGAATGTGAAATGGCAGACCAAAGCATGGCTTAATGTAATAGGACATCACCTGATATAGCCGGTCAGTGTAACAAATCCAGCATGATGTCTGAAAAATGTAAGTAGGGGTTAAACTAAAACGAAAAGGTGCAAAACTCCTTAAAACCCGTTCGGTTGCAAGATTGATATTGGGAAGGGAGAAATAAAATCAAAAAAGGAAACATACAGGGGAGGCGGGGGTTAGGGTTATGTATGGATGCAGTGATGGAGGGAATGGAAGTCCAAGAGGCGTGTGCATGGGGTTTGGGTGATCCTCCCCCTGCCCCCATTAAAGCAATAGGAAGGTGCACAATTGGAAGCACAATTGCATGTTAACATTCCGACAGAGATGCATTTAAGGACAAAAAGCACAGATCCCAAAAGACCAACATTGCATAACTTGCACCAATAACTGGACATTGCATAGCATGACATAACGTAGCAGGACTGGATAGTAGACGGCCACCTTTGCTTAAATGCGGGCAAAACACAAGTGTTTTTGTTTTTTTAACCAGCTGCCCTTCTGCCCTCTCCCCTTCAACTGGACTCTGTCCAGGAGTCTGCCTCCCTCCCCTGTCAAAAAAAGAAAGACCTTTGATGGTTTATTCAACCACTAACTGTGCGGTTTCTAAATCTCTGCATTACCACCTTTGCATGTTAAACAAATCTTACCCTAGCTTAATATGGAACACCCGGATAAAAGTGTCCTAAGTAGTAGTGTTGTCACGGTTGGACTAATGTAACTGTTTGTTTTTTTTTTGGCTCGCCGAGATACTCTTTTCACCTTTTGCATCTCATACAGAATAAGGATGCTCGTCTTGTACTTGGTCATAAACCACAGGACTGTATTTCCTCTCTTTGAAAGCCTTGCAGTGGCTGCGGCTGAAAGACGATTCATTTCAAAGTCCTTATTGTGTTATACATACATCTTTGGCCGATCTCGGAACTATCACTAAAAGATATAACCCTCCTCAGATCCACCAGAGTGAGGAAACTGTCTATCGCTGCTTTCAGAAAACAACGTTGACGATAACTTGGGGCCTGATTCACAGAAGCGTTTTATAATGGCGCAATCCCATAGGAAAACGTTCTGTGAATCGGGCTTTTAATATTTTGGAAACTCATTATGAAGAAAGCCACCTCATTCTGAAAAGGCTCAAGGCTTCCCTCTTCAAAATGGCTAACCATGCCAACTGGCCCAGGATTGGGGGCTTATGTGGACCCCTCTTCTTTTCGGCCCTTCTTCCTAGTTAACATGCATTTACTTTAATTCACTGCCTGCTCTTATACCCTAGTATGCGGTGTCACCCTGGTTGGTGCGTTGAAGTACTTACCTTACCTTTTTTCTTAGCCATGAACAGTTTACTCTTCTGTACTTTGCTTCTGTTCAGCTGGTGTCCCTTTCCCTTTCACCCTGAAGTCTGACTGTCTTGAGCACTGTGAATGACCTTTTTGTGTCCCCCCAGCCTTTTTCTTTGTATTCTATTACGCCGCAACCCCCTCCACCCCCATTCTGCATGTGGCACCATGAACCTTTCTGCATGCTGCAGCTGGCGTCCACCATAGTTTACTGTACCAGACCTGAAAAAGCATAATATTTTAATGCTGGGAATAGCGAAGTTAGCATTACATGGCAGAATGGTGGCATTGTGGTGATCTCATGAACTTAAACATTGAGACACTGGCGAGAGTTCTAACGTTGTGTGAGGTAGTCCAGTCTTTTCTAATTTAACATGGAATGCTGCCTACGCATCTAGAATAGAGTAGTCTTTCTTTGTCTCTTGTTCATAGGGGTCTGGGCACTTTACCTCTAATCAAAACGCCTAAATTCATAGCTGATGGATGCGGCACAAGTTAACTACATGTGAACCTGATTTATTTAAGATCCTATTGTGTTCTATCCAGTGTCTGAAGATGAAGCGGAATTAAGGCATTTAAGTAGGCAAAATACTAGAGCTGGTGGCTTGATGCATTTCACATAAACAGGTAGTGCCCAAGAGTCCCTTTTTTGCATAGTATATGCTGCATCCTGTGCTTTCGGCCAGTTTGCTTTGCCTTGCTCTGTGTGCCTTGCTGTTATCTGGGGTTACCCCTCTGGGGTGAACTCCTGAGTGTTGCCTGTTTCAGAGTTTGCTTTTATTGTATTCCCAGTGGCTCTGGAGGTATTGTACTAATCCAAATGCTGTTATACGTTTCCTGGAAGTGTAATTGCTTAAGGTCTCCATTTGCCTGCTGTGCATTTCACTAATTCAATGACTAAAGACTTTGCCAAGAAAGCCGACGTTTTTTCCAGTCGGCAAAATAAAGTTGCTGGTGCATTGATGCATTACATCAGGAATTCTCCCACTTTAACAGGTTCCACAGTGATCATTTTTCTGTTTTGCGCAATGTCTATGACTTACTCTGATTTCATGAAATTGGGATCCTACAAATCCTTTAGGAAATGCCAGTCGGGTTACACACTATCTGTCAAAGTTCAAAATACCTTCAGATTATTCTCGAGCAAACAACTCGATGACACAATTATGTATGTCGAGACCGAAGGCAGGCATTATTGTTTACTCTTTAAAGTTAATCCTCAACAACTTCTTTAAATCTTCACTCTGATTTACACTTTAATTTTTTTGGAACCGTAAAGCAACCAGACAAACAAAACTTACTTCACATGGTTTTCACATGGTACTACACATCCCTAGAAGTCCCCAGTGTCCTGTAGCTTTGAAACAAACTCCTTAACCAATCACGTACCAGCAGACTCTTTAAATAATAATCTGCTAGAGCCTCTTCCTTTTTCTTTGCTGTTTTTCAAGCAGATAAGACTACATTTAACAATAGTGGGAAGACAGTATGACTTATGTGCCTTTTATAAGACTGATTGTTTGGTAATTTAACTGTCTAATGGGAGGAATGTCGTGTTAATGTCACTAATATTAAGGAAGCATGGCTGTAAAGTGCGTGTTGCGCGTGCTAATATATTTTTCCTTATTTCGAACACAATCGTACTCTGCATCATTTAGCAAGTAGCGGGGCGAGCAGTCTCGGGAAGCGCTCCAAGGCCACGAGTCGCTCGCACCGGGCGACAAGAGCGCTTCCCTGAGGCTTGGCTGCATCCTACTATAGTGAGTGCAAAGTCCCTTTCCAGCTCCGAGAAGCCGGTTAGAGGAAAGGATCTTGTGCTCCTTATGCCGGCAGTGTGCACGCCTGGTGATGTTCCAGTGGAATTTTCAAATAGAATTCGGATTGTCCGTATCGAACAGTGAGGGTGCAATCCACAGGGTTTTAGCTCGACACAAGCAAAAGGAGGGCTCTCTCACACAAGCAGTCTGCCGCTTTTAGACACCGAAGGCACTAATAACCTGGGGCACTCGGTGACATTGGCTGTAATTACAGAATAATGGAGTACTTCACCAGATTATAGTGAGGAAGAGCCAGAGATTGACGGGGACCTGTCACTGTGCTTCAAAAAGGTCCTAGGGGACTCATTAGTAGTGGCTCTGTCACATGGAGTGCAGCCTATTCAGGAGTGCCTCCACGCTGTAGAGTCTCTGCTAGCTGAGAGGGGAGCGGCTCCAAAGAAAAGAGCTCTCATCCCTGGCGAGGGCACCTCCAGTAGATAGCCTAGAACGAAGGTTGTAGCTAAGGGGGAAGTAAACGCCTGGAAGAGCCTACAATCTTTTACTCTGCTGCCCCCGGCAAAGTGATTGGGGCCCAACAGACGCTCCAAAAGGTGATCGACCCCTTTGCAAAACTGAAAGATGCTTTCCTGTGAAAGTCAGCAGTGCCGAACCTTGTACCCCCTGCCCCAGGGGCAAAAAAGATAGTAGACACCAAAGATGGCGATGATACTTCTGAAGATGAGGTTGAGGGTATAGGACATGATGTGGCATTCATAACGCACCTGTACACAAGTGTTTCTAGGCGTGACAAGACCGGGGGTCGGGGGGACAAGGGAGGACAAATTAACGATCGTAATAGGCGTTGTGTCATTCAGATCGCGCAAGTGCAGGGAAGGGGAGAAGTGCCACGGAGAAGGGGGTGCAGTTAACTCACAAGTGCAGTCAGCGAGTGGCTCAGAAGTGCAGAGAGAAGGGACTGTAGGGTTGCAGAAACAGACCCTTAAGTGATGGGGAGCCTGGGGGCAGTGCAAGGGCAACTGGACATGCAGGAGCCTGTGCCCGAGTTCAGAGGGGGGGCCAGGTGACCAGTGTGCGGAGCAGTCCGGTGCATCAGCAGGGGAGAGGAAGAGCGAAAGTGGAAATGAAAAGGAAGGTCTTGAGTTGCTACCGGAACTGAAGGTGGTTCGGCTCAAATTTGAGAGGGGCAGAGAGGCTTTTCCAGAATGAGGCCCCAGCCGACGAGATGGATCTGCCCCCAACTCTCTTTGAAGAAGCATCTGACCCAGAGATGCATGAGCGGAGAGCTCAAGAAGGAATATATTTTGGTAGAGAAAGCTGGAGGTAGATCTGTCCCAGGCCCCAGAAAGCGTTGTGGACAATGCAGAGGGTCTTGAAGTTGATCCATGCAGCCACTGGAGATTTCAGAGCTGGAGAGATCCGATCCCTGGGCTTGAGGCCCAGGACAAGTCTTGCAGTCCTGTTCTAGATAAGTTCTAAAGGTCAAAGAGTAGAGGCAGGAAGATTTAGAAAGAGGCTGTTGCAATAGTCCAGTCTAGAAAGGACTAGAGCTCTGGGGGTGGTGAGCTTCTGGGGGAAAGTGAGAAAAGGAAGAATACCTCGGAGGAGGTGCATCTGATAGTTTGACTTCTTAGAGACGTCAGCGATGTGAGGAGAGAAGGAGAGGGTGGAGTTGAAGATGGCACCAAGGTTCTTAGCCTCGCAGGAAGAGTGCCCAGAGTGGGGAGTGGGAGGAGGAGGAGGTGGTGTAGTGAGGGGGGAGAGGGGAGAAGAGTGGGGGAGAGAGAGAGAGAGAGTGAAAATTAATGAATCTCAGTCTTATTGGCAGCACACCATTCCTGAATTGTGGTCAGTCTGTTATGAGAGAGGAAGCGGAGGTGGCTGAGGGGCATCCACATAATATTGAACATTGGGGCAGAAAATAGCGATGCGGTGGGCAAGAGGTTCCACGCAGTGGTTGAAGAGCCAGGGAGAGAGGTTAGACCCCTGGGGAACACCAGAGGTAGAGGGAGGGGAAGACCCCAGTTGGACCTGAGGGTCCGTCGGTGAGACAGGAGGTCAACCAGGACAGGGCCTGATCAGTAATACCAAGGTTGACTGTGTCAAAAGCAGAGGATAGATCAAGGAGAATGAGGACAGAAGGGAGATTAGAATCAAGATTAGAGAGCAAGTCTGAATGGGTGTTCAGGAGAGCAGTTTCCGTGCTTCTATCAGCTCTGAAGCCAGACTGGTGGTCAGGGAGGCAACCAACACATTCAGTATGTAGATTAAGCTGGGAGATGGGCAGCTTTTCCAAGGGGTTGCCCTGGAAAGGAGTGATGGAGATCTGGCGGTAGTTAGCCGGAGAGGAAGGATCGGCCGAGCGCTTTTTTAGAAGGGGGTGCACAAGAGTGCTTAAGGGTGGGGGTTCCAGTGGCAAAGGAGTGATTGCAGAAATCGACCAAGGCTGGAGCAAGGGTGTCTATGTGCTCCTCGATTGTTCGGGACGAGCAGGGCAGAACCTGCTTTGATGAGACTTTCATAGATCGGACCTATCTAGAAACATTGTCAGGGGTGAACCGGGGAAAGGAGAAGTAGAGATGGCCTCAGACGGGCCAGAAGTAGTAGTGGTGGTGGTGGTGGAGGAGGAAGAGGAGATGGAGGAAGAGAGGGTTAACAGGATGCCCTGAGTTTTAGTAGTGAAATGAGAGGCCAAGGCCATGCAGAGTGTGACATTTTACAGTCGGATGGAGATGATGTGGACGACGGCAACACAATCGCTAGCAAGATAGCCCATACACCTAAGGTGACCCCAGCAGCGAACGTTTGCCAGGAGGAAGGGCACTACACGACAGGCATGTTTGTAGACTTCGGATGCCTAATGCTTTTGGGGTCAGAGTGGTTGCCATCCCCTATAGTGACTCAATACATGGCACACTGTATACAGAAGCCTTTGGAGAGGAGATCAGTTTCACCTGCTAGGCAAGATATGGAATCGCCAGGCGCAAAAATTGTCACCTTCATCACTAAAGCCACGAAGGACATCAGGAAAGGGGTTAATCGTGCCTGGAGGAGTTGCCAGGACAAAGTCCTGGACATAGCGGGTCCACTGGCTAAAATAATGGACCTGTATGAAAGAGCCTGCCTGCTAGCCAAGGTGTCTGCTTCCACCAGCGAGCCTGTGGAAGCGGACACCTTGGCTAGCTGGGTGCAGAGGACGCTATGCTTCTAACGTCAATTGTGCCCACTCCTCTGAGAGACGGCGCAGCTTCTTGCTGAAAATAGACAGAAAGCTAGGAGACCTGTCCAACTATGAAGCAAGCGAGTCCGCACAGGGGATGCTTTTCGGGGAAACCTTCTCTAAGGAAATGTCCCGATTCGTGGGGACGTATACGGCCCTGGGAAAGGTGCAGTCCTCCATCCATAAGATTTTCCCCGGACGGGTTTTCGCAGGGACCGGCCGACAAAGGCGCTGTTCGGCTGGTCAATTTAATTCCACAAGGAGGCCCCAAGGGCCCAGTAATGCGAAAGTAGGCAGTACACCGCCTTTTTTCCATGCCAGCATGGTCGCAAAGGACACAGATACTACAGACCGCAAGGAGCTGCTGGTTTAAGTGCACAAAGCAAGCATTGCCCCAGGGTTGGGGGGACGGACATTGCGGTGTATGGATAAATGGCAAGCGCTATCAGGCGATGCTTGCGTCTTGCAGACGTTGGCAGGCTTCGGGTTAGAATTTGTAGGCTGGCCGCAGTGCGTACCGGCACAGTTAAGGATGACTTAAGCAGAGGTGAGGCTCCTTGACGCAGAGCTAGGCAACCTCCTGCACAAGGGAGCCATAGAGCAGTGCCCAGACAATCGGGCAGGGTTCTACAGCAATATGTTCCTGGTGCACAGGAAAGGGAAGTAAAGGCCGGTCATCAATTTGGAGGAGCTCGACAGCTGGCTAGTATACAGCACTTCAAAATGGAGGGTATTCACCTCCTCAAGGACATTCTGCGCAAGGCGGACTGGCTGGCAAGACTCGATTTGAAGGACACGTATTTGACTATTCCAGTAGCGCAAGGTCACAGGCGCTTCTTGAGATTCTTGTGGAGGGGGCACAGTTGGCAGTTTGCTTGTCTCCCTTTCAGTTTGTGTTTCTTTGATATCAATTTATTATGCCCAGCGACTTGTTCCTAAAATCCTTTCGGGTTTGTCTCGCGCTTGTGAGATAATCAGAGGAAATGGAAACCAAACCTCCGTTCTGAACAATTGGTTTGTTTCTCACAAATGACTCCGCCACACTTTTCAACACAAAAGCTAGTTCTGTTTAATTATAAAGTACCAATCCTGTGGAAAAAAGCCCATAAGGATAACACTTGTTTCAGCGTCCAGTGCCTGCCTCAAATCAGGGCATTAGTTTTCTCAAATCCCATATTTCATGGCTGTGTCAAGTACAGAAGCCGACGCAGAAGGACACAGTCATGAAATATGGGATTTGTGAGGTGGGATTAAACCTAGGGAAATACATTTAATGGACTAAGCAATGCAAATATACATATGTGAAATATATAATTTTGAGAAACGAATGCCCTGATTTGAAAAAGGCACTGGATGCCGAAACACGTGTTATCCTTTTCAATCTAGCCTCCTCACCCTTTGCGTTTACCAAGGTAATGAAACCAGCAGCGGAAGCCATCAGAGGCAGGGTATCAGGATCAGGACGACATCCTGATCTTGGCTCCACACAAGGCACCGCTGGTTGGTCAGGTCCGCTGGTTGAGCACTCTGCTGACCAAGATAAATTGGAACTGATCCCGAGTCAATGGCTGGAGTTTCTGGGGTTTGTCATAGATACCAGGAAAGTCACTTAAGAATTGCTGTAACAGAAGATGAAAGGGATACAGAAGAAACTGTTAGGAGCAATGCAGAAATTGCATATCTCGCGTCGGAATCTAGTGAGGATTGTGGGGCTTTTGACAGCCTAGATTCATGCCATATTCCCCAGTCCCCTGCATTACAGAGCCCTTCAGTGGCTGCAGATTAGGCATTTGCAAGGGGGAATGAAGTAGGTCCCATTGGACTTGGACGGGAGAGCAGAATTGGGCTGGTGGTTGCACAACATTGAAGCCTGGAACGGCAGAGCCATCTCCGGGGACGTGCCGGAATTGGTGATGGTCAAATACAAGCAGGTCCGGTTGGGGCACGAGGTGCAGCGTTTCGGAACAGGAAAAAGAAATGACCAAGAAAATGGCCGCCGGGAAAGGGAAAACTGAGTAATTTTTCCCTTTCCATGGCGGCCATCGGGAGTGGATGCGCTGGGAACAGAAGTGTTCCCAGCGCGTCTGCTCCTGAGAAAAAGAAAAAAAGGAGCAGAAGGTAAGTGAGGTTGGGGGAGCGGGAGAGGAAGGAAAACCTTTTTTTTTTTTAAAAAAAAAAAGTACCTGCGTGCCCTGCGGGGGACAATGGAAGCCCCCAGCCGTGTGCGCAGAGCGGGGATGGCCCCGCCCCACTCGGAGTCTCCACACGGCTGGAGGCTGCCATCGTCCCCCACTGGGGACGAAGGAGCAAGAAGGTAAGTGGGGAGGGAGGAAAGGTGGGGGGGGGGGGAGAAAAGCCTTACCAGAGTCCCCGCGGGGGGCAAAGGCAGTCTCTCAGCCGTGGGGACTCTCGGAGCGGGGATAGCCCCGCTTCGAGCCTCCTCATTGGCTGAGGGGCTGCCACGCCCCCCGCCGAGGACAAGGCGGCTGGAATCCCGGCCGAGAATCGAAGGTTTCTCGGCCGGGTAACGACCGGCAAGAGCAAATCAAAATGCGTGTTGCATTCTGCTTGACTCTCGCCGGGTACTAATATACTATAAAACACACAAAAAACACCCCTGTGGAAAGAAAGCAAAAACGCAGTCTGACGATGATGCAAGCACTCTGGGTAATGTGGGTGGGGTGAAGGCAAATAAATCACCACATTGTTACCGAAAGAATATGTCTTGGTTGAGAAACGTTTCTAATGGATGGCGTAGCAGTATCTAGGGGTCTCAAGTGGATCAATGGGACTGGGGGGGCCTAACCTGGAAACAAATGCTCAACAACGTTTCAGTTAAGTAACCAAACTCTGGATAGTTTGGAGGAGGTTTAAAGATTCTCCTGTCAGAAGCAATGGGCTTAGTGCTATAATCAGATACTTTAGAGAGACATATTTCGTAGCAAAGATTATAGGTGTCCCATGCAGGGAAGGGGCAACTACCAATGCTACTTGACTGAAGTGCCCTAGACTGTATTCCTATACACAGGTTCCACCAACAAAGTTAAGGCAAAGGTAGCTGTTAAGGGGGACCTTATGCCCCATATAATTAAATGGTGCTCAGGGGACAGAGCTCTGCAAACCAGCCCCTATAATCCTAGACAATGATCCTAGGTAAGTCTTACGCTATTCAGGGCAGCTTCTCTCACCATTGGTTGCTGTGTAGTCTGTCCAGGGGTTACAGGTCTAGAGGTTTCTTTTTGACAACTTTGCCAGCTGGGTCCTTCGGTCTCCGAGATCTGATGGTGCTGAAGACCACCAGGCTGAGCTTGGGCTAAAGGAGGACCTCTGCTTTTGATTCCATGACAGTGGAGGACCACCATGATGCTACAGTATAGATAGGCAGCCAGTGTGACCCAGCTATGGGTATTCCGGGACAAAGATGAAGAACAAAAACTCCAGAGGGGCTCCTGTACTTGACAGTGAGCTGCAGCAGGACAATGAGGTCCAGGTCCCAGGATGAGGGTGCACTGCAAGATCCAGCTAAAAGGAGTCATCCCCATTTCAGATGATGTATTCCAGCTGCAGGCCCATGACCCTGCTAAGGTCCAGGAGGATGATAACCGCAATGCAGAACTCAAACTGGTTAGACCCACCACTGCTTTGTCGTCTTTCATCTTTTGGCTTCGCACTACCAGCTCACTAGCCACATCAAATTCGACCCTGCTCGAAGATTGCCATCAAGCTGCAGATTGTGAAAAGATAGAGGAAAACATACTGAAGCGAATCGTAAAAGTCCTCCTCGCTTATCCCCTATGGCTGGACTTGCCTATAAACTGAATTATTGCAAAAATAATGGCAGCTCTAGCTTCACGGAGTTTTGTTATGTTAAAGCTGTATTTGTGGATAAATAATGATTACGTTCTCTGACCTCATTTTTGGTTTTGGGACAGCTGGCAGCCTAAGCATTTAACTTTGGAGAAGTCCTAAACAGCCTGGTTACTACATATTTCAGCTTACTATGAAATGATCTAGCATTGTGAAGGTTTGTTCCTGCGTTGGGCAACTGAAATGCTCTGGCTATTTATGGGGCATAAGAATGTGGGCGTATGACCCATTAGAACCCTGGAAAGGGGCACTAGCCAATCGGGAAGCTTGGCTCGTGGGCTGTATCCACTGGTAGAAGCCTGTGTTCTGAGCAGCCGGAGTGCTGCTCTGCCTGCGCCCCCTTCCGAGCGCCTTCACCACTTAGCTTTGCATGCCTCACCCATGGGTGTTAAAGTGTGTTTCAATAAAAAAGAAAAACAAAATCTTACCTGGCTGCTCAACGCTGTGCTGTATTTTGAACGTTTATTTTCCTTGTTGAGGACGTCAAGGTCCTCTAAGGAAAATGAACCTCTGAAATACAAGGCAGCAAGGTAAGATTTGTGGTTTTTTTTTTCTTTTTTTTTTTTTTTTTTTAAGAAAATTTTATTTTAAGCATACTGTTAGCACCCAGATATGAGCTACGCGGGTGCTAATGGCAACATACCCCTTGGCAGCAGACCAACTGCAGTGGTAACACCAACCTTTGTTATTAGTGGTAGGGTCAGTAAAGGGTCTGCTATTTGGTTGTGTGATGGGGTATTTCTTACTAGTACAGGCGTTTTTTTTTCTGAAACTGGAGTATAACATTCAGTCTTTGCCTCACCATATATGACAGTTAAAAACACTGTGTAAAGATTAATAACCAGAGCTGTAGTAATAAAACAAGAACATTGCCACTTTGTCACAAATTATTGTTTCTCATTTAAGCAATAATCACCCCACCCCTCCTGCTTCACCTGCCGGAAGCAGCTCAGTGCCCAAGTTGAGGGCCCATTCAAAGCGAGGGACTTGATGCTGGGTCCATGTGCCATTATCAGATGCTGAAACCCGCTTAGTAGTATGATTATTGCTACTAGCACCATAGGTTTACGTCCCTGGGTGTTGACAGGAATTTATTAGTTTGAAAGAACGGGTCTCGTGATTGCTGTGAACTGTTTTGTTTCAAGGAAATCCTCGCCCAACAAATCCGTCATAGAAATGGAAGGCTAGGCTCCATGCGCAGCCCCTCTTCCATTTCCATGGTGGCTCGGACCTTGTGAGAAGTGGCATTGCAAGTGGGGAGGGGTAGGATGGGAGTGGGGAGGGCATGGAAATGCGGCTGGGGAGGGAGAGTGAAGATCGTATGCTGATGCGAGCAGCTGCAAGCTTGCTCAGGACGGGAATGGTTGCCCCCTGGCATGGTGCTAATATTTCAGAAGACCAGACCACGTTCCTTGCATATAGTTATGCTTCTTTGCATCTCTCCGGTTCTCCCCCTCCACTTTTTAATGCCTTTCTTAATTTTGCCCCTTTCTAGTTGGTTTCTGTCTTTCAGTTCTCAGTTTCATATACTTTCAGGTTTCCCAGGATCCTTCTCGGGCTCAAAGCTTTATAAACTTTGTCAGGCCTTACAAGCCCTATTATTATCTAGGTGTGTCATACAACTTCTCACCACCCCTCTCCGGCTACAGGTGCATTGCCAAGGTGCCTCACACTCCACGCGTGGCACTAGGTTCTGGGAATCTGAGGCTTTCTACATCAGCCGCTCAACACTTTGTCCTCCAGCTCTGGACAGACCATCAATTTCAGTCAGCCTCCACTTCTCAAATGCCTCTACTTGTGCTCCGATTGATGTCAAGCTTTCATTTCTTTCAAATTCCCTAGGTTCTGGGAGACTCGGTCCTGCCCCTTTTCCCATCATGGTTCGCTTTCTTGCTTCTGTCACAGGATTGGGGAATATCGGGTGCTAGAAACTTAATTGGACTACTTTGATTTTGTCTGCTATTCTCTCTGTATGTTTGGTGAAGCCAGTATGTGCAGTTGGGAGTTAGTGGCCAAAAAAGGTTAATGAAATGCTGGCTGTGAGATTACACACTGTTTGGGCTTCATCCCAATAGTTTTTGTAATGGTTTACATTTCTTTTTTTCTTTTTTATTTATTTTTTAGAAGAGGTTTTAATTGTACTGTGAGCAGAGTGCTTCGTTGTTATGTATTGCTTGAATAATAAAGGCTTAACCCTCCTCATTGGGGCCTCTGAATAGATTTGTTGTTGTCCCTTGGACGGTGAACTCCCTCTCATTTTAGTGCTCGGTGGGATGTTCTGCTTTACCTTGTATTTGTCTTAACAGTAACACAACACGACTATGCACATGATCGATGCCTCGGAATGCACCAGTAATTAGTTAACGTATGACAAAACCAATAGAACAAATGTCCACGTAAAAATGTACCCTCCACGTATGTGCTAGCTGTGCGTTTCTGCATTGTCATTCGAGAATACCCATTTGATCTTCAGTGACTTTGATTACGATCTTGTTTTCTTTAGCCGAAGATGTACATCACTTCGCTGTTCAACAGTGGCAGATGCTGTTCACTGAAATCTGGGTACATATCCATGTTGGCTTTTAACCCTTTCGCTGCATTGGCTTCAATATTTTCCTATAGAAATCAATAGCACTTATATCTACACAATTTATATGCTTGCAGTGAAAGTGTTACATTTGGTAGAAGAGCACGAAATAAGAGCATTGGCTGTGTACGAGTTTAGAGGGATGATACAGCCTCACGCAGTTCCCCATTCTAGCAACGTCCTTCTTGCAATGTCTCCTTTTAAGTAGCAATTGGATGGTGTTTATAATCTGGGGGGTAAATGTAAAAGTTAATTGACCATCACATCTTCAGGCTCGAACACAGCATGGATGGATACTCAATTACCAGGATGATTGTTATAACCGCTAGTCCACGTATGCTCTAGCTATGTTTTCTACTGGAACACTTATATGGTGAGAAGTGTGCACCCGTCAGTGAGATGGAGTTGATCTGTTTTTGGAGACGTGAAGTAATAGGGCGTATAAAACATTCATTACATTGTGATTATTAGTAGTTGGAAATATCCAAGTCTGTATCACTTGTGTGGTCTGATGAAAGAACTGAGCATTATACCTCCTTCTCTTTAAAAATGTCTTGCAGACGGTGGGTGACCTTGTGTACACTACTGAATCTGCAGATCAGTTGGCTCCACCTGTAGAACAGGGTATTTTAATTGCATTAGAAGATATTTCTTACTTAGTCTGTCAGCGGGGTAGTTTGAGCTAGAGGTCCTGAGGGTTTTGCTTGGTCTGGAAAGATCCGGGGGTTCGTTGATGTCTGGACTCTGGTCTAGCTAGCCTTTTGGTTGTAGCCCCTGAGCTTCTATCCGGGGCTACAATCAAAAGACCTGGGGCTTTAGCCCTCCCCCCAAATCTCCAATCCCCCTAGCAACACACACATCTGGGTCACTGCTTTCCTCACTGGGGTCCAAGCATGGAATGTCGACCGTGAAGTGCCTGGATCTGAGAGTATGACACCACCACTCTCCCACGATTCTGGAAATGCAATTAGTGCTTGCTCGTGAGCTAGCCTCCCCTGTCGCCACTTGTTACTGTTCGCTTGATCGTCATTTATTTTTATTCTTTTTGCCAACAGAGCCAGCCAGAGCTGGGGTGCAGTTTGTGTGCAGTTCAGGTTACTCTTATCTGTTTTCTCATTAGCAGAGCAGTGAAGTTGTACATCTTTTGTAAATACTGGCATGTGAGGGTTTTTGACAATGTTTAAATGTTTGGTAAGCAAATTGATTAATCATGTGATTAAAGGAGGAAGCTGATGGCAAGGCACCTGGTTTATGTACAGGACTGTACTTATGTTTGCTAAATCCACTCAAGAGAATGGTCCAAAATGCATCAGAGGTCCTACCTGGAATCCAGAAATCAGTTTTGGAGAGTAGTGTACCTAAATTATACTTTGAACTTATAAATCGGTGTACAGCGAATCTCCAGACTCTTATTGCACTGGCTGCTGCACCCATGCTAACTGCAGTGTCCGGATTCTCACAGGCAGTGTTGTGGTTAGGCCAGTGCCGCTTCATTATGCGGCTTCCTTAGATTACCAAGGGGTATGGATCAACAAACATTATGGACAATGTCTGTTTTTTTTTTTTTTTTTTTGTTTGTTTTTTTTTTTTATGGAAGTGATCCAGGGAATAGAGAAGGTCAGTTAAACAAAGCATCCTGGACTTCTGTTCCATTTACGATTACAGTATGAACTGGAATGCTGTTTTCCAGACTGTTTCTGTCATTGTATCTCTTGGAATGCACTATTAATGGCCATGACAGTTCCTGGTTTATGCATTACTAGCCTAAGTACCCGGTTTCGCCCAGGATGTCCATTCTCGGATTTATTTTCATATTCCACTTGAAAAAGATGAACAAATATTGTTTGCCACAAAGGTCAAACGCGATACATGTTAATTTCACTAATTAATTGAACACCAAACTTTTATGTACCACTGAATTAAATTCTCACATGAATATCATATTTGTATGCTTAATCTGATTATTTGTAGGGTTAGCAGTGGTGGACATTGTTGCTGCTAAACACACACCGCAAATAATCAGAGTAAGCATAAAAATATGATATTCCTGTGAGAATTTAATTCAGAGGTACATAAAAATGTGGTCAATTAAGTAGTGAAATTAACATGTATCGAGTTTATTGCAAAAGAAATCAATGAAAAGAGACACTCCCTCTCTTCTAAATAAAATTAGAAAACAAAAAAAACGCAAGACCAGTTCACCACAGACAGCGCTTTGATGAGCACTTTCTACAAACACCTGTAGATGGTGCGTGGAACACCAGAAAACGTAATGCCGAACCCCCCCCCCCAAAGTTATTTATCTTGGGAACGGGATGACCTATCAAGCTAGAAATAGTTGCATTAATGTGGCAATGAAATAAAGAATCTCCCATGCAGAATTCGTGACGCCAGACATCACCGTTCATGAGAAGTTACGTCCCCAAGATCAATGCCACATACAAACCCACAAACACGATATATATATTCTGGATAATTTTGTCAGATAAGTGATTGCAGTATCTCCTTTTGAAGCATACATTACTTGCCGCAGGCATTTTTAAATCTCGACTGAAAAAAGTGACATTTTCTGCAATGCTTTACTCTACATCTTCAGCGAGCCACCTCTCAAATGTTCTCGTTTCCCTTTTTTGATATGTTTAAAGAAAAGGAACTGCCTATCCTATATTGCATAATGGGAGAGTGCTTCAATCAGAAACCGTATACAAGAGGAAAGTAAGTGGTTGACGCAGTCCCTTTGCAGGGTGCTTTGTAATGGGAGCAGTGGCTCATTTAGCCATGCATGGTGTGGTTGGGCATATGTGGAACATACACAATCGGGACAGCATACAGGGACTCCTAAACAATATTGTTTGCACTTTACTAGATGGTGCATAATATACATGAGGTACGCAGGCTGTACAGTAATTGCAGGGACTTGGGAGTGGAGCAATGTGGTGGTTGGGGGTGTCAGACTTTTTAAGAGAGGTGGCATTTCGGGGCATTCTTGAAAGCGAAGAGGGAGGTCAAGTTTACGATGGAGTGAAGCAATGAGGAAGTTCCCGTGATTGGGGAGGGTAGGGTTGCTGAGTAGGATACAAAGCAGGGACAGGGTAAATTAAGAGATGGAGTAAGGTGCAAGAGTTGCAGGGTCCGAGTGGATGGAGGAGGAGGCAGCAGTAGTAGAATGGAGTAAGAGAAGGACTGGCAAGTCCATGATTAGCTTTGCAGGTCAGAAGGAAGAGTTTAAATAACCACTGTTGCCTCTTGAGCCAACGTGCATGAATGTGGTGAACGGAGGTGGCAGAGAAGGGGGGTGGGCGGTAATAAATGGTATGGGTTGGAAAGTTTAGAATTGTATTAAGGGGAGCAAAAGAATAAAGTGTGGAGCAAAAGTCAAGGTGATTTAGTACCAGAGTGGAGGATCGTTTTTGTGAGGGGGGGGGGGGGGTAAGCATGTGAATGTTTCTGATGTTGAATAGGTTGAGTCTGGCAGTGGTCGCAGTAAAGGAGATTAATTGGTGGTATTTGAGTTCACTGCCAAAGATAACCCAGAGTTTGCAGTTCTTAGTTTATGGTTTGAGAAGATCAGTGACAAGGACATAGTTGAGGCGGCCCTGGGCATTATTAGTAGGTAGTTCAGTTTAAGTGGATGTCGGAATAGTGCCTTGGCATGCCTTCCAATGCCGGAAGCACAACAAACAGTTCCAGATACGAGAGAAGAGGTCATGAGTAAAGTATGGGAAGGCAAAGAAGATAATCAGCAAATAGATGTGCGAAACTGCCAGAGAGTTTGCATTTTGCAAGAAAAAGGGTTTTGGGGGGGAACCGGGAGGAGTATGAAAGGAAGTGGTGCCAGGAAAGAGCCTTGGGAGAATCCTACTAGGACCTAGGTGTGTTTTGACATTTGAGTTCTAAGAGATGGAAGCGGATTGGTTGGAGAAGGAAGAAATCCAATGAAGTGCAGTGTTGTGGATGCCACAATGACGGTGCAGAGGAGAGATGGAATCAATTGTGTAAAAGATGGTCGGTAGATAAAGATGGGTGAGGCTAGTGGAGATTGATGAGCAGTAGTACGAAAGGCTGCGGATAGGGCAGAGAGGGAGATTTTGTAGGAGAGGAGGAAGTGGCAACTGTGTTTGTAAATATAGACTCATACCTGTGTGGAGGCAATGAGTATTTGAGGAGGTCCAAGGCTGGCTGTGTGAGCTAGAGCAGGTGATGGTGCACAAGGAATAGTGAAGTTGAAAGGGTCAAGGGAGAGCACAGTTGAAATTGAAGACTTGTTTGATGGAGAGGGATAGGGTCGGTATGAGCAAGGACCTGACCTCTGTTAAATAAGGTGCCATTGAGTCAGGTTTGAACTTTCCTTTACACATTGGTGTATGAAAAAGGAGTAATGCTAGATGGTGGAATCTAAGGAATTGTGCTGTTAAATGTCTTAGAGAATGGTGGGAATGGGTGCAGTATAAACCCCTTCTTAGCATAACCACCCATACTCCATGTTAAAATGCGTGCTACTGTTATTTTGAACAGATTGTCAGAGCTGTATAAAAATAAAAGGAAAAGGGGGTTGAGAGTCTGTGGTGTGGGGAACATATATAGCCGGTGGCCCAAATAGGGCCCCGGTTGTAAGCTTAGCTATATGCTGTCCCCTATGGGAAAACTTAGAAAAAAGGACGCAGTCAACAGGGGAATGAAGGTGTGTGTGCGCGCTACAGTACATAACAATGACGGTCTCGTCAAATCGGATAACTGTGAACAGGGGAGTGAAGCAAGGTTGTGTGCTGGCTCCCCTGTTTTTTAATCTTTATCTGATCAACTTTCTGTCACGTTTGGAGGCAAGTGCTCTCTGCTCCCTTAAAATGGGCAATCACAGGATTGCTAGCCTATATTATATGCTGACGATCTTGCAGTGTTTGACCATACATACTGGGGAATTAAGAATTTATTGACTGAACTCGCCTTGTTCTCAAGAAAATAAATGGTAGGTGAACTTGAACAAGACAAAGTGCATGTTGGTGATGGGCAGAAAGATGGAGTAGAATTGAAAGGAACACTGGGAAGCATTTGAAAATGTGAGGAGCTCCATATATTTGGGGTTGGAAAAGGGCTTAGTGGCCAAATATTTTCACATAAAGGAGGCCAAAAAAAGAAGCCCGCCAACTTGCCCTCCTTGTCACAAAATTTGCCAGGAAGACTGCAGGATATACCATGCAGGGTATCTTGATTCTTGTAGGCAGTGTTTCTGTCCCATGCTGCTGTACGGCCTGGAGGCTTTAACTATGAACGAGATTTAATGGCTGGATCACGTGGAAGGGTTCTTTGGCGTACCATCTTGAAATCACATCCTTCCACGCCAATGGAATACTTAAGATTATAGTTGGGACGTAGGACGTTAGGAGCATTATGCATGTGCACATTTGAGAGGTTTGTCCAAGCTATGGTACCATCAAAAACCTTGGATTTTATTTAACTATTGTTTAAATTCTGGGACGGACTCCATGCACATTGCACTTTTTCAAATTTGAACATGTATAGAAAAGCATTTGAAGACTAGTGTATACTCACATAAAGTTTTTGGAAACAAATGGTGCGTAATAGTGGCACCTGTAAAGCTCTTAAGAGAGTTTGCCTAAGAGTCAATGGCAGCAGCTCTGTCCTGATTTGTTTCTTCATGTACTGTAGTATTGTGTACATTTTGCTTCATGAAATGGTAATTGGTGGCTTGTTATATTTTATTACTTTTGCTTTGAATTTTGCATCTGCATTGTTTTATGATATTGTTATATTCAAATGATTTTAGATGTTTTTAGTATTATGTATTAGTTACTAGTGGTGTTTGTGTTGTGTGGTGGATAGAAATGATTTAGTGATCTGTGATTTAGTGATTAATTGGAGGTGGCGGGGCGGAGGGAGAGATTGAAATCAAAATGTATTAGAGACGGGCCCAGAGGAAATGTGGGAAGAATTGTGTGGTGTGTTTCTATGGAAAATGTTTCTGGAATTTATGAAATTAGGAAGTAATGAAGTAAGGACATTTTGGAATATTTAAATTTTGTATTTACTGTTTGTTGTTTGCATGTTTTTATATTGTCTGTCTATGTTCTTAATGTTTCTTAAAATGTTTTGTAAAAGTTTTTAAGAACTAAATACAAATAAAAATAAGTAGTGTGTGTTTATTTGTGTGTGGGGAATTAGAAAGGAAAGAACAAAGGGACATAACTCCCCTGGAATCTCTAGAATAGACTGTTAAAAAAAAGATAGCTTAAGAGAGGTCCGAAGAAAAGCGTGAAGGAGAAAGACGGAGAAACCAAACCAGAGGGGGAGGAGAAAGAAAATAATCACCCCCTGGTGGGGGACACAAGCTCGAGCAACCATCCTCCGTGCCCCCCCCCCACCCCTCTTTGCAGGCTCAGACAATGTTGCACCAGGCGGCATGTGGACCATGGGGATGGGCTGCGTGTCAGGAGTACCACTATGGCAGGTGGTGGCCAGACCAGACAGGCCCAGGGTGATGAAAGGGCCCGGGCAGTGTGCATGTGGTTGCGAGGGCCGACGATGAAGAGCCACCCAGTCCGGGATGCCTCATTGTGGCAGCCCAGGTGAAGAGAAGCCCCGGGCTGCCGCAGTGAGACGGCCCTTTTGAAGTTCCAACAGCCCACCCCCAGTGTCTCGACGACACAATTCAAAGGGGGTGGGGGAGGGTGGGCCGGGAAGGTTAAAAGGCTGTGTACATGGCAGTGTACTTGGAGGCAAGCCCACAGCAACGAGGACGCCACCTGAACTAAAGATGGAGCCTGGGCCTGGTGGTGTGCACACGCCAATGAGGATGTCTGTGGTGTCACTTACCCTATGTGTCCCTCAGACCCCTCCAAGGATGGGTGGGCTAACTGAAAAGATCCAGAGGGAGGGACAGAGAAAGATGCATGCAGAGAGAGAGACTCACAGACAGACCCAGAGAGAGAGAGAGAGAGAGACGCACATGCAGAGGGGGAAAGAGACCCGAGAGAGAGACAGACACACACCTACCTAATGGCATTTTTGATTTTTTTCATTTTATCTTTGACTGGTAATTCAAGACCCAGGGGCATCCCTGAAAAATATCTTCTAAGGGGCTAGTCATGCTTTGGCCATACCTTGCAACTCATTTGATTAATTTGTCTGCTTCCTTTATTGCGCAAGCATTGCAGCTTTTACACCTAGCTGGTGAGTGGATCATAACTGCCAGAGAAAACAGCTTTCTTAATTTTTTCGAAGGGTCTCTTGTCAAGGGTGATCTATTATTGTCTATCTTTATCGTTATGGATGAATTAAGTTTTGTTCACCGTTATGTTCGCGTTTTCCTAAGGCCTTTGATGTCCCGATTAGGTGCATGGCATCTGAAGTGGCTTTCTGTCAGAAGTTCCCTGCTGACGTCTGCTTTCACAGTTGATGACCGTGACATCATTGACGTGGAAAACTGATTTCAGGAGATCCCAGGGCCTTTGTATATGGCTAAATTAACATACATTTAAAAAAAACAAGTTTTTTTATTAGAAGACAGCCTTAAGCACCCGTTGGTGCTCAGGGTATGTGGGCATCAAGTAGGACATCAACAGGCTGTTTGGAAAGTGGTCCTGTACTGGTGAATACCGCCTGCATGCCAAGTAGCCTGACTGGTGAAAGGAAGCGCCCCCAATTTCAGCACGATCCTCCCCGCAATGAGAGACAATAAGGGACTCTCCCGTAGTGGGAATAAGACCAAGACAGAGTGCGGGTGAGCGTAAGTGGGAGTTTATCCAAAGATTAGGGCATGCAAAGAACTCTGCAACCTCCGAGAGCGCTCTGTCTGACAATAGCAAAGACAGGCGTATTTCTAATACAAAAAACGTCATCAGAACCTACACACTATAGGGGGCACAAGTTAATTGGGATTGGGTGGCGTCGACTAACTATAGGTGTTGCTGCAGCGTGGTTGGTCTTGGCGTGAGGACGTCACTGGTCAGCCTCGTGGGTTGGGTTGGGCCTGGCAGGCCAGCTTGAGGTCATCCGAGCGGTGTTGGTATGCTGGGGCAGCCTGTGACAAAGATGAATACCTTTCCTGACTCGTTTGCCCTAGGCCATGCACACTGCAGTTATTCAAGAAACGACATCTAAGTTCATCAATAAATCGCTCAGTAGTTTGTCTTATAAAATAAACGCAACACATGAGGAATGCACCTCGTGAGAGGTCCGGTGGTTGTCGGTTGGGGTGAGATTTACCTGTGTCCCATTGACCGGTATTTTAGGTCGAGGGGCTGGGCTCTGGGGCCTGGGCCGAATGATATATGTCTGTCTGCCGCGTTAGAAGTTATTATATAAATGGGTCTCTGTGTCTTGTCCCAGTGATGGGGGTCGTCATGATTCTTGGGGCGGTCTAGGGGGGTTGTGGGATTTACGAGAGGGTGCTGGTAGATCAGTAGATTCGAACGTGGGTTTATTACCGTGCTGTAAATAACACAGGTGGCGGGCTCTGGCCTTGGGTGCGGTACCGGGGCCTCTGATTCTCTGAAGCGGCTCCAGCTTGGTTGGGGGAGGTGAGGGAGCGCGGCACATGCCTTAGCTTCTTTATCTGGCAGGCTTGGTAGGGTGGGAGGGAGAATGGCCTTGCATATATTCACAAAGGTTTTTTCCTCGTGCGTTGCTAACTTTTGAATGCAGAACTTTTATAATGTTCCGCCTTATTTTGATGTTATTTAAACACACATATATATTTCAATTTCGTTACACATTTCTTTAATACAGTCGGTCCGAGTACCTTTTCATTACCTAACAGTATATTTACTTCATGGTGTGATTATTTTATGTACATTAGACGTTACACGAGGTAGTTCTAGGTTATGGCCTACAGAGATTAATGCTCGCTGCTTTAGGTGATTAAGAAAACATATATGAGTTCAGGTTTCTACATAAATTTGTAAGAACACTTATACAGATAAAGGCTACACATTTGGTCGACATCTTTCTCTGTGGTTATAGCAGCACTAGTCCAGACCTGGGGTGGTATCATGTAACGTTGCATCTTTATAGTTTATTCACAGTTTACAGGATCTGTTTAAACAGAGGTAGTTCGTTAATACCAATACTTGAATTATTTTCTACTTTCTTCAGATAGTGATGCTTCAGCTTTTTTCCCGTCACCCTGGCCTCGCGGACCAGGTCGTGCGGGGTGCAATATTACATTGTGAACGATGAAATGTTACAGTGTTAACATCTCGGGTTAGCTCATACCCGACTTTCTCATGGGAACGCGCTCGCAGCGGATCTACCAGGGCTACTGCGGCGGCGGAGATGCATGAAAGGCCCTCCAAAGGTGGGGGCCTCGTTACAGTGTGCTGAACTCACGCCATGTTTGCTAAACAGGATGGCTTCTAGGCCTAACTGAATTTTGGTATATGCAGGGAACGGATATGTGTGGGCAATGTCGTCGGCGGGTGACCCCTCCTCCACCTGGGCCCGGGTGGCATGAGGGGACGGCCACCGAGTCATGGTCCTCACCTGGGGAGAAGGCTGCAGGTGAGGAGGGCCTCGCGGCCAGTCCTCCCCTACATTTCCCCCCTTTCGTTACTAAAGTAACGAATTCTTTAGCTCTTCTAATCTTCTACATTCTTGCTCCTCTATCACTGCGTCATCCCATGCAGGTGTTCCTTTTCTAGGCATCCAGGCTCTGCATACCCCCCTCAAGCTCTCACCTCTTCTAGCATACTCATCTGGGGTACATGTTAAATATATACAGTCACCAGTTTCTTCCAAGTCTACCCAGACCTCCTCATACCATTCCAGTTCCACATCTCGGGGTTCTTTGATAGTGGTGTGCCATAGTTTATCTACTATGTACTTATCACGGCACATAGGCACTAACTGGTATTTGGGAGTGTTATCTGTTCCTGTCTGTACATGTACTTCTTGTGTCGCCTTAATTGTACCACCAGAGTTGCCCATTGTCACCATCATCATTGCACCGTTAGGGACTGCGTTAGCACAACATCGGAGGCCCACCTGGCACAGGCAGAACACCACGAGGAGGACCACCACAACTGGTATCAAGAACTTCATCGCCATTCCAAGCCATGAGGGAACCCAGGAGAAGATATTGTCGAACCATGAGCTATCTTTAGCCCCACCTTCCAGCTTCATCTTCTCTCCCAGGTTATGTACTGCTTCAATGACGTGAGACAGGGACCCATTTTCTGCGTCTTCAGAAGGTACGAACGTGCAGCACGCACTTCCTATTTTTCGGCAAACACCTCCATCGATCGCTGTTAGCAGGTCCAGAACATACCTGTTCTGCATGGTCATTAGTCGCAGAGCTCGTAGTTCCACCTTTATTATGTTGAACCCCTCTTCAGTGTCATTGGCCAGCTGAATCAGTTCCCACCGTGTGATCTGGAGCCATTTTGCATTTGCTCTTGCTTGGACACTTGAAACTAGTGAGGCAAAAAATGTTTCCACGGAGCTGAACAGGCGATACCTGTCTGGGATCTGTGCCAATAAATCGGATGATGCTTGTGATATGTAGTTTGATGCTCGCTTGTTCCGTGATAGCTCCTCTTCTTTCCCTCCGGAGGACAGGACATAGAGGTGCGCTTCTGCAGTGGGAGACGTCGCATCCTTGTTCACGTTTCCTTGCGTCCTTTTATTTTCGTCGACGTGACTTTCTGGAATCACCATTAGGGCCGAATGCAAAGTGGCCATTGAGCAGCTGCCACTCCATGCCTGGGGAAGGTGCAAGTAAGCCTGATTCCCACATACCCAGTATGTGTCCATTAGTGCTGCTGTTCCTTTTTTCATGTCTGGGATGGTGAGAGTTTTGTTACAGTTTTTATTCGTTCCCATTGCCACTTTTCCTTCTCCCTTGAAACATAGTTCGTTTTGTATTTCACTTTGTAGCTTGAAGGGTTTCTCCATCGCTGTTACCCATGTTAGTTTAGAGATGTGTTCTTTCCATATTGGTAAGCACGTTTTTTCCATCCACCGCAGCTTGTCTGGTTGGACACCTCTCAGTGCTTCCGCTTTGCACAGTACTTCTTCATCTTTCCATTTGTTTTCGGAAAACAGCGTCCCTTGTATTGCAAAGAAAGGTTCTTTAAGACAGACCACTCCAGACGCTTTTGAATAGCACGTTTTGTTGTCCTGTATCATTTTGAAAGAGACATCGTGTGCTTGGAAGGTGTTCTTTATTCTACACAGTGTGAGATGAAGGAGACATTGGGCATCCACAATGGGCAATTCTCTTGGCAACAACACTTTGGGTGTACCTGATGCATGGGGGATGAGCGAACAGACATAGCAGCTTTCATTGGTTGTCTGTTTAGCTGTTGTACTCATATCTGCATACCATTTATTTGCTTGGTGGGGGTGTCGTGGGTCTTCCATCTTGTCCAATCCTAACCCATAATACTCATCATACCCCCTCCTACTTGTCTCTCTTCTTCGCCTACTTCTCTCCCCCCTCCTATACCTTTTAGTTTCGATAGGTGAAATAATAGGTCCCCCTCTCTCATTCCCACCCCCCTTTTCCAATTCCTCATACAGGAGCTTGTGTTCTGTCATCGTAATTACCTTTCCATTTTCCTCAATAAACAACAAATCGCTGTTTTGTATTGGGGCGGGAAGGGTAGTGGGGCTGTTATATATTTTAGGTAGGGGCATTGTGTCATTTTCCATATCTTTATATCTTGATTGTGACGGGGCAGCAGTGGGTGGTGCAGTGTAGTAACCCCATACAAGGCGTGATCCATCCCAGACCAAAAAATCACCTTCTTTATTATACATACTTGTAATTGAATTCGTGCCAGGGGCAAGGGTGGTGTTACTCCCCCCTCCCCCCTCGTTCATCTCGGTAGAGATGAACGCTATGACCCAATATGTCACTAGGCAAAATATTGAGATGAAGAACACAATAACACACATTGATAAACCACATTCGTATGAATATGTCAATCTATCTACTAACATTTCTCTAAATCTAACAAATCTATTAGTTGCAGGCTGCCCATTCGATGCCATAGTAAATCCTGTTTGAAACATAAAAGTGCATTAAGTACAAGCATGTAAACATTTATAACGTTGTGACATTTTTTTTCGACAAAGTATGGGAGTGGGTGAGGGAGGGGGTGTGTCCACATACAAGGTAACTTTACAATCATTACTATCCGTACATTATTTCATATATAAAGAGGAAAGTCGAGAGGAGAAAAAAAACTTCTCTAAAACAAAAAAAAAAAAAACCGCAAAAACCTTCAAAAGTTGTAAAAAATTATATATATATATATACACATATTTATTTCAGTACACTTGTCGTGCGCCAGTCGCGTTCAAGGTTCATCACTTAATGCACACAAAATTCCCATCATTCATTCCGCACAACTTCATTGTCCGCAGTTGCCTGTGCCTCGTCCTGCACCTCACTTTCCACGGCGCTATAGGCTCTGCGTACGTCTGTCAAATGTACCCAGTATCGTAGGCCCTTCACCTTTACTGCTGTGGGTGTGCAAAACACTACCTCATAAGGGCCATGGAAACGTGGCGCATTCCACCTTCGCACAAAACTTCTGACATATATGAGGTCACCAGGCATTAGTTGTAATGGTTTTTCAGGCAGTCTCTCTCTTTCTGTTGTGTTCCCCTCCTCTCTTGTAGAGGGGGGGGCTAGTTGCTTTGCAATTACGCGCGCTGCCCGTGTCAGTTTTTTCAAATACTCTGTGAACTCCTCTCCCAATATCGCTGCACTTCTGTGTGCATCAGAACGTTCACGGAGAGGCGAATGCGCTGTGTGCATTCTCCTTCCCGTGACGATCTCATGCGGGGACAAATGGTGGTCTTTACTTGGCTGATTTCGTAACTCAAACAGGGCCAAAGGCAGGCAGTACATCCAGGTCTTTTTAAGGGAAAAACACAGTTTTGACAATCTGCTTTTTAACAGACCGTTCATCTTTTCCACTACGCCATTACTTTGAGGATGATAAATCGAACATAATTTGTGCTTTATTCCCAATAGCGTAGTCACTTCCTTGAATAGTTCATTAACAAAATGTGTGCCGTTGTCTGAGCGAATAACGTCGCAAATCCCCCAGCGCGGGAATACTTCCCGCACTAGGAACTTCGCGGCGCCCTTCGCATCAGGGCGCGCACAGGGGCCTGCCTCCACCCACCTCGAAAATGGACATACAACCACAATCATGTAGCGAGCCCCGTTACATCTTTCTCCCATGTCTACATAATCAATGTGGAGCTCTCTGAATGGGCCATTTGGTTTTGGTATCGTTCCTCTTAGTGTGCGCAATGTCATACCTGAGTTGTAAATCTGACATGTCGTGCATTCTAAAGCTAGCCTTGTGATGTGTTCATGGAGGCAAGGTGCAAACCAATCTTCTTGTATGTCCGCCATTATGTGTTGCTTTGCATTATGTGCGGGAAAGTGTAGTTGTTGAAATGCTATTTCTAACAATGTAACTGGCATTACCGCTTTTCCTGAACTTTTTTGTCGCCACAATAAATCAGTCGGCGATTTGCTGCATCCCCTCTTAGTCCACAGCAATTTTTCTTCTGCACTAGCTCCCTCTTGCAGCTCTATTATTTCCTGTGTGGGCATCATGTTGTATCCGGTGGGGACCTCTTGGCTTGCTGTGTGGTGCAACATGTACTCTCCTACTACACCTTTCTGTAAATACGAAGCTTCTTTGGCAGCGGCGTCTGCTGCCGCGTTCCCCAAAGATATAAAATCTGTATTTGTGGTGTGGGCTTGGCATTTTACGATGGCCACTGCCGTGGGGTCTTGCAGGGCCTCAATCAGTTCTTTCAATAATTCTGCATGCTGAACCGGTGTTCCGTCTGCTCGTCGAAACCCTCTCCGCCCCCACCGTGCCAACCCGCCGTGTACTGTTGTTGTCATGTATGCTGAGTCGGTATATATTGTCACTGCGCACCCCTTGGCGGCATGCAATGCTTCTATTAGCGCTATTAGTTCTGCTGCTTGGGCTGAATAGTGTGATGGGAGGCGGTGTTGCACTAGTGTCTCGTATTCATCTTCCTCTAATCGTACAACTGCCATACCCACATGTTTCTCTCCTGTCTCCATGTCTATTGATGCTGACCCGTCCACGAAATACACCTCTCCCTCGTTCAAGGCATTCTCAGAAATCACTTGATCCTGATTTTCGTCACCTGTGTATGTAGCGCAGTTGTGGTTCTGCATGTCCTCTACGGTGCACGCCTCTGTGATGAATGTGGCCGGGTTCACTGTTTTACATCTTACTATATGGATGTTTGCGCTGGACAGTATTATTTCATATGCTGTGGCTCGTTGTGTCGTCAATGTGCTCTTTGATCGCTCTAATATTGCAAAGAGTGAGTGTTCCACAAACAGTGTCACAGGACAGCCCATCACTATTGTGGCACTTTTCTCAATTGCGAACGCGGCTGCAGCTAGGGATTGCTCGCACGCGAAATGACCTTGCATTACTGCGTCTAGGGTGCCACTATAGTAAGCCAGTGGTTTGTGCCCTAACGATGTCTTTTGTGTCAGTACTGCTGTCATCAGTGTTCCTTTGCAGTGTGAAAATAAGAAGAATTCGCGCCCATAATCTGGGTTTGCCAGTACTGGAGCGCTTGATATCAGCTCTTTTAGTGAGTTAAATGCTGTGTTCATCTCTCCTGTCCATTCTATGTGTTTGTTGTCCTGCTGTGCCTCTTTTAGTGCCTGTAACAAGGGCCTTGTGTACGCTGCATAATCCAATATCCATGCTCGGCAATAGTTGCACATACCCAGAAATTTCTGCATCTCTTTTACTGTTTTGGGCTCCCCAACTGTTCTAATCGCCTGTGCCCTGTCTGGTATGATCCGCTTGCCATCCTTTGATATCAGCTGTCCCAAGTATAGGACCTCTGTCAGACAGTATTGTAACTTCCCCTTGTCCACCTTGTACCCTTTATTGGCCAATAATGTCAGGAGTGTTATTGAATCCTTTCTACACTCTTCCTCGGTTTGTGCACAAACCAATAAATCATCAACGTACTGAATCACTGTGCTTTCTATAGACAAATTCCCCAGATCTTCATTTACTACCCTGTTGAATATGCTTGGGCTCTCGCAATATCCTTGTGGTAGTCTGCAGTGTTCAAACCTCCTCCCCCCTAGTGTAAACGCTGTTAAGTACCTGCTCTCTTCTGCTAAGGGAATCGAGAAAAATGCATTTTTTAAGTCAATAACTGTGAAGTGGGATGCCGTTTTCGGAATGTTGCACAGTATTGTCGCCGGGTTCGGGACTAAAGGGAACTCCTTCTGAATCACATCATTGAGTGGGCGTAAATCTTGTATCATCCTCCATGAACCTCCCTTCGCCTTTTTAATCGGGTAAATGCATGTGTTGCATGGGGAGTTTGAGGGCACTATTATTCCTTGTGCTAGCAGTGCATCTAGTGTCTCTCTGATCCCTTCTTCTGCTTCGCGTGACAATGGATATTGTTTTACCCGGGGTAGGATTGCTCCCTGTTTCAGTTTTATTACCACAGGCTGAACCCCATGTAATAACCCCACATCATGGGGGCCATTTGTCCATATGTTAGTGGGTACTAACCTCATGTCGTCATCAAAAAATGCATGTGGTGCTCCTACTACTGCCATTAATTCAACTTGAGTTTTCCTAGCTGTAACTACAATGTCGCACGGCATTGCTAGTTCCATCACTATTTCGCCATCTGTCTCAGTGTCAGAAAATAGCTCCTCGTCCGAGAGCTCCCTCAGTGGGATATTTGCATTTGTACACAGTACTGTCCGCCACTCACATCCTTCCATGTCCACGCCAATCACACATATTCTGTTTGCTGACACGTGTACTGCGTGTAAATCCAAAGATAGCACTGACCCGGGAGCAGTGTCGGGGCTTGCTATGGGGCGGAAAAGGAATTCGGCTGGAATCCTCCAATCCATCCTTTTTAGTTCTGGTACTATGAGAGCCAATGTTCTCATGCCCTCAACAAACATCTCCTCGTTTCTTGGTAACCCTCTGATCTCTTGCATGATTGTGTGGCCGTGTATTACTGCTAATATGCGGAGGGGGCATATGCCTGGCGTCGAACATACGATACCGCTCCCTGTGAATGATATTGTCATATTTAGTTTGCTTAAGAGATCTCTCCCCAGCAAATTAATGGGAGAGTGTTCATAGTACAGTAAGGGTGCTTTCACTGTTTTACCCCCCACTGTCACATCCAATGCCTCTGTGTAAGGAACTTCAATTACAGCCCCAGAGAACCCCTGCGTCTCTAACGTTCTATTAGATAACGGGAACCGGCCCTCTCTAATGCATGATTTCTCCGCTCCCGAATCCACCATGAATATGAACTGCTTGTCTCCTATCTGCGCTCCTATCAATGGTTCCTCTGATGCATTGTGGGTCGTAGATAGTACTGGACACGCAAGTGCTCTCTGTGGGCTGTCCTATGCGGGGTGTCTCATTGCCCCCCCTTGATCAAAAATGTTCCCCGAAACTACTGACACCCCGCTGTAAGGTGCGGGAGCAGGAGCTCCGTTAGCTACTGTGGCGAAAGTGTTACCTGGCGTGTATTGCATATTGTCATTATTCTGTGGGTGGTTTTGTGTTCTGTACTGATGTCCGTGTAGTTGTGCGTTACTTCTTTGTCCTACATTTTCTGGTTGTTGGTATTGTCCCATGGGGAGGCCGTAGGGGCTTCCTGGGTGGGGGTGACCGTACTGTTCTATCTCCTGGAACCCGTTGTTTTGTCTGCTCCTGCACTCTCTTGAGTAGTGCCCCCATCTCCCACAATTCCAGCAGCTCCCCTGTGGACCTCTGGGACCCTGCCACCCATTTCCTCCCATTCCTCCATACCCTTGTCCTCCTCTTCGGCCCCTGTACCCACCTCTTCCCCCTCTTGGGGCCCACTCTTGCCACGTTGGACCTCCGTTCTGCTCCTGCTCAGTCCACTGTCGTTGTCCTTGTCCTGCCCAATTTGCTGCTATTCTTCCTTGTATTGCTATTTGCCCCTCCTCTCCTTCCTCTCCCTCCCTCATGAGTGGGAGCCCTGCTACCGCTGCTGCAACCTTCACCAGTTTTGATTGTACCAACTTTGCCTCGTCTGCCAACCTTTTCTGTGCTACTTCCCTCTCTCTCTCTTTGATCCTTTTGCAATGGTGCACTATTATACTTTGGATCTCTGGCCACCCCTTTGCCTCGACGCCCGCTATTTTATCGAGTGCCTTCTGCACCTCTTTTGGGAGCCCTCTCTTAATGATAAAATAAAATAGAGATGTGGATTGGTGCCAGGGCGTGCCCGTTTCCGCTCTCCACATCTCCTGCACCCGGAGAATGTAATCCATAGCATCCTCCCCGTCATTCATTGTACATTGCATTACTGACTGTAAATCAGGGGTATCTGGGAATGTCTCCTGCAGTGCGTCCCACACCCTTGCTCGTACTGTATTAAAGGAAGCCCCATCATGGCGATCACAGTCTAACGTCACTGCCGGGAAACCAGCCTTAGCCCATACTCTGTCCGCTTGATCTCCTACTGCTGTTACTAGTAGGCTTTTCACATCGCCTACTGCCAACGGTATGCCGGCGGTATGTTTCTCAAATGCATATATCCACTTGCTCGCCCCTCCTGACAGCTGGGGCAATAATTTCATTAAATTAGCCTTATCCATCTGAGCCCATGGTATATAGTTTGGTCTTCCCCCCCCTCTGTGTATCAATGGAAGTTGTAGCTTCCCTTTTGCGGTTGCACCCTCCCTTTCCTTAGTCGCTGCGGACTCCAACGACGCCATCTTCCCCACCCTATTTCTTAGTCGTCCCATCCATTCGTCGTCTATAGTCCCTAGCGAACATGCACCGTCCACCTCCTCGCTTTCCCCTCCTACTGCCATACTCAACCTATCACTCTCATCCAACCCTCCTCTGACATCACATAACAAGTCCTCTCTGATCCCTCTCTCTCGTGATACATCACCAATGCTCCCTTCTACTGCTCCTATCTCTATTATTCGTGTCGGCTCTTCCTCAATTCTGAACAGTATTTCCCCCTTTTTCCATCCTTCCTCAATGTGTCTACTTTCGCTCGACGCTCTAGACGTGCGTCCTGATTGTATAGGGGCGCACGCCGTGCGCTCACATATGTCTTTTATTCTTGAGAGTTCATCCCTTGCCACAGTAAGCCTCGACTCTAAGTCACTTGTTAGCTTCTCTATATCCACCCTCTGTGTGCTTCCCTGGGCGCGCTCTCTGGTGCTTTCGTATGGCGGGGGGGCTGTTGGTCTTTGTAATGTACCAGTTGTGGGGGGAGGCACATAAGTAGGGTCGCTATACCCTGCTGCGGGGGCTGGTTTAGGTAATATCGGGTACTAACTAATCACCTCCGTAGGTTGTTCCGTACTTAGCTGTTCCTTTTCCTCTCTTGGAATCATCAGTGGATTATCTGTGGTGGAAGGTAGATCACTATTTGGTGCCGGAGCTTTGGGTGGGGGTACTTCCTCAAACAATCTCCAGAGGTCTAATATCTCCTTCCTATTTTGCCATTGTTTCCCCTTATACTTGAGGCTAATGCATGCTCGTACCATATCAAGAACGCTTTTGTCAAAAGACCCTCCCTCGGGCCAAATCTGGGGCAGACCCTCCCCTTTCAATTCTGTTACCCATTGATCGTGATATTTATTTATTCGTTCAGCGTATCCCGGTAAGCTCTTACAAATATGTGACAAGGGAGTTTCGGCCCCCATATTCTAAATCACTAACACAGCCGTGTCCACCTTTTTTACTTTTAGTTAGGTGTAGATATGTGTATGTATACCTGTATGGCACAGACAAGAGCGGACGTCTCAAAAATTATCACCCAATTTTATTCACTGCGCAAATCCTTTCTCACTTACCATAGCTCATCTCCTTCCCATTCCCATACACTCTCATGGGATTTCACTCGCAACTGATCAAATACCAGTTATGGTCAACACTCTCTGGCGCCACCTCGCGGTCAACCGTTCGTCTCCAACACTCACACGGTGCGCGCACCCTTCACAATGCTTTTCCACTCACACCTCGTCTTTTTTTTTTTTTCCTCCCTTTCCTCCCTGGCCAGCTGTCCCTGTTTTTCTGCTAAGGTTACTATGTTCACGTCTGTACGTGCCACTACTTAATCCCCACTCCTACAAATGTGCTCCCTATTTTATAGTTCTTCTACAAGTATATTCACCTTATACCCTTTTCGCTTTCTCCCCCTGCCCCGTGGAATGGAAAAAAGAAATAGAGAGAGTAGCAATCACTAAAAAATATTCCCGGTGTCTCCCTTTGCCAGACACCAATAACTTATTTCTTACTTCTTCATATATTCCCAGTACTAGTTTAGATAGCACTATGCGGCGCCGCCTTCCACCCCCTTTCGGAGCTAGGTTTCCGTCACTTCTACCACTTCACTTATTTCTTACTCCTAATGGCCATATGCAAAGAAAAGATAAAGAAAGTTTCAAGACCCGTCTTTAGTAGACCCCCGTTATTCTTCTCCTCTACCTGTCCCCGTTCCTCTGTTCACAATTTCCCCTCCCTTCCCCTTTACGATCGCTCGCACTCAGTACTCACGTGCCCGTCTTGAACCGATAGTCTCCGAAACTGGGTCCGTCCAGGCGGTGTCACCGGTAACTCAACGGTCAGCCCCTGGCTCCGGCGAGCGGCACTCAAAGGGGATTTTTTTCCAATCGGGATCCCGTACCCTTTCTCATTGAGTGCGCACTTCTTATTGTGCCGGTCGCCGTTGGCGGGCAGCCTCCCGGAGCCGGCTCACCGTGCGTATCCCTTCTCGACCGGAGATTCTCGTGCTACAAGGGGGTCGTTAAAAAGGAGTTAGGAAAAATAATTTGGAGATATCACGCTATCGGGGTCACCACTGAAAGGAAGCGCCCCCAATTTCAGCACGATCCTCCCCGCAATGAGAGACAATAAGGGACTCTCCCGTAGTGGGAATAAGACCAAGACAGAGTGCGGGTGAGCGTAAGTGGGAGTTTATCCAAAGATTAGGGCATGCAAAGAACTCTGCAACCTCCGAGAGCGCTCTGTCTGACAATAGCAAAGACAGGCGTATTTCTAATACAAAAAACGTCATCAGAACCTACACACTATAGGGGGCACAAGTTAATTGGGATTGGGTGGCGTCGACTAACTATAGGTGTTGCTGCAGCGTGGTTGGTCTTGGCGTGAGGACGTCACTGGTCAGCCTCGTGGGTTGGGTTGGGCCTGGCAGGCCAGCTTGAGGTCATCCGAGCGGTGTTGGTATGCTGGGGCAGCCTGTGACAAAGATGAATACCTTTCCTGACTCGTTTGCCCTAGGCCATGCACACTGCAGTTATTCAAGAAACGACATCTAAGTTCATCAATAAATCGCTCAGTAGTTTGTCTTATAAAATAAACGCAACACATGAGGAATGCACCTCGTGAGAGGTCCGGTGGTTGTCGGTTGGGGTGAGATTTACCTGTGTCCCATTGACCGGTATTTTAGGTCGAGGGGCTGGGCTCTGGGGCCTGGGCCGAATGATATATGTCTGTCTGCCGCGTTAGAAGTTATTATATAAATGGGTCTCTGTGTCTTGTCCCAGTGATGGGGGTCGTCATGATTCTTGGGGCGGTCTAGGGGGGTTGTGGGATTTACGAGAGGGTGCTGGTAGATCAGTAGATTCGAACGTGGGTTTATTACCGTGCTGTAAATAACACAGGTGGCGGGCTCTGGCCTTGGGTGCGGTACCGGGGCCTCTGATTCTCTGAAGCGGCTCCAGCTTGGTTGGGGGAGGTGAGGGAGCGCGGCACATGCCTTAGCTTCTTTATCTGGCAGGCTTGGTAGGGTGGGAGGGAGAATGGCCTTGCATATATTCACAAAGGTTTTTTCCTCGTGCGTTGCTAACTTTTGAATGCAGAACTTTTATAATGTTCCGCCTTATTTTGATGTTATTTAAACACACATATATATTTCAATTTCGTTACACATTTCTTTAATACAGTCGGTCCGAGTACCTTTTCATTACCTAACAGTATATTTACTTCATGGTGTGATTATTTTATGTACATTAGACGTTACACGAGGTAGTTCTAGGTTATGGCCTACAGAGATTAATGCTCGCTGCTTTAGGTGATTAAGAAAACATATGAGTTCAGGTTTCTACATAAATTTGTAAGAACACTTATACAGATAAAGGCTACACATTTGGTCGACATCTTTCTCTGTGGTTATAGCAGCACTAGTCCAGACCTGGGGTGGTATCATGTAACGTTGCATCTTTATAGTTTATTCACAGTTTACAGGATCTGTTTAAACAGAGGTAGTTCGTTAATACCAATACTTGAATTATTTTCTACTTTCTTCAGATAGTGATGCTTCAGCTTTTTTCCCGTCACCCTGGCCTCGCGGACCAGGTCGTGCGGGGTGCAATATTACATTGTGAACGATGAAATGTTACAGTGTTAACATCTCGGGTTAGCTCATACCCGACTTTCTCATGGGAACGCGCTCGCAGCGGATCTACCAGGGCTACTGCGGCGGCGGAGATGCATGAAAGGCCCTCCAAAGGTGGGGGCCTCGTTACAGTGTGCTGAACTCACGCCATGTTTGCTAAACAGGATGGCTTCTAGGCCTAACTGAATTTTGGTATATGCAGGGAACGGATATGTGTGGGCAATGTCGTCGGCGGGTGACCCCTCCTCCACCTGGGCCCGGGTGGCATGAGGGGACGGCCACCGAGTCATGGTCCTCACCTGGGGAGAAGGCTGCAGGTGAGGAGGGCCTCGCGGCCAGTCCTCCCCTACACTGGCCATGCCTCTCACCCAGGGTGCTAATAAGTCAATGGTTTTAAGTATACATTGAAAAGCTGGCAACTCACAACCCAGTCATGCTGGCCTTACACCAGTGCGCTGACCATAAATTTCTCATTGGCAGAACTGGAATTGGATTCATGGATGTCTTCTTCTGCTTCTGCAGATGGTTCCTATTCACGAGATTAAATGGCGATGAAAAGGTTTGTAAGCGGGGTGGATTTCTTTTGACTGGTCTTTTCCTGGATCACATGCTTTGGGGTGTGCATTTAGAAAAGCCATCCTTGACAGATTCGTCTATTGGTGTTGGCACATACTTGCGCTGGTCTTTCAAGTGCTTGATAATGATTTTGGTGAATATTCCTCTGCATCTGTAAGGTTGATGTAACCATACATATTTTTAAAGAGATATAATTGATGCTGTTTCATGATCTTGTTGGAAATTAAACTCTGGTCCTACAGTAGCAATCAACCATTTTCTGCCGGAAGAGCAGATTTGAATCCGGATCCTGTTTCTTCATCAATACTGCCTTCGATGAACTACGCCTTTACCATCTCCTTTGTGCAGAATCTGGGTTGTTGGTGTTTTTTTTATCACTATCAGGTGGCTCAGTTGTATGGGCCAGTTGGTCAAAGATGCATCTTCCACAATCTGCATGGCTATTTGCAAACATTTTGATTTTTATTTTGATTTGCAATGAACTGTTCAATTTGACAAGTTTGTGTTTTAATCGATTTATTTATAGCCGCTGATTATTTTTGACATTGTCATCCTATAGAAGGTTTTAAGGTCTATCGTTGGCAACTGCTTGTCCATGGACTTGGAGAGCAAGATGTTCCCAGTGCCTCAAGTCCCTGTCACATAGCGGCTGTTGCAATGCAGCACTGTGGGTGACTCATTCGGTTCACCATACTGACTGCTGTGAACGCCCAGACTTCACTTTCCCGACTGACAATGCCCACAATGTCTCAAACACACCACACTCTTACTATGTGATTGACCACACTTAATACAAGTTAGCTATTGGTGAAATTCCCAGTAGAGTGAACATGGACTAAACCGGAACAACTGATGCATGCAAAACATAAAAGAATGAGGTATAAACTGATGCAGCTCTGGCTTTTTTTTATTATACACCATGACTGCGGCATAGGGGCCAAACGCACACAAATGGGGAAATCTACTAATAGTCTGCAATACTGACATTCTAGA
This sequence comes from Ambystoma mexicanum, assembly GCF_040938575.1. Taxonomy (NCBI): domain Eukaryota; kingdom Metazoa; phylum Chordata; class Amphibia; order Caudata; family Ambystomatidae; genus Ambystoma; species Ambystoma mexicanum. The sequence goes on along the minus strand of NC_090932.1, from coordinate 1,174,073,446 downwards.
CCAGAGTAATAGTACTTTAGCCCAAAGCATTTGCCACAGGCTCGTTGACATTCAAATACTTGAGTGGTAGGTTAGGGACACATGGTCTGAATGATTCCAATGTACAAGGCTAAGTCTGCTCACCACTTGGGTTTGGAGTTTGTAAAGCAACTACTGATCAAAGGCAGGTGGCAAGGTTTCCCAACAAGCGCTTGGAATATCCTAGCGCCTGATTTAACAGGGCTATGAAATTGCTCCCATTGCTGCATTCCGTTGTAAATCAGATTATAAATCGAGGCTGCCTATGGGAGAGATGTTTCCCTTCATTTCATATTTTAGATTGCCTTCAGGCTATGCAAATGTGGTGTGGGCACAGATTTCCAACACCCATTAATGCCTTCTGCTGTCTGCTTGTGGCAATTTTGTACTCCTAATATTCCAACCCCACGTCTGTAGAGAGGCTTATATTCTGCAACCAATATCAACTTCAACTTACCCAGTAACTCCCACAACCTCCTTTTGACACCAGACTCATTGGTCCACAATGGAAACCTGAGCAATCTGCATATTACATACTCTGGTGTTCAGGTCTATGCACAAACATATCGTGTCTACCTGTTGCACTGTCTCATTGCAGATCTGCATTCTCCCTACTGTCCCTATTCCTTTCCGAAGACCGTCACAAAGTTTCAGATAGCTCTCACTACTAGCTCCTCTACTGAAATTGCCTTTTTTCAGGTAATGTTTTTATGAAGTCGATGAATATCCATCTCCTTCAGCCCTCATTTGAGCGTGAGATTGAAGCACCTGTGGACACTGCGATCTGTGGTACGGCCTGCAACCGCCTTTAGAAGCAGTTTTCACAGCCTGCCATTTTTCGACAAGCCCAAAGCTCCATCTGTGTTGGCTCCTTTGGGCCTTCCCCCTCCATTCCTTCCTCTCCCTGCTCCTCTTCCTCCCCACACACACACACGCCTGTCCCCTCCCTGATTGGCTGCCGTGTCCAGGAAGCACTCTTGGCTGCCTGCCATCGAAGGGTTCAGGCAAAGGGATCCTCATTGGGCATCTCCATCACATGTTTGCCTGTTCGCCATAGGCGCCCCTCCTTGGCCCCTGTCTGCTGCAACAATCTAGTATGGGAGAGCTGATTTCTGCACCCTTTAGCACTTTTTTACCCTTGGTACTGCTGTAGGTCTGCATTTTAATCTGGCTGCTGTTTTGAGCCACTACCTAGCCACTACCTTGCATCTTTTCCCACAGGGATGGTGCCGTGGACCAGTGTTTTGAACCTAGCGGAATTTTGACACTAGCCACTGCTTTGCATATTTGCAGCAGGGATGGTGCCGTGGACCTGTTTTGGCTCTGGTTGTATTTTGAATCTAGCTTCTCCTTGTGCCACTACCTTGCCTCTTTACCCACAGGGCAGTGTTGTAGGCCTGCACTGAGAATCTTGCTGATGTTTTGTGCCACTACATTAGATCTTTCCTTCAAGGGCACTGTTGTGGGCTTGTGTTTTGAATCTCACTGTTGTCTGGTGCCACTGCCCTGCATCTTTTCCCACAGGGATAGTGCTTTAGGCTTGCATTTTCGGGGGACCCTCTGGTACGCATAGCACTCTCAATGGGCTATAGCTGTATCCTGCCAAGGGCACTGTCACTCCCCTGCATACCTCTGCAGCAATTCACTTACTCGACTTCATAACACAGATATTCTCTTCCATTAGAACACTGCTGAGTCCACAACAGAAATGTGGTCATGCTGGGCATATAATTAGTCTCCTTTACTTGCCTACTCTCCTGACAGTCTATCACAGCACCCATGCACTAGCCAGATCTCCATGGTGTCACTAGCAGGGACTTTGCCAACCCTCCCTACCTTCGTGCTGGCTAAATGCACACATGCATTCTAAAAAATCTTCCTTCAAAATCTCATACCTCGGCACTCGGTCCTCCAAGGGCGTTGTCCCCACAGCACTTTGAGGCCATACCAATGGAATGGGATGCTATACAAATGCCATATAACCTAACATTAACTGAATTTGACCCCTCATTTGCATGACAGTACTTTCCCTTCATCATGCATTGTGAACTGTTTTCTCTTTTGCCAGATATTATCATTTCCTACTGCTGCCGATTCACTGCACTTGTCATCAATACATTTTCAATACATGTATTTGCATAAAAAGTACATCTGATGGTGAGACATAACCGACTCCATTAAGCCTTTTGACATGTTGGTAAACTGTTCCAAAACGTTCTCTCTCCTTTTTCCGAAATCTTCCTTTGCTATTAGAGATACATTGTGATACGTTATTGTAGAAACAGTATGCCATTTAGTGCCTCTTTACAAAACCTTGGCAAGTCCATGGGCAATGTGCATATTTACAGTTTTTAGCAGCACCCCAATACCTTTTGCTCTTCACAAGCACTAATAGCACTTATGATCACTGCCCTGCAAACTTGCACCACACTATCAGTCCATCAAATGCCCTTGCTTACTAATCCTACACATCTGAAAATTACTGAGCAGAACCATATACCGAGGACCGTCTAGCACCTATTCTTTGCTAATCCCAACTATGTGAGAATGTATTTAGCAGAACTAAATAACGGGAATTTATTTAGCAGAACTAACAACCGAGGACGTCTCTAGCACCTATACAGTAGTTGGGACAGATCTGGCTGTCGCCACCCGTCAGTCTTCACCAGAGCAATTTGACCCAACAAAACACAGGGAGAACCTTAGGGTAACAGGCCAAAGGAAGATATCACTCTCTCGACAGGCACTGGAAGGTCGATAGAGAAGCACACAGACACTCGAACGCACCACTATGCCATCTCTTTCCTCTGCACCAACAAATGCAGCTGTACACATTCGATTAATTTGGCCTAGCTGCACCCATACTTGTACACCTCCACAATCACCTCAACAGTCTTTAGAATGCAGCTATAATCAGCCTAGCTGCACACATAATCTCGTTCACAAACTCCACTGCCACCAGAATGTAGATACCCAAGTCAATTGGCCTTGCTGCACACGTTTTCCTGATCTCACACAACCACCTCACCGCACCTAGCACTAGTATGCAGCTACACATCACTTATTCCACACTGGCTGCACACAGACTGAGTGCACCCAAGCACGTTTTACTCCATTACTTTCTCCACTGGCCTGGACTGTGGTGCCCGAGGGTGTTCAACCCACAGCGCTTTTGAATCAGACCAATGGTGGAAGACGCTATACGAATGCCCAATAACACAAGTATTGCATTCCATTGCAGCCCAAAATAATATATTTTTACTAAGCACAAGCTCAGTGCTGGAATCGCAGACCCTTTTAATGCCTATAGCCATTAGTTCTGTCTGACCAGGGGTTTATGGCAACTTAGTAGGTATGTATGGAAGATTGATGGATTTAGTGTGCAGTGTTTCCTCCAAAGGACTCTTGGTGCTGTGGGGAAAGTACAAGATAGTGACTTGATTACATCGGATGATAGAAACAATACAGGAAATGGAGGAAACCAGTGAAAACATGAATAAGGAAACTGCATGCCACATGCACTCCACTTCTCTTCACTGGGCTATGTTCTGGCACTCACCCCTGGACCTCTCCTGCCTCTCCCTTTCACTGTCACCACGGTAGCAGAATGGCAGCAGTGCCATCGTCCGCTACATAATCTGCAGATGTGCTGAGATCACCTTTGTTGAGCCACGTGTGGCGACCACAGAACATGCACACTGAAGTAATGTTTTAACACAGTCCGTGCTTAATTGAGTTGAGTTGGAGGGTTGCTTACAGGTTGCATAGGCATCTTGAAGGGGTGTATACATAGAAAAAAACTGTGCAAGAAATCTTAGTCGGGGGCTAAATCTACAAGACCAGAGGTCCAAAGTCTATCCCTAGTATTGTATCGAGTAAAAATCCCAGGTCATCCTGTACATTTCTTTCTGGGATGATGAGAATGGAGCCCCTCACAGGCTCGGTGCTTGATGTTTAATCCCCTTGGGCAGAAGTAAAAGGATGTTAAGATGCAAAGAGTTAAAAAAAAATTCTAACTGGTCTGGTCAGTGCACTGTCAATGTTTTGTAACGCCTCTCGTTTTTTTATCTCAAGGAGCGTGTCCATTCTTCATGAACTTGATTGTCCCAAGGGTTATCAGAGCTGTCATGCAGTTAAGCATTGGTACCACTATCTACGGGTGTGGTCTCTCTCTCTCTCTTCTGGCACATCTGATATTGCAGCAGTTGATAACTTGTGCAGTGTTTATCACTTTCAGCACACCTGTAGGGCTTCTCCAGGGCATTCGCTCTTACATCAGAATAGGGAGGAAAAGTGACCGATGGTTTTCTTACACTCTGGGCGGTCTTAGAGCATCCCCCCAGTATGGATCCTCTGGTGTTTTAGGAGTCCCGAAGATTGTCTGAAGCTCTTATTGCATTTTATGCAGTTGTAGGGTTTTCTCCCCAGTATGAATTCTGAGATGCACCCTCAGAGATGAATCACTGAAGGTGTTCATACACTCTGTGCACGCATAGGGCTTCAGCCCAGTATGGATCCTCTGATGCTTCATAAACTCCAAGGATTGCCTGAAGCTTTTTCTGAATTCTGTGCACTTGAAGGGTTTTTTCTCAGTAAGGCTTCTCTGATGTCTTCTCAGATGTGATAATTGACAGAAGCTTTTCTTGCACTCTTCACTTCTAGGTTTTCCTCCCCGTATGGATCCTTTGATGGCTTCTCAGATCTGTGAGACAGAAACATTTCTTGCACTCTGTGCACTCATAGGGCTTCCCCCCAGTATGGATGATCTGATGCATTATTAAATCTGAGGTTGGAATGAAGCTTTTTCCACATACAGTACACTTGTCTTTCACCACCCATCCTCCCCCCCCCCCCCCCCGGTATGGGTTGTTTGTTGGCATGTTGAATCTGACTTGCCTGAAGATTTTCTTGCACTCTGTGCACTTATGGGGTTTCTCCGTAATATGGAGCTTTTGATGGTGTCTCAGATTTGCGAGTTGTCTGAAGCTTTTCTCACATTCCATGCACTTGAATGGCTCCCCCCCCCCCGTATGGATACTCTTATTTTAGATGTGAGGAGCGAATGAAGCTTCTATTTATTTTTTACACGCGCTGCATTTGAAGGGCTTCTCCCCAGTATGACGTATGGCTCCTGTGATGGCTTAGTAGATGTGAGGGTTGACTAAAGAATGCCTTATGCTCTGTGCACTTGTAAGGCTTCTCATGGGTCCTCTGATGCTTTCGCAGATCTGAGATTTATTGTAGATTTTCTTGCACTCGGTGCACTTATGAGGCTTATTCCCAGTATAGATCCTGGGATGCTGCAAGAGATCTCAGGATAGTCTGAAGCTTGTGCTGCATACTGTGCATGTGTATGGCTTCCCCCCAGTATGGACCCTTTGCTGCTTTATGAAATCTGAGGATTGTCTTTAGCTTTTCCAACACTATGGGCACTTGTTGGGCTTCTCCCCAAAATGGATCCTCTGATGCTTTTGGAGATCTGAGGATTGTATGACGTTTTTCCCACATTCTGTGCACTTGTGCAGCATCTCAACACGATGGATCCTTTGATGGCTACTTGAAAACAAGGATTAGTTCAGGCTTTTCCCGCACTCTGCACCTAATGCAACATCTGACATTACACAATATAATCCTGGAAATCATCTTTAGGGAAATGGAAGACTACAGAAATAAAAATGCTTTCAGACTGGAAAAAGAAAAATGTGATCCTTCTCCAAGAAATTAGAAGTACTGAGGAAGAACTGGAATCCAACCCACAAAAAGTGAAGACTCGCTTAAAAGGGTATACACCAAATTGTTTGTTTACAATTGTTCGAATCACAATTGACCTTTTCACTATATATATATATATATATATATATATATATATATATATATATATATATATATATATATAATATTTTTATTTTTTTTTGCGTTGGATGGGGGGGTTGCGGGGGGTTTCAATTCGGTCAATTGTGAAAAGGTCAATTGTAATTCGAACAATAGTGAAACAAACAATTTGTATACAACCCTTAAAAGACTGGGATTGGATTCAAACTCTTGAGGCAACTTCAAGTAACAAGCTGACACATTTGTCAAGGAATACGCAAAAAGGTAAACATTCAGTTGGAATATTTGACAAAATGTCCTGATAGAAGACTGAGATCAACGTTCTTAAGAGCCAGATTGAATCTACTAAAGACGAACGAGATCCTAGCCATAAGGATACGATCATCAACTAACCACCGCCCTTTTTGCAACAACAAAGAGAAATTGGAAACACTTCGGCATCTGTTACTGAACTGCCCTGGCACAAAAACAATAAGAGAGCGATATTTGGGCCAACAATTCGGGGGCCGACGGACCTACGAAGAGGAGGCCTGGTGGCATCGCCTGATGAGTGGGGGAAAAATGCAAGGCTTGTGATTGCGGTAGCCAACTTTTTTCAAAACCTTGGTCTGGAACAATCCATTATGAAGGGAGCAGATCAATAAACTTGTTTTAAGGGAACTGACAGAAATAAACAAGGGAGAGTTTTCCCTTGTGATGAACTGGATGCAAAAGTGTTATCAATCTTGCAAAAATTGTTTTACAATTAAGTCAAGTAATAATAAAAAAAAATATGCCAGATGTTTCTCCTTTCTCCATTCGGCGCTCTTATAGGGCTTCCCTTCATTATGGTTCATGATAACGAGAATCATCGCGACTCAAAAGCAAGCGATGATTATTTTGCCTCATACTCACACATATGGCTTTTCCTAGTGTTGATTTTTAGATACCTGCACAGATGCAAACTTTTTGTGAATGCTTTCTCACGCTCCATACACTCTGTCTGTCACTCATGTGGAAGCTCTTGTGTAAGATTAGATTAGATTGGTTTTAGTAATGCACATTCCACAAACACCACAGACAAATGTTTCTCATGTGTATTCTTTATAGAGTCTCATATATGTGCAGATTGTTTGGCTTTCCCAAGAAGAAGTGTTTTTGCTACAGATGGCGTTGTTAATATTCTGTAGAATTTTTTTTTTTTCTTCCATCTCTGATATTTATTTTCCGACTCTTGATTTTGGTGTAGGCTCTCTGGGTTTGTCCAGGAGCCTCTGGGTTTTCATGTTCTTGTCTGGAACTCTGAGGAGACCACAAAACCTCAGGGTTTTTCAGGGCAGAGAGCTATGTGAAGCTGATTTCCTCGCCTATCTCTGGGCAGATTTTGGAGGATAGACTGAGCACTGACGGAAAAAAGGAGTTGAGGTCTCCATTGGCGAAAAGATACATAGAAGAACAACGTTTCTGGGTTTTACAAATTCAATGCAGGTAGCTCATTTCGCACTTAATTGCAATTTACATTTGACATCCAGGCATTTCAGGCAATTTGTGCTCATGTCGATGTACATGAACTTATTTTTTAGACTTCACTATTCCAAAAAATGCTTTTTTTAAGTAGAAATTTGTTTAACCATTTTCTAAATTTGAGTTGGCCTGGTTCCAATTCAAAGTTGTCTGAGAGCATGGACCACATTGAAGCTTCTGTCACTGTTGGCCTTCTTTTCTAGAACCTGGTTTGTTCATACCTGTCAGGGGCCAGGTTGTTTGCGTTTAAGGATTTTAGGGTTGTCTTTGGAGTCTCCTTAGTGAACCGATCCATCAGGTATTTAGAGCCAATGTCCTGCCTGCCTGGTGATGCCTAAAGTATTGATGTTGGTTAGGTAGTGAGGAGACTTCAATGCTCTAGAAAAATTTAAAAAATGCAGTCCAAAAATGACAGGTATCCCGATTTTGCATTGCCTGAAGTTGCTTTTTTGTGATCTCTAGTAGAACACCATTACATTTATTGAGTTTTGAGTGGATCAGAGCTTTGATCATTGGGAGAATTTGAGAAATGCCCAGGGCTGGGAGCATCTTCTGTTGTAGGTGCCATGTGAAGTGCAAGGTCTGAAATGTTGCTCAGATATGAATAGATATGGGTCCTCAATAGTGGTCTTTGCATTCCCCTTTAGGATGCTCCAATTATCCTCCCCATTACCAGGTTCATATACTAAGTTACTTAAATGTCCCACTTTTGTAAGCATCCAGCAATGGAACCTCTGTGCCCATCGTATGATATGACATTTTTGTATTGTTCTATCTGGTCAAAGCACAATACCCGATCTCAAATTCAATCAAAAAATCAAAATTGTGCTTGGAGTCTGAATGAACAGACACAATTGTATTAAACCACGAAATTCCATGGCGTAAGAAGATTTACATTTCTAAATGAAAAATACTTATTTTGCTTGCAAATCAAAATGTCTGTAATCTTTCTGAAGCCAGGTCTCTATGATTGCTTAAAATAGAAGTCTATTATGGTCTTTCAATGTATTTATTTAGGGAGTTTGAAAGTGCAGCTTGCAATTTTGGGCTTCCTTCTGCTTGCTCAGTTCCCCATTAGTGCCAGGAGAAGATCAGAGAGGCCGAACAACTGCTTTCGCACACGTGACATTGTGAAGTCCTTTTCCGGCATCCTTTTTAGTGATCTTCCTCCTGTTGAGTCTCGCATTCCCTGAATAAAGTCTTGCGTATGTTTATGCACATGCAGAGCCTCCGATGTGTGGGGCAAATCTGTGGTACTGCCCAGTCTCCTGGTCGCAGAATGATTACTGAAAAGGACAATCTTTCTTAAAATGTTGATGACTCTGTTGTCAACTCAGAGCGGAGTAAACATTATTCAATATCGTTACACCAGCATGCTGGGTACCATTCTAAAGGTTTCTTTCTTTTGGCCCCGTTTGTTCAGACCCAAGTTGCCAGGAGGGTAGGTTGTGGGTACCCAGATAATGCAGGTATTTTCTACCTGTGCCCCAAAGGACCATGTTCCATCAAATCATTATCTTGTAACAGCTTAGTTACAGAAGTTTTGATCTTGGTGATAATCTGTTAATGCAGCCATTGGACCAAGATATGTAACATTAAATATGCAATTGCACACTTGAAAATTGTGATCAGTTAATGTCCTGATTCTTCTCTGGATCTTCTGGTGATGCTGACATTTTTACGCAGACTATTGAAAAAAGTCAATACGATCACATAATTGTGTGTGCTTTGGTGGGTACTCTGGAAATATTTTGAATTAGAAAATAACCACTCGAGTATCTTAAGTGTACTATGAAGCAGTCCAAAACGTATGAAAGACATTTTGAGAAAAAGCTAAACCTCTTCACTTGAAACATTATTTGTATTCAGAGGTTCCTATGCAGAAGGATGCCCAATTACTTGAAATGTTTACCATAATTGAATATACTTGGAAATTAGCAGTCAATTGCACTTAAAAAAAAAAGAAAAAGCCGTCATTCTGAAATTAGCCAACTAATAAATAAAAATAACACAACATCAAACTAATAGGCAATTTAGAAAACAAGTAAAAATGTAATTACATTTGATAATTAAGCTATTTATAGCGCTCTGTTCGTAAGGAGGCACGCACAGGACCTTTATCTAGGCGCAGATGTTAGATCAGTGAAAATGCATTGCCGAGTAATAAAAGGTGGCCAATGTATAATGTGTATAGCCTTGGAAACTAATTGTGATAATGAAGAATATGGACTTCAAAAGTATAGTCATTGGAGGGATCTTCCACCCGGTAAATCCAATTTTATGGAGATCCTGAGACCGAAATCATACCAAACATTTGGCCAGCACTAATGTGATCATGCTTCCTGTTGCTTCAAGAAATGACACATTAAAATACGAAATTAATACATTATCACACAATGAAATACTATACTCTCTGACATGGATAAAGAAATCTGAGTAGAAACAAAATAAATGCATTTCATTTAACCGATAGAGGATGCACAGACCAGGCAAAGTAAAGTTAAAAACCTTTCCGCACAGTGGGTTGGGTTGGAGGAACACCTAAAAGGCGTAGGTTTTTGATGAACACTCAGAATGGGTAACTGTTTTAAAGTACCAGGATGGGCATATTCAAAATGATGAAAGAGCCTACCTAAAGTACCACCTGCCCTTTTCAGGGTTCCCTAATTTAACACACTGGCTCAGGGATGTAGTACCCTGCTTTTTGGCCAACACCACCGTCATGCATTTCTTCCCCCTCACTTAGAGTTTTGGGCTGACACCAAGCCACATTTCCCCCTCCTTGACCAAACAATTCAACCCTTCACAGGCCCTTCGCTCTCCTTCTGGGTCTCTGGTTCTTGCCAGGGCCGGTGGTATAGCCTTTATTAGCCTTGCACGGTCTTCTTGCCTTTTTAGTTCTGGTCTCAGCCAGTGTCTGAGATATAGCCCTTAGCAAGCTTGTGGATTTACTTACTCCTCATGCTCTGAACTCTGCCAGGATCAAATCTCTAGCTTTCAGCAAGGTCACAGCTTTTCCTCTTCTTCTGGATCCTTCCTTGTGCCTCCTGCCGCCAGGTCCCTAGTCTAAACTGTCTCTCCCTGCTTCAAGCTGCGCTCTTACAGATTGGTGCCAGCCCTTTTCTGTTCATGGTCTGGGATTGGCTTGGTGTCTTTCCAAAGTGGTTGGTGTTGGCTGTATTTGTTACTCCTTTAATTCCCCGCTTGGTATTGATCTATTCCCCCTGGTTGGAGTGTGCAGACGAGTGTGGTCTGCCGTGGTGACCTGGTACCTTCTGCTCGTGCTGAAAATTAAGAGTTGGGAGGTCTTTCCTCCATTTCTATTATTTTGCTTCCTCAAAATCACCTTTACAGCGCTGTTCTGTCGTGTCTGCAATGCCTGGTGTGTCCGCTGTGATTGGAAATATGTGTCACGGTAGGAACAAACTCTTGTGAGACTGTTAGATTGTTAAGACTTAAAATTGTGAGGTCTGTAATGCGCACTGCCTAAAAATGTTGACTTTGCTGGTGCTTGACGTCGGCTAACGGTCCTAAGAGCAAGAAGCAGGGAGCAGAGGTTAGTGATGGATGACTTGGACACTGTAGTGATTCCCCCGTACCCGTAGTAAGCTACACTTATTAAGTGAAACTATGTTAACAAAATGATCAACGCTAAGCAACCGAGGTAATTGAATTCAAGCGAACCAAGCTAATCAAGGTATAATGAGGATTATAGAGGTCCTGACAAGAGGCAGAGGATTTGCCCTGGGTGGAATCCACTTCCATGACCGCTGCAAAGGTGCCGTTGGGCGCCCGCACCGGTGAGCATACGTTAACGAAAAATATTTGAACCCTGAACTACTGCAATATTTGGGGCGGATGATGCCTTTGTGGATTGGAAGCCCTGGCCAATGGCCAATGTAAGGAACTCTGTGATGGCCTGATTGAATTAAACAGTGAAATAGGGGGGGGGGGACGCCAGTATGTCATTTATTTTATCCACTTGAAGTCTGCAAAAAATGGTTAATCATTAACAACAACACCTATTCATTCCAATAATTGAGTATGCCTCAAAACATTGTCATGCATTGTCTTGGAGCATCCGTCGAGGGTGCAGGGGGCAGAAAGGAGCTTGGCAATGATTCTGGGCAATACAAAAAAATAAGCAACCGCTAAGTCTTGAAAGCAGGGAAAGTGTGGGGTCATGCAATGGAATTAACCTGGAGGGCCCAAACTCCACTTTATGTAACATGGTGATGGCTAGTCCAGTGCTTAGGACAGTCATCACCAGTGATTAATCAAATCAGGTTATTTCTAGACCTCTAGTGTATGACAGAAATGGGGCTGACAGAGTTTGAAACTGAGCAATTGAACAACATGGTCCGGACAAGGAACGAAGCACAGTTCGCGCCTGCTCAAAAAAGACATTTACCGCTGAACAACATCACAGAGCTTGTAGATGAGTTATTGACCAAAAAAAACGTTCTTCTACAAAGGCCTGTGTGTAAGTAAGAGTCAATCAGGCGAAGGCCCACGGAGGAAAAGGCCCTGTTTGCGCCTGAATCCATTCATCTTCCTGAGACCGCAGAGAGGGCAGGAGCCTTTTCCCCACCTCCCGCAGCGGACACCAGAGCCACCGCAACCCCTCAATGTGCTGCTGGAGCAGCTGTGCCCTTCTACTTAGGCCGCGTCCCGGCCTACCGAGTATCTAAAGGTGAGCACACTTGTGCCTTCGTGTAGAAGCCACACATTGCCCTCGATCCCTCCCCTGAGCAATCCCATGTCCCGAGATCCATCTGCAAACTATCTCGACTTACCGACAACGAGGATGCCTGATCACGTAATGGTTGCGCCTCTACAGCTCTGCTTCCTGAACGGGGCTGTTTATCACATTGCCAAGCAACACCTATCATTTTGTTTCCAGCATTTCCGCCGGCCCGCGGAGGAAAAGGCCCTGTTCGCGTTCCTGGCCATGTGATGAACTCTGCCTCCACGCTACCCAAACTTGTAACAAGGTAGTCCCCAGAGCACCTATCTCGCCTCTTCTGTCGCTCTGCCACTTTTACAGAGTATATTAACTCTATCTGTTTGATACCGCAAACCTCCTACCACTGACCGCCACTCGGTCCAACCCCGACATTTACCTAAGCATTCACCTCGACGTGATGCCAGTATGCCACTGCATCGACCGAACTTGCACAGTACTATTGCTTGCTAGCACAATTTGTGTTGCAAGTACCTATCGTATTGCCTTATGCCACACGCATCAGTGTTGCCTTTAGTATGTCTTGCTGATATCATTGTGTTGCCAGTACCTATCGTATTGGCTTATGCCATGCACATCGGTGTTGTCTTTAGTATTTCTTGCTAACATCATTGTCCCTGGATGATAGCTCAGAGGCAACATGCTCCCCTTGGAAGCAAGACAACACGAAGCAACACAGGTTCGATCCCCGGGTCCGCGCTTAGAAACCTCTGGGTATTTAAGCACGTTATAAATACGCAACTAAGACCAAAAAAAACAATTACGCAACTAAAAAAACAAACCATTCATGTAACAGCGCCTCAATGCTCGTGGGCTGTGTGAGTGCTTTAAAAATGCAAAAATAATAACATTGTCTTGCCAGTAGCTATCGTATCACCTCAGGCCCTGCACATCACTGATCTGCGCATTACTCCTTACCCCTTTCATAGTACCACACACAACTACCGTGACTCCCTACAAGCAATATGTACATTACAGCATACCGGTTCCTAACCATACTGTGCGCCTTATTGCCCGCAGTCCTACAGGCTAAATTAAACCCTAATGACAGTACCCAGAAAAGTCCGACCATGGCAAACCTCACCCGGCCGTTCTGGGGAATCAAACCAACCACATATCTCCCACAGCTCCAGCTGGACAGCCAGCCATGGCACATCAATCCCACTAGATTCCTACCGAAGCTGAACTTGATTACCAATTCCTCCCGTTCAGAATTCACTACAGGCCTGGACCCCAACCCTATGCCACACTCCAATCTAAAGACCATCCATGATCCTATCAAAACCAACACACATTGCTCTACCATAGCTAGAAACAATAGACTCCGCTCTAGACTAACCAAACTTTACGAGCCACCAACCATCACTCGACACAAAACTATAGATAAATGAAGTCATCCACCGGGGACTATTGACGCTATTCCCAAGGCTAACCAAAAAAAAAAGAACAAGACCTAACCTCAAGAAGGAATCCTTTACCTTGTTGCATACTACTAGTTCTCATATCAAGGGTGCCTTAATAAACGCCAGATCTGTGGTCGCCCATGCCATAGATATAACCGATCTAATCCAGTCTGGAGACCTAGACTTCCTAGCTATTTCTGAGACTTGTCTGCATGCTCCAGCTGGACCGTCCTTGCTACTGGCCATACCTGACACATATACCATTGTGAGAGCAGATGGAACAACCTCGCAATAACGGTGATACCACCACCTTTCGAAGTCTAATTTAGGGCTTGGAGTTTCCTCCTCCCCTATTGTGAAATCATGCAAATTACTTATGGTTAAACTAACTACTTCTAATTCTAGCACATTAACAGTTCACCTAATTTACAGACCCCCCAGATCCCATTGGTTGCTTTGAGGAAGATATCATGACCATATTGTCGGATACAAAACTTACCTCACAAATACTCTTGTTAGGTGATTTCAACATAGGCTCTCTTGACCCTAACGATCAACATGCCAAGACGCTATCTGAGACCCTTACCGAACTAGGGCTCACTCAAAGTTAACCAGCCTACCCATGAGATGGGCAGAATAGTAGACTGGGTCACAGACTAAAATTGTGAGACCGTAATCACATCTGTCGAACCTCAGTCGTGGGCGGACCACTACCTAGTCTCTTTCACCAACCTTGACAAACGCTTAGTATCTAAGACTATCTCGCTAGCCCCACCGATTCTGACGAGGAACAAACGGAACATCACAGCTGATAATCTTATGCCTCTTCTGCTTCCTACTCTGAACTCTGCATTTGAGTCTTTAGACTCTGCTGCACTAGTAGACCTATATAATTCCTCCATTACACAAGCATTAGACAACATTGCTCCCCTTAAAATGCGAAAAAGGTAAACCCAAAGCTCACCTCAACACATGGTTTACACCGCAGCTAAAAGTTCTTCGAGCATAGAAAAGACAAATTTAAGTTTTGTGGAAAAACATGCCTTCTAAAGAAAACAAACATAATCTGACTAAAATATCCACTGATACAGGCTTGCAAACCCTTTTTATCTACAAATAGTTGCATCATACTAGCGAGGGCTTTAATCCTGTCCAAACTCGATTATTGCAATGCCTTATATGCAGGGGCCAATAAACAGATCCTGAATAAATTCGAAATACTGCAAAATAACGCATTAAGAACTGTTAAGCATGCCAAGGAGACATCACATCTCTGAAATCGGAAGAAATCATAATTGGCTATCCATGAAGGACAGGATCCAGTTTAAAATAGTCTCCATTACACATAAATGTCTAAATAATGCTGCACCGCAGTATCTAAGAGATGAAATTATTTAAAAAACATCTTCACGCCCTACAAGGACGGTAAACTCGCACTGCATTGTAGCCCCCAGATTTAACCTGAAAAGGGCCGGGGGGCATTAGTTTTCCTGTTCAAGCTGCCCAATGCTGGAACGCTCTCCCTATTCACTTGCGAATGGACCAGACCTTCCAAAACTTTAGGAAAAACACAAAAAATTGGCTAGTGTCAAATGACCTCCGACTACCCCAAGTCCTTACCTGCAGTTGACTACTTATTGAGCACTGTCTGATTTTGCCTAATACTGTTGCCCTTTTTTTCTCATTCTGTATGTCAACTACTGTATTCTTCTTGATTGGTTTTGTCTTGCTGTGAAACTTTAAGACTTGTAATTTACATGTAATGCACCCAGATACCCTCGGTTTTGGCGCGCAGATAAATAAACAAATAATAAATCCTGTGTGCGCGCAGGCAGAGTAGGGAAACTGGATGAAGGTGTAGCAGATCGGAGTTGCTTGAATCAACTCAGCAACTAGAATCTGCAATGTTGTTGAAACGGGCCAGAAAACTAAAGAAACAAAGTCTTTTATTCATGCCACTACTGCTAACTTCTGACCTCACGCTACTAAAAATAACCATAGTTGAGGACAGTCAGATTGTGGGGCCATCAAATGTATTATTGGAGAAATTTAGTTCTGCATTGGCTACCTCCCTCAAGAGTTTGCAAAGATCACTAAAGCTATGGATGTTGACAAGAATTCTTCACAAACCTTTGCTAATATGTATATTAGAAACAGGGATGAAGTTAGACAATGCCGGACATGCCATCCAAAAGAGTGACAGTTTTGAACCCCAGCCCATTTAAATGAATGATGTATTTCATCAGTATAATACCAAGTCGTGAGTTCTCTCCTTATGCAGTTAATCGGACCACGTGCCACAAGCAGAATGATTCAATCCGATCATGTCACAGCATGGCTGAGCATCGATCTCACAGAGCCATCATTGAATTCTGTATCAAGAGTGGCAAGTTCCTCTGAGAGCTTCTATACTACTGACTCCCCAATTTGGCATGAATCCGAGAGTAAGAGTTCTGTAGAATGGAGCAAAAGTCGAGTGAGACAACAAGACAGATGCCAGTGGATAAAGAGAGCGATGGCCTGGATCATCCCAAATCTCCGGTATGCTTAACTGTGGAGCAAAAGAGCCAGAAGCTGTCTACGTCTAACCTATCATGAAGTGGAACTGTATCAAGAAAATAGACATCCCTTGATCAAGGAGTGAATAATGTTGACTTTGATTAAGACTCAATCTTGCCCTTTGTAACAATGGAACAGAAACGGAAGGCTACAGGGAGGAACGGCTGAACTCATAATAGAATGGAGCCAAGCGTAAATAAGGCAGAGCCACTAAGGGAGGCTCAATCAGTGATGTTTTCAAAGATGTCTAATGCAAATTTCCTTTGTGTAATCCTTGAAAGACTACTTTTCCCTAAGGGCGATGGATTAATATTGCACAGATGCAATGTGTTGAGGTTATTTTGTTGTATCCCGAAATTGAGCTCCATTGAAACGAGGGACATAGAATTGGTTGAATTTCCAAAAGATAATCAGCTAGATAAGTTTCTGTTATACGTATCCTCCAGTTTGGTGACATGGATGTTGTTGGAGGAAGTCGAGGGCCTGCTTCCATTGGGTTTTGACCTGAGAGAAATAACCCCAATACTTGAGGAAAAATGGGATAAGCAATCATTTAATGAAGAAGCAGGAATCGGAGAGGTTCAGGGAAGATGGATAGACCGACGGGGGAATGGAGAAATGTCCTCATGCTCACAGATAGGCGGTCTTAGTGGATGGGATATCAGAAAACAAGACCTTGAAAGCAAAGAAAGAATCCAGTTTGTAATTGTGGAGGGGTTGGGTGGGCAAGGCGCTCAGAGAAAATGAGGAGCTGGATTGGCGAACACTTGAGGGAGGGGGTTCCTGACCTGGTTGCTGGAAGCTTTGGCATTGAATACAAGAGGAAATTAACAGCAGGGCTCTTCTGAGCTGGGTGAGATCAGACTGGCGTCTTGGAACACAAGCAGGTTTAGACCTCTTTTTGCTGAGGAGGACTTGCTTTTCGAATCATTCATGATTTTGTTTCTGCCGGAAACGTGGCTTCAAGAAGTGAGCCCTGCTTTTTAGGGGCCTAAATGGTAGACCAGCTTCTGGCCTCCTGAATGTCTTACAGACCGTGGTTACATATGGAAGTGGTCGAGGTAAAACATCCAAATCCATGTATACTAGTACTGGTGATACGAGAATGCCGTTCCAAATCAACCTTATGTACTTGGTATGTATTATGCAACATTTACTAGAATCCAAAGGGTATTAAGAATGAAGATTCTATTGAAACTTTGGTGGATACTATAAATGAATGTTGTGAATGCACTCAGAACTCTAATATTATCTGTGGGGATTTCAACATGCTGGACCTGGGATTGGTAACTAAGAGGAAGGGGGGGAAAGAGGTTAAACTGAATAACATTGTTAAAAATAGATTACTGTTAGGGGGAAGAAGCCACAAGTCTGAATCTGCATTTGCTAAACAGATTGGTAGAGGGGGATATTCCGGGTGGTGCAACTTGGAAAAGTAGTAGTAAGAAGGCTGTCGTAGATTACATCTTTGTAAGTGGGAATTTCTTACCACTAGTCCACAAGATTTGAAGTGATGCCTACAAAGGCAAGCGAACACAACATACTGCAAATGACCTGGGATATGCAAACAATGTCTGTTTAAAGGATCTGTGCGGTAAACCTTGAGGTAACACAAGGTCCCAACTGGTTGAAAATGAATGCATGAAAAATAGCTGAAATACATAAAAGGTCACTAGTGGACAGAGTAGAAGGTTTAAGTATAAATAAGCCTCACATTATTGATTACCCACGATTCTTAATGCATTTTGTATTTTCTTTTTTTAATTCTTTGTTATTGTGTATATAGTTATAAAACGTTTACACAAATAAGACAAAGTATTAATAACATACATATGTAGCAGTAAAATATACAATCGCCATCCAAGAAGGATTTTGTATTTTCAGTTGGAGTGAATAGAAAGGACTTCACTAATGAACATACTTATAATAATTCTGTGGCACAAGAAAAAAGGGCTCTTAGAGCAGATGTAAAATTAATAAAATTGAGCTCAGGGTCGAACAAACTAGTGGTCTTGAAAAGGCGGCACTAAAGGAATAGGACCTGAGTGAAAGCTAATAAATGGAGGAAATAACAGAATGATACAGAGAACATGATACCAAAGTTTTGGAAGAAGAAATGAAGCGAAATATGGCAATTAATTATGTGGCCACACTACCTCAGGCCCTTCAATCAAATGTAGTCTCAGAATCATTATGGGTGGAGCATTTTACCAGACTGTTTTCAATGCCGAATGAAACTGATGAACCATACTGTGATGTAGGGCTGGTAGACTGGAACCTTTCTTTTGATAGAGAGGACCTGTTTACCTTGATAAAAAAGTGCAAGCAACTCAGGGGTTGTGGTGGGGTTGGAGGGGGGATTGGGGCCTGATTATTTGACCAATCTAATGGACAGAAAAGAGATAAATGCCTAGTCAGTTTGTTATATATTCTTCTTTTTTTTTTTTTACTGCATTATTGGAGATCATTGGACAGAGGATTATACCTCCTTTGTCGAAATCATCAATTGTAGTACCAATATTCAAGAAGGGGATTAGGGCGGATCCTAAAAACTACCACCCAATCGCCTTTCTTGATGTTGTTGGTAAATTATTTGCTTCACTGTTGTTGTCAAGGTTATCTGATTGGGTAGTTACTACGGGTAGGTTTGACTACTACCAAACAGGTTTTGTAAAAAACAAAAAAATGGATAAGAGTTCGAATGTCTTCTGGTTAAATATCCTGAAGATGCATAGTTTACTGTGAAGGGGAAAATATATTTAGCCTTTGTCGATCTAGAACAGTAGTTTGATTCCGTGGACAACTTTTATGGAACAAGATAGCTAACTGGGGATTTGCAGTTGGATTAATGCTTGAATTAAAAGCTCTGTACTTCACTAAAAGTTAGGCTGGGTAACATGGGTAGCTTTTCTGACAAGCAGAGGGTAAAAATAAGGCGCCCTCTGGCTCCAGCACTTTTTAACTTGTTTGTAGGAGATGTGGTGGACACCCTGGAGAAATCTAGAACATTCTCTCCACGGTTCAATGGGAGATCGATGGGGCATCTATTGTATGCTGAAGACCTGATCCTCATAGACCAGACACCAATAGGTCTTCAGCGACAATTGGTGGCTCTACAACAATATACAGATGCAAAGAATCTGAGGATACATGTACCAAAAACTAAGATTTGTATTCTTGAATCCGCACCGGGTGAGAAAGGAGGTGTGAGGAAGTGGTTTCTAAAGAAAGAAGAAATTGCCAGTGTGAAATCACTCGCCCACCTAGGGATGTTGGTAAAGTTAAATACCAGTGCAAATGACGGCCCTAGGACAGCTCAAATAAGGATCAAAGCTAAACATTTAGCGGCTCAGGCTGCTATTTTACTTGAAAGGTTTGGATTCTTTTCCTTGATACCGACAATAACCTTTTTATAGAATGAAGGTGGTGGCCATACTCACTTATGGGACAGAAGTGTTCTTTTCAACCGCTCACTCACTGTGGGTTACACTAGAAGTAAAATTCTGGAAACAAGTATTGTGTCTTCCGAGTGGGACCCCTTTGCGGGTGATACAGTATGAACTAGGACTTGCATCCCTATACGCAATGGTGGTATGGAAGTCCCTTGTACTATATCGGTAATGCATAAGTGAATCACCTGTAAGAAGCTTTACCCTGTTGAAGGATGTTTTAAAAAGCTAAAGTGAAACGATTTTAGTGGTGTGGAGATTGGCATGTTCTGCAATCTTATCTGACTTGAATACATCGGAATACATGCCAATCTCCAATCCAGAAGCGGTCAAATCTAAACTGTGGAGGCAGGATTGGTTGGCTACAACTGATCAGAGGTTTTGAATTAATTTGTATCCAACCCAGGAGATTCTGATTGTAAGGAAACAATGGAAGGGAATACATTCTAACTGTAGGTTTTGTGATATGGAGGGTGTTGCGGAGACACTATACCATTTGGTACTATCCTGCCCTGGGTTGTCAGAAAAAAAGGACATTGTATTTGGGAAAGATCCAAGGCATCAACTGCAGATGACTGGTGGTCAATGATGGTCTGTGGAGAAAGCGTGCCAACCGCTATTGCACTGGTCAATTACTTGGAGGACGTCTTTGCTAAAACAGATGTTGTTTAGCCTGGGCAGAGCGGATGAAGGTTAATAGTGTGTTTTGAGATTCAGTTATTTAGATAATACTATTGAGTTTTATTGATTAATTTTTGAATTTTTAAATGTTTTCTGATGTTGAACTTTTCTAAATGATTTAATGAATTGTAATATTGATTTGTTATATTATGTAATAGGTGAAAGGTTAAGATTTGAGCCAAACATTGAAATCAAATAAAAAATATTCCTCCTGGAAAGTAATAGGGTTCAATTAGCCATTCCCCCCCAAGACGGCCATTTTTTTTTTTTAAATCGTAGCCACCCTGTTGGAATCGGGTGGAAGTGAGGACAAAACCACAAATCTCTGCAAAGCAGAGACAGATCTTTTCAGGCAATGTGACTGCTCCAGTTGGGTGAGTGTTAAGGGATTGCGACCCAAGAGGAACCTGCATGCGTAATCGAATGCTGCAGCAGAAACACTTGCTCTACAGTTTTTTTGATTAGTGTTAATGTTTGCTGGAGTTGCACAGAGTTTCTTCCTGGATGCATTGTCTGAAGTTAAGGAAAAGGTGGCTTGTTTAATACAAGCTCTACCTTACTAACATAATTTGCACTGTTTTAATGATGTCGCTTTTACCGTGGCAAGGTGGGGGAATTATATGATGTGTTATGGGAAGAGTCGGCCTGAGGTGGATTTGTATGGCTGTGGGAAGCCCAGGGACTCATTCCACTCTCCCAGGCGCCAGCCAGGCTAGAGGTAAAGGATGCCTGGCATCTGTTCTTCTAAGTTATAACGGATTCCCCTCCCACCACCCCCATCCCTCCTCTGGATGGCACATTACCTGGCTTGTTGGCCATCTTAGCGCCAAGAGTCCCTCTCATTCCCTCATGAAATTTAATTTCTTCACACCGTATAGCATGCATGCAAATGTCCTGCATATGATCCAAGCATTTGCACACGTGTGTCCATTAAAAGTAGTTAAAGGATTATCAATGTAATCCTCCCTGAAGTAGAATTGCGTTATTGGTTATGAATGAAATCGAGAACGGTAAGCATTCCTTTTCATACTAATGGTTGCTGCTGGTTCATGGCTTACACAATATCGGTTTGAAAACATGTTGCAGATGGTGGATATGTGACAGAAAAATCATGCATCATGAACCTGCAGAATATATTCTAAAAATTAAGGTGTGCAACCCTTTGCTTGTGATACAACTTCAATGAGCCGGAACTAGCATAGTCCATTATGAGGTGGTGTGAAAAATGTCTGCATAGACACGAAGTCAAAACTATCTAGAGGAAAGTATAGAATGAAGGGTGAATGAGTAAAATAAATTGTTCAATAAAAAGGAATGTGGTGCCTGCTTTAACCCTGAGCGATTGATTAGTTAAACAAATAATCTATTGCAGTGCAAATGAAAAATTATATTTTGAGGAAACTTAATATTGCTCAAATTTAATTTCTTCCATTCCTGCTTTTTAGGAGCTGACTTTACAGATGAACCTATTGGAATTGATTCGGAAGTTGCAACAGAAAGAGTCGCAGATGGGAAACAATTTCAATTGACGCAGCAAATGGAGGAAATGACGCACTATTGTTTTATTGAATTTGCTGAGGAAGTACTTTGCATATCTTTCCGCCAAAGAAAGTGTGGTGCCAATGCCTGGACCCAGTGCAGGATAGCAGGTTGAAGAACCCATTCAGGAGTGGGAGCAGTGGAGTAGAGTGGCAGTGTAACTGCGGCTAAAAACATGGAGCGCAAGCTAGCTCCCCCAGTCGCTAGTTCACTTGGTTTCAGAATTCTGTTTAACATCATTTGCAATTCTGTAATTGTTCAAACCGTTATTTGTTACTTTGGGAATATGTTTTACTTGTTTGTGCATTTCTGAATCCACAAGTCACTCAAATTGGTTGAAATGCCGTTATTGATGAGGTTACAGAAGTCTATGAATTGTTACAAGGCCAAATGATATTCTGGTGTAGAAATAGTTCATACAAAACTGCCGTTTTTTCGAACTGGTATTAATTCAATTAGAAATAATATGAACATATAGTTTATGAACACATTAAATATGATGGGATCAAATGAGAATCCTGTGTGTTTGTGTGTGAGTATGCATGTATGTGTGTGTACATATATTTCTCAGGCTTCTGGATCGGTTTAGGATCACATGCTTTGTATAGGCCGACATCTAGTGGTGAGTGCAGAGTACTACATTATTTGTTTTCGAAGTCGAAAAAAGAGCACCGACAGGACGTTCCTGTAATACTTACTACTGTTGTGTGTACAGTACCTATGATCCTGCACGTGTCGCTGTCCTCGGATTTCTTTTTTCTCTGCCATCGGGTTGGTTGCAGTTTGTAGAGTTCTGATAGTTATTAACTTAGCGCTTGATATCGAGCTATATTATTACTACTTGACCTAGACATCAGTTGCCGTTGGACGACTCCACGAATGGGAACATTTTTTTCAGGTGACTGCCATCAGAAAATCAGAGAATAGACAGTCAACTACTACTCCCAGGTCTTTAGTGCATTACAGTAGGGAGAGTGTGGGAGATGCATTACATATTAGGGTAAAATACTATAACATGCCTAGTTTCAATACCCCCTTCATTATGCTAGTCTCCCCGTCTTCCAACTTCAACAATGGAAAATACTCCTTGTAAAAGTTTCCCTTCCTGTAATAAGTTTCCTTGGAAGGGCACACAAAGTGTGTAATCATTGCCTTCCATGTATCATCAGGACGAGAGGTGTCCAACCTGTAAGCTCTTCAAAACAGAGACCCTCAAAGATCATCATTCAAAGTTTTGGGTGGCCTTTGCGATGCAGGCTGAGGCATCCATCGAACCTTCTGCCGTTGTGGAAACACAGAGGCCGAACAGGACAATGTCAGTTTCGAAAGCGGAAACAAGGAGACCCATGTTGGGGAACCTTCTGATTCCCATAAGCATGTGCCCAGGTGCGGAAGGTTGTTGCCAGGCCTAGCTATGGAGAGGACACTGGTGACGGTAAGGCTACACACAAAGCATCTCAAGCCCTGGAACACGATTCTTCGGCACAGAGTAAACCTATATTGGTTAAAAAATGAAGTCAACCCTTACTGAGGGGGAGGGCCCTTTACCAGATGCCCTCAGGTAAAAGGGTGCCTCTCAGCACTTGGATTCTGAAGATGTGGACATTGTTTTCCCCATTCCGTCCCCAATAAACACATGTAACCAATGAGAGGTTCTAGAAAACAATGGAGGAATGTCTTCCTTTATAGAATTTCTTGATAAACAGCCCATTCAAAGGAACCACTTAATTTCTTTCGAAACTGTCCCATTCAAAAAAAAAGCTAAACAAACCTACATTAGCAATCGAGGAGGAACATATCATTTTAGAAGTGTAGACTGATGAGGAGTTGAGTACATTGGAGGACGATTGTGACACCTGGCCCCCTCAAAGCAGCTTCACTGGCTCTCCCTCCCTGCCCGGATCCTATTAAAAACTGCACGTATCACCTAGAAAGCAGTCTCACACGGAATATCAACATGCTTAGTGGCTAAACTCCACAACTCTGGAGGCTCTTGCACCTCACGTTGCAAAACTATCAAAAGGGTTAGAATCCAATCTAGACCTCAAAGAGAAGACGTGCAGGCAGTCCTCCTGTCACTCCTGACCATCTGAAACTCAATCCCGCTAGAGACGAGAAATGACCCTACCATGCTCCAGTTCCGCAAAACATTAAAAACGTGCCGCTTTTAACAATACCTGTTAGAGGAATAAAATCCCTCTACCTCCACCAACAATACTGCATTACTATATAAAATGCCAAGTCAAATTGCGGCACAATCCTGTTGTAAATTGCTCCACTGCTCTTGAGCTGGGTTCGCACTGTAAGCAATAAACTGAGATAAAACATGTTGAACCCAAAGATTACCCAATGCCTTCCGAAGACATTATTGATCCCCCTCCCCCATTTTGTCATCCCCAACAGATGACTAAATCCATGACCTTTTTAAAGAGCTGGAGAGCTTTTTAAAATGCAGAGGACACAGATTTTATAGAAGAATTCTTAAGAGAAGACACAAATCGACCAGTATATTCCCCCTATTACTGTCTAAAAAGGGGGATAACTCCTTTTTGGTTACTGCTGTAAACGGTGGGTAACCCCTGTATTGTACAAAGATTTAATCCTGTGCCAGTTGATCCACTACTCGTAAAATGAGTGGAACTCCTCTGGCATCCACACCTTATCAGGAGAGCAGTACAATCCATGCTCTTGGGGAGGGGGGCGGCTCGGGAGAGTTGCTCCCCCCACCGATAAGAGATATGCATTGCTAATGTGTCCGCTCTAATGGCCAGTTCTAGCTGAGTGCAACAGAACCAGATGGACGAGCTAATTAGAAGTCCAAGACCACAGAGGACCCAAATGTTCAAAGTTCAGCAGGAAGGCAAACATTCAGCAAATGCAGTTATAAAGAATGCCCTTAATGCAGCTGAGACTGTGGGCAGACTGATTGCTCAAGGGACCATCATTAAAATACATGCTTGGCTGTGAGTGTCAGGGTTCAGATCTGAATCGCTGGCCACTCTTCTAGACATGCCATTTGCCTTTTGGAGGAAAAGGTTTCTTTTGGGAAAGATGTTGATGAGGCTTTCGAGAAAGCTAAAAAAGCACATGAAACTATCAAACCGCTGGGCCTGATGGCAGGTAAACCATAACAAAAGGGGTTTTCCTGGAAATCTGTAGTTCTTACACCCGAGGTTTCACCATGATGGCATCTCGGTCAACCTACGCAACAGGCTCAGGTAATTGGTTTTCAAACCAAAGCCAGCAGAATCCAACACCATCAGGATTCCATAGACAGTTTAGGCATGGAATAAGCATGGAACAGGCCAAACTCCTAGTGGAGCGCCCTTTGAAACAAAACAATGCCGGCCTGGTTCACGTTACTTCCCATGTTGCCCCTGTCGATTAACATCATATACCCATGCACGGGAGGAGATAGTCTGACGAGAGGGTCATGTCCACCGTAGCATGGGGTTATTGCATCAAATACATCAGAAAACCTCAATCTACCCCTAAAGGACAGACCAATTCCTCCAGAACACCGAAGGCTTCTACAAGCAGAGATCCAGGCACTGCTCGAAAAAGGACCAATTGAACAAGTCCCACAATTGCAGCTACACGGGTGGTGGGGGTATTTATTCTCTGTACTTCCTTGTTGCAAAGAAAAACGCAACAAAAAGACCAGTGTTGGATCTGAGACCAGCAAACAAATATGTGAAACCACAAAAATTCAGAATTACAATCTTACAGGAGGTCATTCCCCTACTAAAGGACGGTGATTACCTGGCAACTCTGAAATATGAAAGAATGCATCTTTCATATCCAATATTCTCAGGTAATTGAAAATGCCTAAGTTTCAGACCGGGTCATGTTCATTGCCAATTCAAAGAACTCCCTTTTGGAATTGTCTCAGCACCTCGGGTGTTCACAAAAGTGTTATTGGTGGTCGCAGCACACCTCTGCCGGGAAGGTATCCCAGTAGAACCTTATCTGAACCACTGGCTTATAACCGTGGAAAGCCTAGAAGTATGTTGCAGTAATACTCCTGACGCAAACAAATCTTTTGCACAGACAAGGATCCTCAATCGAGGAGAGAATCAGCACTAGTCCCAAGTCAGGAAAGAAAATTCTGGGGGCCATTAGCAACACAAAGATTGCATTGTCTTCCCTTAGAAAGAGCGTGTTCAAAACCTACTAATTCAGATTCCCTATTACATAGCTGGTCGACGGATAACTGTCAGAAAGGCTATACGTCTGCTCGGCATAATGACATCCTGCATCTTGATTGTGCCAAATGCCAGACTATGGGCCCAGCTTGGCTCATAAGGTCGTAGAATTTGATCACCTCAACATACCTGAAAGATGCATGGAGATGCGGAGAAGCATGCAAAACCCAATAATAGACACTGCTACTTTAAAAATAAAATATTTATTAACATTTTGCAATGTAAACATAACAAATCCCATTCCCCTCCTCCCTTAACTTGCCCCTCCCTTCCATTGGTACACCAGAGGTCTTGTCCACCAGATGTGTTATGCCCGTTGTTTCCTCCCCCCTGCTATATTTCATGTAAGGTCCAAGATTCTCAGTCTATGCGGGCGTCACTGCAGTTTGAAGTCTCGTTGGACGAATGCCAACACAGATCCCCAATCCTGTTTGACCCTGGCCTGGTCGCCCTGTATGCCATATGTTAACCACTTCAAAGCGATAAAGTTCTCCAGCATGGGGTCTGGCATGGATTCACATGCTCATGAATATTCCCCGTCGTCAGGCTGGGAATCCTCGGTAAAGAAAAAACCAGTATCAGTTTCGTTTCTGATCTGTCTTTCGTAGTAATAACCAATCACTGGTCTCTGCGTCATACTGACCACAGCCAATGACTGCCCTCTACCTAAGCACCGCCTCTGGCAGCCATCTTCAGATTTTTACCGCACGTTCATGTGTTGGGATCCTCGTGCTATTGCTCTCGAGCGTTAGTGCTATTTTTTCGCGCTTTTTTCACAAAAACTCGATTCTTTCGGTCAAAAGAGCCTCAAGCTCCACCGATCCTACATCCGATCAACGGGGACCCGTGTCGGATTCGTCTGCGCCCCTCAAGGGTGAAGATTTCGTCGAGCTACACTTCGGAGGACTCCAGAAGCTTCTCAGGCCCGGTCTCGGAGATGGCCCAGGAGAAGGGAAGCTCGACGCCCGGAAAGCTGTTCAGGGTCTGCCCTGGATGCCAGCTGCAGAACGTCTTTAAGGAGGACGAACACTCTTTCTGCCTTTACTGCCTTCATGAGGACAAGACGCACGTGGAGAAGGACTGTGCGTTTTGCGGCAACATGTCGGAACGGACCATGAAGGACCGCCATCAACGTCTCGCCAACTGGCTGGAGGGTAAGAGCCCGTCTGGCGAGAAGAAGAAGAAATCCGAGCGGTCTTCTAAGACCTTTGAGGGCCCCCCGGCGACGGGGGCCCAACATAAGGCTAAGCACCGCGAGTCCGCTGGCACCGGGAGCGCCGAACGGTCGGGCTCTACGGGCGCCAGGCAGGGCGCACCCTCGCCGGCACCATCAACCACGAGCCAACGCTCTGGATCGGGTAAGAGGAAGGCCGAGCACCCGGCGAAACTCCTGGAGAGGCCCCGGTCGAGCTCTAAGGCAGAGGAGGAGCGTGGCAGTGCGCCCTCCCTCAAGGATAAGGCGGTGAGCGCACCTAAGGTGGTGAAGGCCTTGATCCATCCGACCAAGCCCTCTATCGAAACGGTCGCGGCGGCCCTGGCTCAGCCTGTGGAGGCTGCGCCAGTGGTGGCGACCTCGGGGCCCAGAATCTCCCTGCCTCCTCGGAGGGAGTCTTCTTTTGTGCCCATCGATAGGACCCCCGTGAAACCCTCCGTGGGGAAGAAGAAGAAGGGGGGGCAGGGCGTCGTCGTAGATTCGGCCTCAACCTCAGAAGAGGAGCTGATCGAGGTCTTAAGCCACGGCCTAGGCGTGGAAGAAGGCCAGCCCGTCGGAATGGACCCCGACGCAGGTGACGACGACGACGACATCGTCGAGGATACCGACGGGGCCCCTGCTCGCCCGTCGGATTCCCCTCTGCCAGCGCCGCAAGACAACTCGGCGGCCATTTTGTTGGCCATACAGTCCTTATGCTCCGAGATAAGGACGAGACTACCGTTACCGACGGAGGAACCTCTCCCGTCGGGGGATCCAGAACCGGGACCTTCTGGTGTTCCCCCTACCAAGAAAAGAAGGATCCATCCACCACCTCCTTTTCAACCGTCGCGCCCCGTCCAGCCCTCCTCCCCGTCCACCCGAGGGGATGATACGGGGACTGACACGGCAGCGACGGGTACGGACGACGAGGCATACGACGAGGATATTCCGTCGTCGCCTCCCGCCAGGGCTTCTCCGCCCGACGAGATCGGATCTTTCCACTCCATGATCTCCAGGGCTTCCGAGCTTTTCCAACTCTGCCCTGAGGAGAAGAAAAAGGAAGGCTTCCTTTATCAGCGGCGCGAGGCCAAGAGGAAGACGGTCTTTGCAGTGCCTCTGTTGGACGACATTTGGGATGAGGGCCTTTCCCTCCTCAAGAACCCTTCCACGACGCCAGCTAGAAGAGACCGGTACGAGAAAAAGTACCGGGTCCCGGACACGGCCCCCCTGTGCCTCCGGGCGCAGCCTACCCCGGATTCCGTCGTCTCCGCGGCAGCCAGGAAGAAAGCGGGGGGGGTGCGGCCTCCACATCGACTTCCCCGCCGGACGGCGAGGGAAAGAAATTGGATGCTATGGGACGTAGAGTCATCTCGTCGGCAGCGACGACGATTAAAGCGGCCAACGCCTTGGCTATCGTGGCTCGCTACGACAGGGAGCTCTGGTACAAGATAGCTCCCCTGCTGGATTTTCTGCCGGACGACAAGAGGGCGGAGGCCCTGGAGATCCTGCAGGAAGGTGAGGTGGCCTCGGACCACGCCATCACCGTGGCGACGGACATCGCCGACACTGGGTTCCGCCAGCTGGGCAACGGCGTTTGCCTTCGACGTCGTGGATGGCTCAAAGCTACGGACTTCCGGCAGGACGTCCAGACCAGAGTCCTGGACATGCCCTTCGACGGGAACAACCTGTTTGGGAAGACAGTGGACGATTCCCTTCAGGCCATCAAGGCGGATACTGAGACGGCCCGGGCCCTCGGAGTTCTGCAGCAACGTCGGACGCCCTTTCGGAGCAGCGGAGGCAAGGGCGCCTCCAGAGGTTCCGGCGGCGGTTTCGCTTCCTACCGTCAAGCGGCCCGCTCGTCGTCGCAAGAGGCCTACAGAGGACGAGGCAAGTCTAGCGGACCCCGCCGTCGTCGCCCAGGAGGTCAAGGCGGCAAGGCCGCGTCCAAGCAGGATTGAACCGGCTGTGGGGTCGGGCCCCCACCGGAGCACCCCGGTGGGAGGCCGGCTGGCGGGCTTCGTCAGCGTGTGGGAGTCCATCTCCACCGACCGTTGGGTGCTGGACGCCCTGGCCCGGGGCCACGCGCTCGAGTTTCAAAGAAGGTGCCCGCGCGTCCCCCCCGTGGCCAGGAAAGAACTTCACGTCCCTCAACGGCAAGGACCGTCCAAGTCCTCACGGACCTGGGATTCTCCGTGAACTACGCCAAATCCCACCTGGTGCCCGCGCAACTCGCACTGTTTCTGGGAGCGAGGCTCGACACAGTGTCCCTTCTGGCCTCCCCGTCGGAGGAGAGGACCAGGACCATCTTGGGCAAGGTGCAACGGATGTTGGTGGCCGACGCGGCCAAAGTGAGGTCCATCAAGTCCCTCCTCGGGATGATGTCTTCCTGCATCTACCTCATTCCCATGTGCAGGCTCCGGATGCGCCCGTGCAAGAATTCCTGGATGCGCGCTGGATCCAGACGACGGGCAGCTTCGAGGAAAGGATCAAGCTCGACGAGAACTTCCGACGAGCGATACGGTGGTGGGGCACCCGCGCGCATCTGACGGCGGGCATGGACTTCCAGACCCCAGCCCACCAGGAGACTGTGACTACGGATGCCTCCCTGGAAGGGTGGGGAGCGCACACCGAAAATCTGCACGCAAAGGGACTCTGGCTCCCGACGGAGAAGTCCCTGCATATCAACGTCCTGGAGCTCCGTGCAGTGTTTTGGGCCCTCAGGTCTTTCCTTCCGTCCCTCAAGGGCAAGGTGGTGAGGATCTTCACCGACAACACCACCACCATGTTTTACATCAGGAAACAGGGCGGAACCAGGTCCCCAGCCCTGTCCAAGGAGGCGCAGGACCTGTGGCATTGGGCCGTCGCCCAAAGGATTTTTCTGGTGCCGTTTCATCTGGCAGGGATAAAAAACACCATCGCCGACTCACTCAGCAGGGAGCTGCGCTCGTGCCACGAGTGGGAACTACGGCAGGATCTGGTGGATCGCCTCTTCCGACGGTGGGGCACACCCAGATCGACCTGTTCGCGACGGCGACGAACACCAAGTGCCGGAGGTTCGCCAGCAGGTTTCCCCAGACGAGGAGCATGGGCGATGCTTTCTCGTTCCCCTGGGAGGGCCTGTTCCTCTACGCGTTCCCTCCCTTGCCTCTGCTAATCCGGCTAGTCAACCTGCTCAAGAGGTCACGGTGCAGGATGATCCTCGTCGCACCCTCGTGGCCGAGGCAGATATGGTTCCCGGACCTTCTGGACTTGTCAGCGTCCCCGCCGATCAAGCTGCCGGCGGACGCGGATCTACTCTCCAGGGAAGGAGGCGCCATCCTCCACCACGACCCGAAGTCGCTGAACTTGCAGGCCTGGCTCCTGCAGCGCTAGAGTTTGGAGGATACGACATACCGGCCGACTGCAGAGAGGTTCTTGCAAAGGCCAGGGCGTCCTCGACTCTTAAATGCTACGGACACAAATGGAAGAGGTTCTCTGTCTGGTGCCACGCACAGAAGATTAACCCTCTACGGATTACGGCTCCCCAAGTACTGCCGTACCTGCTGACGCTGGCCAAAGCTGGCCTGGCACACGCGTCCATCAAGATTCATCTTGCTGCGATCTCCAGATATACCAGAACCACGGGGCAGACGTCCTTGTGGTCTCATCGCCTGGTGAAAGAGTTCATGAAGGGACTGTTCAGATCGTTCCCGCCGGTGAAGGCTCCGGCCCCGGCGTGGGAGCTCAACGTGGTGCTGACCAAGCTCATGGGACCTCCGTTCGAGCCTCTGCACTCGGCTCCGTTGAAGTTTCTATCGTGGAAAACTGCTTTTCTTGTGGCCATCACCTCCGCACGAGTGGGAGAGATCCAGGCCCTTTCCTGCAAGGCCCCGTACTTGACTTTCCATGACACGAGGGTAGTGCTCAGGACGCACCCCTCCTTCATGCCCAAGGTACCGTCGGACTTCCATCTCAACGAACCCTTGGTGTTGCCTGTAGTCTTCCCGTCGCCTTCGTCGCCGGCTGAGAGGACTTTGCACTCGCTGGATGTAGCTAGAGCGCTGAAGTTCTACGTGGACCGCACAAAGTGTTTTCGGAAGACGTCACAACTCTTTGTGAACTTTGGACCTGTCAATCAGGGGAAGGCTCTCTCGAAGGCTTCCATTTCCAGATGGCTCTCCGGCTGTATCATGTACTGTCATCGGTTGGCAAACCGACCTCTGCCCGGCCGTCCGAGAGCCCATTCCACCAGAGCGATCGCAGCTACCACGGCGTTCCTTTCTGGTGTGCCCCTGCTGGACATATGCAGGGCTGCTACGTGGAGGTCGACGCACACCTTCACAAAGTTCTACTGCGTCGATCGGGATTCCAGGGAGGAGTCCAGGGTCGGCCAAGCAGTGCTGCGCAACCTGTTCGCCTGAGGTGAGCCTGGTGAGGAGGTAAGATGCTTAATGTTGAGTTTGATGCTATGCTTAATGTTGAGCCTTTGCCACCTCCCGTGGTTGTGCATGTGTATACTGCTATGTATTCTTTATTCATGAGCATGTGAATCCATGCCAGACCCCATGCTGGAGAAGGAACAAGTTACTTACCTGTAACTGTTGTTCTCCAGCATGGGTCTGGCATGGATTCACATGCGAACCCTCCCGCCTACCCCTCTGCGGCTCTTCACTTGGTCATACTGCCACTTCACGTGCTTCCAAATCTGAAGATGGCTGCCAGAGGCGGTGCTTAGGTAGAGGGCAGTCATTGGCTGTGGTCAGTATGACGCAGAGACCAGTGATTGGTTATTACTACGAAAGACAGATCAGAAACGAAACTGATACTGGTTTTTTCTTTACCGAGGATTCCCAGCCTGACGACGGGGAATATTCATGAGCATGTGAATCCATGCCAGACCCATGCTGGAGAACAACAGTTACAGGTAAGTAACTTGTTCCTTCCATATTTTATGCAAGCAGTCTTTCTGTCGACGTCTGCTTCTGTTTCCATTTCTACACCAGAACAAGTGAAACCGCAATAAGGAGAATCATGTACACTTTAATTTGTGTTTTAGAAGGTATACTGTTGTCGGTGTCCCAAAGGCTGCAAAGCTATTCCTTTATGCCCACTTCTTAATCTGTAGAAAACCTCTCGCCCAGTTGTGTGGTTGTTCCCTCCCAGACAGGCTTGATTGTAGGGCACCCCCACGAAATATGGGCTCACCCTCCTCTCCCTGAGCCCCTCTCCAGCAATTTTAATATGTATTGGGAAACATGTGTAATGCTTCCTGTGTTTTGTGCCACTGCGTCATTATTTTATGCCACATTTCCCGGAGTTGGATAGAGCTTGTCCATATTGGAATATTCTCCCAAAGGCAAGCATCACTGGACTGTACCATAATGATGTATGCCACAGTCCAGTGATGCTTCAATTTTTTCATATAGGGCCATTGGATATGTGTTTATATTATCGATGAGTATCTTATATAACAATGAGATTATTTTTCTTGAGCTGGAGTGTGTTGTAATAACTTTTATCTTAAGGGGTTCAGTTGTCTGCTAGCTGCAGCCTTCATCTTGGGATCTGATATGCAATGTCTCGGTTGATAGCACCACAGCCTCTCCCACCTCATCCACCCCTATATGTTGCTTACATACCTCAAATGATTTAATCTCTAGCCCCTGCATCATGTCCCTCAGTTTGAGGCATCCTACAGTTTGCCAGTATTGAAAGGATCCTCAGTCTAATCCCGGGGAGAATTATGAGTTATGAAATCGAGGTGTAAACAGGGATGGGTTGTCCGAAAGGTCCCTGTGTTAGTAAAAAATCCCATGTTTCTGCCACTAGGCCTAATATACCAATATGTACATTGTGTGGTATGTGAACTTTTTCCAGCCACAGGATCCCTGATAGGGGTGTTCCTGCCACTGCCCTAACATTCTTTCCCAAATCTTGGAGGTATCGCCCAAAAATCATTCCTGCATTACTCTTAATTGTGCCACCTCATATTATTTAAGGAAGTTTGGGTGCCCTAGACCTCCTTTATTCCTTGCTATCATCACTGTTTAATTGCTATCAGAGGGGGTTCTGCCAAATATAAATCAATATTATTTTTTTTTAGGGTTTTGAAAAAGATCTGCGGGGGAGGGCGGGGAGCGCTGTTGCGCGATCTGAGAGTAAGACGTGACCGAAGGCAGCTCTGTGGAGCCACAGACATCCTGCTTAAAATCGTACCTTTCCACCAGGAACCCAAGGCTAATTCAACTGGCTTATGTGCCGGGAACCAACCGGGAGTGCAACTCTAAAAACTCCTAAAGAAATCAGAGGTCTGGGAGTCTAACCCCCTGGGTGTCTCTGTGACAACGCGCCCCCCGCCATCTTGCGAGCAGCGGTGAAAGGGCTGGGGACTGTCAGAGAACCCCACCCCAGCAGTGAGTGAGGAAAGGAGCTGGACATACTCTCCGCACCAACCGTAGCACATGAAAGTCCTGCAGGGATGACTGGCAGATGCAGCGGGACCCTGAGGACCCGCTGGATCTCTACGTGGCCTTAACAGCACCAGGTCGGGAGCCGCAGGACAGGAGGGCCGCTGGCAGTTCGCAAGGTGGACTAGGCATTCACAGCGACCACAGAGAAGCTGCAAGTCCACAGTGCAGACAGATGAGGTGTCCCTAACGGAGACAGAAGCCTATGAAGGCACAGAGCTGCACAGACCCGGCATACATTGGCTCGCAGTGGCAGATGGCGCGTACGGACAACTGGAGAGGGGGAGCTGCCAGCAACACTCTCCCTAGCCAGACCTGAAAATTATACTATCAGACTAGATGGAGCATCCTCAAGAGGTGGGGGAGTCGCCTTCATCGCCAAGACCCAACTTGGCTTAAGGACTTCACCTAACCAACTAGTCCCTTCAGAAGAACTCCTATCCATTGAACTACCACTCACGGCATCACGAACAGTAACAATCCACCTCATATACAGACCCCCAATACCTACCTTCGAGGAAGATATTAACTCACTACTTGCCACCAATACCAAACCCAGCTCCCAAATATGGTGCTTGGAGACCTCAATCTAGGCCTCTGATACAAATGACGATAATGCCTTAGCCCTTGCCAACACATTCACAGAACTTGGCTTCTTACATCGTATCGCCAAGCTCACACACAATAAAGGGAGAACCTTAAGACTGGATAGCAGACCTTAATTGCAACGTTAATATCGTGTCAAACACACCTTGTGCCTGGTCTGGCCACCATATCATCTCATTCACCTTACAGAACAGCATTCGAAGCAACCATAGCAACTGCTCAGCACCACCAGCACTCGCCAGAAACAACCGTAAAATTACTACAGATAAAATTGCTGCCACTACTACAACCCATTCTCAACCACTCCACCCTCAACTCGGATCCCTCTTCTTTAGTAGAGCTTTATAACCGAAAGTTACACGATCCCTTCGACTTAGTAGCGCCTTTGAAATTGCGTAAAGCTAAGCCACATGCTCACCTTAATTCTTGGTTTACTCTAACCTCAAAACCTTATGTATCATCAAAAGAAGTGCTGAAACCTCATGGAAGAATCTCCCTTCTGTACTGAATAAAGGCAAATTCCTAAAAGCGTCCAACACCTACAAACTGCCATTAATAAGACTTAGAGTGATACCTGCAATGATATAATCAATAATGCCAAATCTAGTACCAGAGAACTATTTACCATCCTCAGAGAATTAGAGTTCCCTATACCACCTCCTGAAACGTGCACCAAAGATAAGACTTGGTGCACTAACATACAAAAAGCGCTGCTTGATAAAATAGCACTTTTACAATCTAAAATTGAAACCAAAAAATGTAGGCTTTCCTATAACTCCTATCCACATGAGTCCCAGCCTTCCTCTACTAAACCTTGCAACCTATTTCAGTTCTCCCCTCTCACCATTAAGGTTGTAGAGGGTATAATAACGAGTCTCAAACCATCTAGATGCCAGCGGGACATCTGCCCTGCAACTATTATCAAAGAGGCAGCAAAGGACTTCGTGCCTTTCATCACCACATTAATAAACTCATCCTTTGAAACTAGCACAGTCCCAACCAATCTGAAAGATGCATGGGTCCTCCCATTATTAAAAAAAAAACCTAACCTTGACCCTGATATTCCCACTAATTCTAGACCAATAACCACAGTACCGTTCCTGCTGAAAATGTTAGATATGGCAGCATATCTACAGAGTCAGGAACATCATGAAACCAATAATGATCTTGGTCTGTGACAGGCAGACTTTCGACCAAGACACAGCACCGAAACTGCCTTGATAGATTTAAAACCCCAGATGGAGGCGATCTAGTCCTCCTTCTCCTACTAGACTTATCGGCTACCTTTCTTCTTTTCAGTCACAAAGTCGTATGCAACCACCTTTCGTCAGCAGCTCATTTCCCAGCTAAAGCAATCACCTGGATACAATTGTTCCTTGACAACAGAACCATGAGGGTGTTCACACCAACTGCGTCGGCTGATCCAACATCAGTCACATGCAGAGTACCCCAGGGTTCATGCATCTCCCCAACGCTTTACAATATTTTCACTAAGCCACTTTTTGATGACCTTAACCATTTGGGTGTCACCTACAGTAACTGTGCGGATGCCACCCAAATCCTCATCCCCATCACTGAAGATTACGATAACGACACTAAACTGCTTAGCAAAATGTACCTAATCGTACAAGCATGGATGGCTACAGACAGACTGTCTTAATGATGACAAGACTGAGCTTCTCGTCATTGGATCCCAGACCAGACTAAACAAAATTGATAGCCAGTTCAAATCCTTTAATATAGATGGCATCAACATAACCGTGTCTAAGGAAGTGAAAACACTTGGAATTTACCTCTGCTCTTCATTGATGCTGACGAGACAAATTAACAAAATATCATTTGCCACAGCATATACTTACAAAGTAATAAATGCTAACAGACCTTTTCTATCAACCACTAGCTGTCTCTCGCTGGCAAGAGTGCTTATTTTATCTAAACTAGATCATTGTAACACCCTATAACTAGGAACTAATGAGAGAAACTTAAAAAAAATCAGCAAATTATTCAAAACAATGCGCTAAGAACCTCGCTAAATATACTTCAAACTCATATATCGACAGTAAAACGTAATGCCCATTGGCTTTCAATCAAAGACAGAATCTCATTCAAAACCCTAGAACTCGCCCATAAATGCCTTTCTAACACAGCTCCCAAATACTTGGTTTGCAAATTTACTAGAAACTCATCTAACCGACCCACGAGGTCCTCAATTCTACGCTGCCTTCCCAGATTCAAGCTACAGAAAGCAGGAGGGCAGCAGCTTCCATGTACTAGCACCAACATTATGGCACTCTCTGCCAGTACCCCTAAGAGCAGAACCCATCCTCCTTTTGCTTTAGGAAAAATGTAAAAAAAACTGGTTCCTCACGCAGGAGAGCTCAAACCTAATGGTTTCTTCATCCTGTATTTGTCTGTCAACTTGATTATACTGTGATGTAACTGTAACAAACTCGCGCACTGTTTTTTTTTACCTGTTTATCTGTAATGTACAATGTGTAAAATTACGTAATGCGACTAGATTTTTCAGGGTTAGGTGTGCTATAAAATAATAAACACAGTAAGAGGCCTCACCGAATAGCGCAGTGCTGGCCTGCTCTGCGCACTAGCACCGAATCAAGGGGACTGGCATTGGTGGAGACTCCACACAGACTATACGACTCCCCCTGTGCACCAGAGCCACATTCAGCACCCTCTGTCCTCCCTGGGCACAGCTTACAATAGAGGGTGCCACCATATGCGTGCCCCCACCTGCACTGCAACATCAGCTCCAGGGCCTAAACGGGTCCACCAAAGATGAACGGCGATGGAATCGCCCGGCTCAACCAACACTGCGCTTCACGCCACATAGCTAGAGGCACCTCATCAGAGGACCGCAAGGAGGAGATCCATCTCGAATGGTTCGCTGAAATCCGAGGTAGCAGTGTCTGCTGCTCTAGTGAGGTGCTATCTCCCCCCGAATGGTGGGCAAAAGGGAGAAATTGTGAACAATCAGTGAAAACTCATAAGGGGATAGCAGGACGAGGATCCAAACAAGACACAAGCACTGGAACTGAACAACACCCCTGTGAACGGCGCACATTTCCATAGGCGACCAAAACACACACCACAGAAACGCTGAGAAATATACTCCAGGTTACTGGAAGTTAGGCCAATCATCTTCTTAACACTATGGTTAAGGACCAGTCCAAAAAGATGTGACCCAAAGTAAGATGGACCAATTTGCAACGAGTGGACCTACTACCCTTGCCAGCCACAATCCACAAAGCAGCAGAACCCAGGAGGAAGCCCCCCCTCACTGAGGGATGTGATGGTGGCCATTGCCAATTCCCGCTCATCCATGGACGAGATAATCGATGGTATGGGTGTGGAAGTCTCGTTCCTCCAACATGACCTGCAGAAATTACGCTCCCGCACAGGGGAATCAGAGCGGCGCATTTCTGACACAGAGGGCTCGGTTCGAGCCATGGAACAACAAATGCTGAAGGTAAAACGGCTTAAGATAATGGAGTGCCGCATTGATGGAGAGGGCAGATCCAGATGCAAAAAAAATCTGCATTCTGGGGCTCCCGGAAAAGGCAGAGGGGCCGAATATGGAACGGTTTCTCGAACACTGGCTGGCTGACCTGTGTGCCCCTAAAGGAAATTCATACTTTTTCTCCATCGAGAGAGCTCAACGCATGGCATCTGGGAGACCCATCACTGGAGCACCACCACACACGGTCATAGCCAACCTCCTAAATTACAGACACCGCAACACTACTCCAGATGGCTTGTATGAAACGATCAACCACCTACAATGGATCCAGAATAGCTTTTTCCCAAGACTACCAGGGAAGTGCAATGCACCAGACAATCCTTTGATCCACTGAAATGCTGACTACAGTCCCTTGGCATTAATTATGAACTGCTGTTTGTGGCCCAGCTGAAAATGTACCATCAAGAAACCACACACCATTGCACAGACCCGTGCAAAGCTTGGTTGTGGGCAGAGCAGCACCTGGAAGGGGACTGGGATACAGAGGGGGCCAAATCACGCAAGAAACCCTGGATACATCCCCACCCCCCACACCTCTAAATCACTGGCTACACTGGTGACCAATACGCAGAAACTGCTATCCCCCATAACAACGGAGAACACTTGACAAATTCGAATCACAGGAGGTATGTGACACCGCTGCCAAAGGGGGCCCGGGGATGACACAACAGGAGAAACGGCGTCACCTCAGGTGGTGCAATGTGCAGAACCACAGAGCTGCCGAAGCTCCGAATGGGCTGTTCTACTAATCAATACTTAACCTTTTCATGATTTTCCCAGTTGGAACTGATGGAGCCCGTATTTGTGGCTAGCCTGTTCTAAGTTTTTTCCTGAGGGAGTATCCAATGACCTCTCGGGACATGTTTGGGCGACCGATACTTCGGGTTGATACAGAGTATGGGGTGGGGAAGAGTTTGAGGTTCGTTTTCTTCTCTTTGTAATAGTTCCCATCTACTAAACACACACATGTACACATGGGCCACAGGGTGCGCAGACTGAGCAATAACTATATACTTACCCATCACCATGCACATCCCCTTCCCATTGCCGTGATGTTCAGGGGCCTAAAATGAACTCTCTAAAACTTCACATGGAATGTTAACTACCTGGGAACCGGAATCAAGAGACGACTTGTCACTCAATTTCTGAATAGGCACTCCCAAGACATTGCTCTTCTCACGGCAAAAACCCAGCGCTGGCGACATGCACCCTCTTCAGCAGGACAAATTATCGGACAGCAATACATGCAGGCTTCTCCATGGGATCCAGGGGCGTCTTAATATTGATACACAAGTGCCTTCCCTGCAAACTAGCACAGGTGAAACAAGATCCCAGAGGTAGGTTCATGATGGTGACTGGTGAAGTATGGGGTCCAACCATAGGACTCCTGGGAATATACAGCCCCCCACCACAGTGAATTTACTTGACAATATCCTTGCCATGGTCGTAGAAAACTGACCCGATCTATGGATACTTGGCAGTGACTTTAAAGTCATGGATGTGGCTCTGGACCGCACACACTTGCGGGGTAGAAACCCCGATGCTCCCACAAAACTCACAGCTTTCACATCGGCATTGGGGCTAAGAAATGTTTGGTGTGATCTCCACCTGCGAGAGCGGGGCTGCTCCTTTCACTCTGGGGCCCATGCCTCCCTATCTAGACTTGAATATTTTTTTCTCCCAAGGAAGCATGCATATAGGGTAGCCAAGGTGTTTTTTTTTGTTGCCCAGGGTTATCTCAGACCACTCACCATTAGAGATCTCGATACGCACGAACCGGGCCAAACCAAATCCCTTGTGACGCCTGAGCTATTACTATCTGGGCTTCCCGGAGTTAATAGATCACATCCAGACCCATACAACTTAGTACTTTGACCTCAATGAGGCCACAGTGGAAAGCCCTGATGTGGGAGGAGTATAAGGCACTGCTCTTGGTGGAGATCTTCTCCTGGATTGCTGCAAAAACAAAGGCCTGTCAAACAGTGGCTGAGGCAGAAGAGGAAGCTAATAAGCAGCAGGAGGAATACCTGTTGGCAGGCTCTCCCGATAAACACCGAGCCCTCCTCACAGCCAGAGAGAAACTCTGCAATATTTCAATGGACAACGCTAAACAGGCCCACTGGGAGATGCGTACTCAAATCTAAGAATCGGGTGACAAAGCAGGCAAAATACTGGCCTGGCTTGAAAGGCGGG
This sequence comes from Ambystoma mexicanum, assembly GCF_040938575.1. Taxonomy (NCBI): domain Eukaryota; kingdom Metazoa; phylum Chordata; class Amphibia; order Caudata; family Ambystomatidae; genus Ambystoma; species Ambystoma mexicanum. The sequence continues at coordinate 1,174,033,541 of NC_090932.1, read as the reverse complement.
ACGAGTGGCAGCAGCATGTTAGAGAACTAAAATACAAACAAGAAGTGACGATGCAGACAGACCGTAAAATTGCGGAGGTCTTTGCAGATTATTATGCCAAACTCTACGAAGGCCCACCCCTACCAATTAACACCGTCCTAGATAAAATTACTCTTCCCTGTCTATCGGGGACCCAACAGGCGCAACTGGATGCTCCAATGATGGAAAATTAAGTTGCTGCATGGCTCCACCAGGAAATGTCGTGGGCGGTCTTCTGCTGGCCGACTGGTGCGGAAGACAGTTTCCCTGTATGCGGAAGACCTGCTAATATACCTGAGCAAACCCATCTCACTCCTGTACTATGGTTACACAAATGCTTGAGGACTAGAGGACTTTCAGTGGCCTGCGAGTGAACTGGGACAAGTCTATACTTTTCCCAGTCCAGGGGATGGAGCAGGCGATTTCCCCCAGGACTCTCCATATGGAATTGAGCATGAGCATTTCCGCTATTTGGCCTTTACAATTGTGACTGATCTCTCCAGATACCTAGTCCACAACCTAAACCCACTCACCGAACACTTGCCTGGGAAGTCTGACACTGGAAGGGACTCCCGCTATCCCTACTCGGCAGAATGTCCCTTTTCAGAATGCTTGCATTAACACGCTTCCTGTACACAGTCCAGAACACCCCTTTACAAATCGCAGATCTAAAATCCCTGTAGGATTAAAACCATCCTGAGAGATCTGCTATGGGGAGCAGGACATCCACGAATAGCTCTCACTATGCTGCAGGCTGCAGCTGTCAATCTGGGAGGTTGGAATTGGACTACCACACATTAAAACATACTACTGGTCATCCTATATGGCGGTCATTAATGACACGTTGCACAGGGATTGAGACTTACCTCACATTCGGGCAGAGATGATGGGACTTCAGGGTGCGGCCCCCCGAACACTAGCACTCCATAGAGCGCAGATATGGAAAGAAGCCCATAAATGTATGGCAGGGGGACGCTGGCACAGCCCCTATGGGAGAATAACAACTTACCAGAGGTGTACAAACTGCCGAAATGGTCACAATCAGCGGAGGCAGGCATTGTAACAATAGGAGATATGCTCACTGAGGGACCTCCTGCCTCCTTTGCAGAACTGAGACACACATTTGGCCTGCCAAACACAGAGCACTATCACTTTTTACAGATTACTCCGGCATTACGCAGACACCTCCCCTGCCCATCAGACATGCCACAATGCTCACCACTGGAATAGAATGTTCTCCTGGAATCCATCAACACTAAAGTCGCGTCGATGCTGTATCAGGTGATCACAGCCTTCTCATCCCCAGAACTCTCCAACCTTAAGGCAAAATGGGAAAGGAATGTGGGGCTGATCGACTGAGAAGACTGGATACTAGCTATGATGTACCCACGCGAGATGCAATCTTGTCTAGACTGCGCTTGATACAGCTCAAGATCTTTCACAGAATATATTATCCTAAAGATGCTCTCTTTCACTGGAATAAAGTCACCTCCCAAACTGCTTACGCTGCGGGAATGGGGAAGGTACATTCATTCACATCCTAATGGAATGCCCTCGAATTCAGAACTTCTGGCTCAAGTACTGCGATAAATTGTCAGAAGTACCGGAAGTGGAAGTACTTGCTGACCCAAAACTACTGTTGCTTGGCATTTGGATAGGAAAAGTGTCTTGTATCGACCGAAGAGTTCATCCCCCCATAACAGGTCTGATCAAGCACAACCTAGCAAACAAGTGGGGTGTGCAGGACTGCCCCAGGTGCACACAGTTGGTCGCCAATGTGGACAGGTGTATGTCCATGGAACTCTGAATCTACACTGCCCTGGGATGCCCGGTAAAGGCCGCTAAGATCTGGCATAGGTGGGAAGAGGGGAATGGATGAACCACAACACACTTGGATACCCAGATCAGGGTGTGTACAGAGACTAGGCACCGGGTATAGGCATACTCGGCCAAATGCTGTGGCACGTGTGAATGTGGGAACTGAATGATGTGTGATGACAATGTGGTGAACTGTTTTATTGTATGTGTTCAGCTTAAAGAATCAATGAAATGTTATATAAAAACAAAAACAGATCTATGGAAGGGGGATAGGGAGAGCCTGAAAGTAATAGAGAATCCTCGGTAGTACCACCATTTATATCGACATGATCTGCCCTAACCCAGGATAAAGAAAGAGTGAGAGAGGGCACCACCTTAGTAAGTCGGTCTTAACTTTGTGCAGTAAGTGTGGATAATTCGCACCATATAGATATAGTTGATTGGGAGTAAATATCACTAGAACCCAAATAAGTTATTCCTAAGATTTCGGACTTTTGCATATTTATTTTGAGCACTGCCACTGCACCAAATTTCCCTATTTAACTAATTAGTGTGATTGTGCTTGCCAGCTCTGCCAACGTCAGCAACATGTTGGCGAAGGCCATGTTCCCCTCCAAAGCTTATCCCCTTAATTGTTTCTGTGCTTTGCATCGTGGCCAAAAAGGGTCTTAAATATAGGGCAAAGAGCAACAGGAAGCGAGGGAACCCTTTTTTAGTTGCACGTTTTATCAGAATTTGCCTGGAAAGGTGTCCATTGATTGATAGCCTTATGGATGGGGAGCAATAATTGACTAGGATCATTTGAATGAATTTGGACCCAAACCCCATGCACTCCAGTGTATGGAAAAGAAACGGCCGCTCTTCCTTAGACGCTGAGAAAGCATTTGATCAGGTAACCAACGGCGCCTGGGCCATTGCAATGGAGGTGTTCTCAATTAGGTGACTAACCCACCTTTACATTATCAAATGTTTGTCTGATGAACCCAGATTGATCTGGGCCTATTAATTTCGGTAGCATTGTGGTCTACCTTTTCATCAGGATTTTCGTGTATATCTTTGCATCTAAAATTAACACTACAGGTCTATATGACCCACAGCCTGTAAGATCCTTAATAGGTTTTCGGGATATGGCTACTTTTGCATCGTCTATTCACAGGGCTATCCTCCCAGTTAACCTAATCCAATTGTATAATTGTGTTAACCAGGGGACTAGTCGAGTCTTGTGTTTTTTGTAGATGATAGCCGGCCTGGGGCTTTATTCCTTTCTTCTAGAAATGTCCATTTCCAGGCCATCCCTTTCCATGCTGGTGATTTCTTTTTTGAAGCAGGAGTTAATTTCAATATTCTCTTTGCTTGTCTCCATCTGGGCTATCTGAGGCATATAGTGTGATTTAGTATTCCCTCAATTACATCAATTTATCTCTTGGGTCTTGGTGACAATTCGCCCTCTTGTTTTTATTTTCAGTATTCTTTAGGCTGCAGTTCAGTCTTTAAGCTATATCACCAGTAACGGTCTGCCTTGTTTGCGCCCACATAATATCTCTGTTTTGCTTATAGCAGTGCTTTCTCTTCTTGATACCTGTGGAGTAGGTCTATTTGGCCTCTAACATGTTTGTATCACTTTGTCACAATTCTGCATAATCTCTTTTAGCTGTTCCTTCTCCTTCTCCCATTGTTTTTCCCTTTGGACTTTCATCGCAATTAATTCTCCTGTTATCGCTACCTAAAAGGAATCCAATACTGTCTTTTGGCTCATCCCTGTCGAAGGATTCTCTGCAAAGTTTATCTGTCTTTTCCCCTATTGATTCTGCCAAAACATGGTCCTTCCATATCTCGCTCAGGAGCCCTGCTCCATAGGCCATTAATACTCCTGGGGTTATCTATCTTGGCTGTAATTTGGACAGGGTCTGACCATGCTATAGAGCCCCGCTCAAGAGCCTTTACCTTCCTCATGAAACGCAAAAGGACACCCCAATGTGGTCTATCCAAGAGCATGATCGATGGACGTGGAAATGATAGGTAGACCCACTTTACTCCCCCTTTACTACTCACTATGTGTCCTGTGGTGCTAACAACTCAAACCTTTGTTTTAAGGCTTTTGATGGAGCTATTATGCCATGTGTCATTCCCATACTCCTGTCTTCCTGTGGAACCCATTCTAGGATGAAATCTTCTGCCAGAAGGACAACCATTTGTCCAAACCTTTCCAACTGAGATAACCCTAAAATAGACACCCTGGCCCATGTTGGGAGTAGATACTGTAGCTAATGTACACATTTGTTATTCATTTCAAGCCTGGACAAACAAGTAGTGGCCTTCAGGATCTATGTACAGGCTTGGGGAATCCTTAAAGGCTATGAGAACCCACCCTCGGCCCCATTTTATCCTGTGCATTAGCTTGATAACTGTGGGTATATGACAGTAACCTGACTACTGCTTTATCGCTTGTCCTAATGTGCGTTACTTGAAACATTAATATATCCGATCTCTTTAGTTTGTTTCTTTTTACTGGGAAATTCATTCACCTAATATTGTATGTTATAAGTGTGAAAGTGATTAGAGATGCATAATTCAGCTCATCCACCTTTCTCTACATGACTCTGCCAAAGCCTTCCACCCCCAACCCCTACCCCAACAAATTCCCCCATCCATCCCAACCCCCCCAACATCCCCAATAACCCAGGTCGGACCCTAGTTCCTATTGACACTGGAGACATCTGGTCCCCAGCCATACCAAAACTAACTCATGAGTACAAACTTTCTGGGTAGAACGGATTCCCTCTGAGTGATTCTAGTGTGCGCAGGATACTGAATTTAGTAGTTCTGCAACATGTCCATGTGCAGAATAGAAATATCCTTGAGTGCAGCTGAGTGGGCTCCTTAATAAGGAGAGGCGCAAGGCATTGTGTTCCACCATCATGCCATCTCGGGGCCAAATTACAGTAAAAAAGTATAGAGAACAATATTAAGCAGTGGACACAGATCAAAAGTCTGTCAAAAAGTCTAACCTTTGCTCTGAGTTTTCTCAAAGTGAAATGGTGCCGTCATGCAAAGGATGCTGGAATATGGAGTTCTGCAAGGAGTCCATATACTAAATGGAATGTATAGATGACTCCGCAGACACAGATAGACACAAGGTAGACCAGGTGCATACTCCACCTAACCGTAGTGATCTGTCATGCAGATTGCATCTCAGGGGCTCCTCCATAGCTGGCAACTGTGGCTGGAAGGGCTTATTTAAGAGGGATGGATGGACAGATTTTACATAGGCCATATGCATTCCTCATTGAGACCGTTATAGTAAGTATCTAAACGGTGAACCCATCTCGCTTCCTTTTGTAGGAGGCTCCTTGTAATATTGGCAGAGCTTCCAATGGTGTCAACAATCCACCACAGCATGTCATCTGCTGTGTGTTGTGCTTCTATATAGTTAGCGACCAGGGGTGCTGTCAGGTTCTTGCACCTGATTCCTAGGCCTGTGCTCACATATTCTTACATGGAGGGTCTTTGTGTCTGACCTGCATAACGCAGACCACACAGACATTCTATTACGTAGATTGCCTGTTTGGTCTTACAGTTGGTGAGGCTGCGAAGGGTCCATATTTGTTCTTTGATTTTGAAATCTTTGATTTTTCAGGTAAACTTGCAAGAGGCGCAATTCCCACAGGGGAAATGGCCCACTTTTGTATGTAGATTCCACAACCCTAATCTTGGGGCGGGTTTTATGAATCTGGAATGTACCAGTTGGTCTATTAAGTTTTTCACCCATTTGTAAGCGAAGCTAGGTAGGGGCTCATTTGGTAAACAGTCTGGGCAGGGCCCAATGTTTAGAAATGAGTTTGCAAATCTGTGAGGCATGCATCCCATGTGTAATCACACAGGTAGTTCTCGATTCTTTAGTGATGGTATTCTCCTTTCCTTTTTCTGTTAGAAGGGTTTCTCTTTTATGGAACCTGGCTCGTTTTTTGGATTGTGCAATGTTGCGGTGGGGGTAGCTACGTGCTGCCAATATAACATACAAGTCTGCAGCATGTTGATAAGTCACTGAGATCTGAGCAGTTTCTTCTGATACGGAGGTATTGACCGTTGGGTAGGTTTTCCTGCAGGTGTTTGGGGTGGTCACTGAGAAAGTGCAATAGCGTATTCCTATTGCTAGGCTTTCTAAAGAGGTTACATTTAAGACATCCATTTGTATGCTCTATTTTTAAATCCAAAAAGCTGATATCAGATTTGCTTGATGTCATGGTAAACTGGATATTAGGATTTGTGTTATTCAAACAGGCATGGAATGATATGAGATCCACTTCTATCCCTTCCCAAATGCACAGAATGTCGTCGATATATTGCTTCGATTCTTTTATTTGTTTCCTATAGGGATTGTTCTCAGACAAAATATAGGTCTCTTCGAAATCAGCCCTATAAAGGACTGCCAGGCTTGGAGCAAAGGTAGCCCCCATTGCAGTACCCTTTGTTTGAAAGTAAAATTGCCCTTCAAACTCGAAGTAGTTTTTGGATAAGGCCAGCCTCAGGAATTTGAGCATACGCTCAATGGTGTCTGTCTGGGGTATGCTGGTATATAATGAACAGATATCCAAAGTGACAAGTAGATGTTTATTAGCGTCAAAGTTCAATCCTTCGAACACCTGTTTGCTCTGTGTGGTGTCGCGGAGGTACATTGAAATTTTGATGCTCATGGGTTTGAGGAAAGAGTCGATGAATCGACATATAGGTTCAAGTGCTGATCCGCATCCCGAAACAATAGGTCTTCCTGGTGGACTTTGTATATTTTTGTGAATTTTTGGGAGTGCGTAAATAGTTGGAATCCTCCCTTGATTGGTAGTTAAGAACTCAATTTCTTTAGCAGAGATCCACTCGCGATCTCTTCCATACATAGTTGTTTCCAAAATTTCTGACACAATGTCTTTGGTAGGGTTATTTTTGATGTTTTATTTATAACTCTCACTGTCCATTAGGAGAGTATTGACCATGGCCTTGTATTGTGTTGCCGTCATAAGGACGTTGCTCCCACCTTTATCAGCTGGTTTTATTACTAGAGACCTGTTCCTAGACAGGTCAGATATGGCTTATTTTTCCTCCTTAGATATATAGTGATAGTATTGCTGTTTTTTGGTCTTTAGTTTCTTGAGGTCTGCCATAATGCATTTCTCAAAATGCATTCCCACTATCGCCTGCCTCGCCCAGTCGATTGCCTGGGTGGTTTCTTCCTTTGCTCATCTTCACTGATATGCCAGAAATTTAAGCCCTTTTCACAAGTCGTGAGCCTCCTTTGTTCATTGTCCCTTGTGAAGATCAGCCCAAATGGGAAGGTCCATATGTATCAGATTTTTTTTCTGATTAAAAACTTTAGTCACTGGCCCCATGTGCCTCCTCTTCTGAATCGTCGATTGTGCAAGATCTTGATAGAGATAGACCTCTGCCCCATTAACAGTGATATGCTCCGTTTGGGCCACTTTGATAATTTTCTTTTTGATGATATTATGTTGGGGCTACTAGCACATCCCATGGCCCCACTCCTGGCTCAGTCCTCATAGGACACACCCAATGGATCAGATCAATTCCCTATCTCTTCAGGTGCAAGGTCTGTGATAAGGTCCCCAAAGCAATGCTGCACATATCTTTTAGGCAGTGATAGTAGTTTACTAGAAAAAGTAGTGGAACTGTGACTCCGGCGTAGGACAGAGTATGAAGGAAGGAGCAACGTGAAACACATTGTTTCGAGGGTTACAGTCATGTTGGTTGACGGCCAATTGAGTTGAAATAGATATCAGTTTAGTTGTAACTGATATTCGGTGGAAAAGTGGAGAAATGTGCTTCAACTTCATAAAGAACATTTCCATAATGGTGAAAATGGTTTCAAAAAGTATTAGAGCTGTTAACAGTAGTGGAACACTGCTTCCGTTCGTTCCTACTCACTTCACCCACTGCTTTTAGGTCTCCGTCTGAAAATATTTCGGGTAGCCCTTTAATGCGGATGTTAGATCTATGCAATCTGTTTTCCAAATCCTCACATTGTAGCTCTAGGTTTTGCAAGATTCTCGACAAGTGCTCCAGCACCTCGTCATTTTTTTTTATCTTCTGTTACCGCCTGCAGGGCACTCTATTGTGTCTATCCTCTCCTCTGGTTTCCCCATTTCATCCTTCATCTTTTCATGGATTGTTTTGTCTTCCTTCATTGCGGCATACTGTTCCTGGAAAGATGTTATCTTCTCCTGAACCTCCTGGAGACATTGGATTAATTCTTCGTTGCTCACCGCCATTTTGGCGGTGTGTGAGTTGTGCTGAGCCCACAGGGGATCTCGCTCCTCCCTGCACGCCTCTCTCTGTGGTCCCCTGTTGCCAGCATTGTTGTATCCCACCTTCCGCCTACAAGCATTAGTGACTAGGGTGCCCTGAGGCTTCCTTCGTTTTTGACCTTGGCATCGACAGACATGGGGGGGGTGCCGGGTATCCCCCAGGTAGTGTGCTTGCTCTTGTTCTCTTTTTGCCACTCCTTACTCTTTCTAGCAGGAAGTTGGCTGTCCCTTCTTCTTACCCCTTCAACGTCACAGGGGACTCTTTAGCAGTTCTGGGCTGCTCTGTTTGCCACCGTCTTCTCTTGGTGCTCTCTCGCTGCTTCTTTGAGCGGTAAAATGACCTAAAATACCTCGGTCCAGTGCGTCCCTCCTGATCTTCCAGTCCACCGAACTGTGCTTGCTGGGCCACTGCTATAGGCTCTTTAAGCACACTCTGCGAGTGATGACCGTTTCTGCCAGTGTCTCCGGATGTGTTGTTTGGGAAGCACTGCACTTTTCAGCCGCTGATCCCTCTGGTGCGTCTGCTTGGTCACGGCCCTTTATCTCGTCACGTTCTGCTTGGCTGCAGTGCCCTGTCCATCTTGCGCCTCTGATCTTCAACTTATTTCTGCTTGGTAGGGGGCTGGAGACGGTTAGAGGCCTGTTTGGGGGCGATACTTCTCACTGCTGCCTGCAGTGCTTACCTTCTCAGGGCCCCACTTCCTGCTCGCAATGCTCCCCAGGCACCTTCCTCTCCTTTCTGCTGGGACTGCAGAGGGCTGGACTTGCTGTCCTCTCCTCTGCCTCTTGTGTCTGCCTATCCTCACCTCTGAGGGTTGCAGTACTTCTGCAAAGCGGGGGGAGCAGTAATTGAGGTCTGCTTGATTCCCGCCTGTCCAATGTCACTGACCGCTCTTCTGTACTCCAAAGACCTCATACCCGTTCCGGACTCCCCGAGGCCACCTCTGTTTTTCCTGCCAGCCTCCATGACGGGCTGTAGGCCTCTTCCCCTGGAGTCCGCTCCTACACGATCAGGGCTTCTCTGAAAACATGTCTTTCAGAAGACAGGACCGCAGTTTATTTGGAGGCCCTGAGGACAGAGTGCAGTCTTCACGTCCGCTTGCTTTCAGATGCCATCTTGGAATCAGACACTGCCACTTTAATGAGTGTGTGGTGTAGACAATATGATGTAAAACCTGATGATTGCTTGCCTTTACTGATTCTCTATGCTGCTTTCATTAACTCTACTCAGGGCTAGTATTTAATTCCTTGAAGGTTCATCTGGCAGCATTGGAATCTTACACAATGTCGCAAAACAAAGTCTCCCGGTGGCGAATTCCAGTGAAAGCAGCTTCTGTAGACTTCTTGGGGTTATTTATAGGTTCTTTATTATAAGTTACATAAGCTGTTAACTATGAGAGACCACCGGGCCCATCACCCAGGCTCAACTGACCAGGCAGGAACCCAGGAGCTGGATTCATAGCCAAACATGCCGCAGGCTCACACAGCGTTCCAAACTAGGACACAGCAGCATTCCTGCAGTCATGCACTGGCAACAAGTACATTATAACACATCTCCTCTCTTTCCAATGATGACCCAAACAAAGAGAGGTCAAACACAACAATACGTGTCATAATGCCAGGCATCTTTTGGAGAGATGCAACTCAAAAGAAATAACTAGGACGTTGTCCCTAAACATACTTCAGACTTCGAATATCCTACTGAGGTTACTTCCTGCTTCACTTCAAGCTCTATACAACTATTAATGTATCACTTAACCTCTATGCGATACTACTCTGGGATGGAATCCCTACACATGCTTCAAACTTATGTGCACTGGTAAGGTGCTAACCTCTACTATACTGGGATGGGATCCCTCTACAGACTTCATACCACCAACTTAATTGCTATAAGAGAACTTAGGCTTCATTGCACCGGGACGTAATCCCTACACTTTCATCACACTTAATAGATGTGGGAAGGCGCTACACTCCCACTATGCTGGAACGGAATCCCTACACTTTCTTCACACTTATTAGATATGGGAAGGCGCTACCCCACCACTATACCGGGATGGGATCCCTACACATTCTTCACGCTTATTATGGGAAGGCGCTACCCTCCCACTATACTAGGATGGAATCCCTACGCAATCTCCCCCATACACTGGAAAATATACCTACACAACTTCATACTAAGCAAACTATGGGAAGGCGCTACCCTCCACTACTTGCCTCGCCCTCCGACTACCTCATTAGGCAGCTATTTCTACCCAACTCAAATCTTTGAGCACACCGAGGACACTTGGAAGACGCTATCTCCCTTTTAGAACTTCAATAACTTATTACCACATCCAGAGGACATTTTGCATTTACATATATTGATAACTGTAAAACTGCCAACATATGGAGCCCTAAAAGTCCATGCTGCCCTCTGTCAGCCTAATTTTACACCTTGCTCATTCCTTTCAGCTTCCTAACAGTCCCTGTCGCCACTGGGCAACGTAATCCTGACATTCTTCAAGATCATTAGTTCTAGCTCACTCTCTCATGGACGCAAACATCATTCTTAAGATCATCTAAAACTTAACACGTCCATGAAAGTCCATATTTTCCTGAACATCCTCAATAGATTACATCTATGAACTTCAATATATATACACCATCCATAACTGGCTTCCATGCTCAAATGTCACTCAGTGCATTCATACTCGATACGCATACTACATGTTATGTTAACCTCATACATCTCTTGTAGCATCATAACATTTGCATATTTCTGGTTTCCTCTACATCAGCTCTAATTAATACCAACAATGCTTTCCCTTCCACACGGAAAGCAGTACATCTGAAAAAGAAAACGTTCATATTTCCATAGCTTGGACAAAAGAAGCCTGTACCCTCTGCCAACGGGATCTTTGCATCTGGGCATTTTTACCTCTTACATCAGCGGATGCACAATTAGGTTGCTTCCTCTGTTGAATGACACTTTCCCTTGTACCTGCAAGTATCAGTCCCAAATGCTCCCTACTGCTTTTACAGAACTCTTTTTACTCTGCTTGAAATCTATAATCGGGGTAACTTCCATTTTCTTCGCTTATACACTGGTATGCTCACTACTTCCTGCCCACGTTGTATCTACGTTGTAGGGTGCTTTGCTCTGACTGCCCACAGAGTAATACTTCGCTCTGACCCTGCTCAGCGTCATATTGCCTGCACCGGACCAACGTAACGGCTGGCATGGAAACTTTCACAACGTTCTGTTCTGTCACTAAGACGCAGCTCAACACAGTGACATCATCATTTTCTATCTTATTCGGAAACATGTTGTATCTCCTGATTGCCAAACGGCATTCTTCCTCAATGCTACTTGCCACCAATAACGCCAAAGCCTTTAGCGCATACACATTATGGGCATCTGCATTCTTGATCACTCGATGTCGGGACCACCTTCACTACACATACACTGTCTCTTTTACTGAGAAGCATCATTTAAACACAGATCTTAGGCATTTTTCGTCCTGTGCGTTTTGCCTCAACCTTTAGTGCAAATTCTTCCTGGTACTGCCTCTGCACCAATCACACTTTGTAAACGCCCTAAACCCCTACTTCTTCTCATACAAAACGCTTACAGCTTCACCAGCATTGCTATATCTCTAGCTCTCACGGAAAGCTACCTCGAGACGTAATCCCTACCCATACTTCAGACTTAATACTTTACTAAGATGGGACGTGATCCCTACACCATCTTCATCTTCGCAAATTAAATAATAATATGGGAAGAAAACCCTACAGACTTCAAAATCTACTGCTAGGGAACATAATCCCTATACTGGCTTCAGACTTCATACTTCAATGAAATGGGACGAAATCCCTACACTCACTTCAGACTTCAAACTCTAATGCTAGGGGACGTAATCCCTACCCATACTTCCGACTTCATACTTTAATTATATAGGAAGAAATCCCTACACCTACTTCAGACTTCTGACCTACCTCTAGGGGACGTAATCCCTCAAAGTTCGGACTTCATGCTCAACTACTCCGGGACGTCATCCCTACACACAATGGGTCTCTATTCCCACTTCAACTTCGGGCTTACTTCACTCATGGTGCACTACAACCTCTCTTGAAGGCGCTTCATCTAGCTTGGGACTTCTTGAACACTTCAACAATGGCAATTTACTACACTTCCCACATTTCTTAAACACTCGGTAATCACAAACATGCTTCCACACTTCTTAAACTTAAAGCAACTTTAAGCATTATCCACATATACAACTATCATCACATCACTTCGCTACACATACTTCAGACTTCAGCCTTCACACTATCCCCAACTTGGGATGCTTCACTACCATGGGACAGCTTCAGACTTCAAACTCTACTGCTAGGAGATGTAATGCCTATACCAGCTTCAGACTTAATACTTCAATAATATGGGACGAAATCCCTACACTTGCTTCAGACTTCAATTTTTACCCTTTGGGTGGTAATGCCACTTCCAACTTCAAAACCTCAAACTTCAGACGGGAGAAACTGACATACCATTCTTCCACACATCTTATTGTTGGCATTAGTATATATACAAACAACAAACAATGTGTAAATCTAAACATCTCTAAGAGTCAATGCCGCCTTCCTGCAGCCTATTATTGCTACACAGTCCATCTCTCTTTGAACAACATTAACCTGAAATCCCTCAAACGTGTTACTTCTAACCCACTCTCACTCCTTCCTTCTTACTCGCACACTAAAGAACACTGAGTTCTTTTCTAGAATGTCCATATGAGTTAATTTTTTTAACCTAAAAATCCTCACAGGTGTTATCTCTAGCCACTCTCACACTCTATTACTGACTCGTACACATAAGCTAATTGTGCACATTAAGGAAGTCCAAATCAGTCCATTTTTAACCTAAAAAGAAAATCCTCAAATAGGTTAAACTCTGATACATCTTGATACTTCAATTACATCTCCTGCATACTTCTTCCATGCACACATTTCAACATCATACAATTTTCGATGCACCCAAGACAATTCATGTTATAACATGTAAACGTAAAGGATACACGTGTGTGATGGTGCTTCTCCATGTCCATCACTACTTCTTCCTAAGGTGGTTTCACACCATTAGGCACGGCGGACCCATGCTCGACGGTGCTCCCGTGCCTTAGATAATTCCAACGATAGTCGCACAAGTGCGGTTTGCTTATTACATGGAGACTCCCTTCAGGTACTGCGCTCCTCCTCTAGCACTCTCTCTACATTAGCTGTGACTTAAAGGATACGTGGCTCCACCTTAGGCAATACTGTCTCATTTCCACTTCACTTGTGCATACAGATCTGTCCCACGCCGATATTCGTCTGCTCAAGTGTATTAGGTTTTGCTTCTTTGCCCGTCACTTGTGCAACCGTATTTGTCCACCGCCGCATACTCTCGAAGCTGCACACTGGCGGCCGCACGCACGAACACTTTGCTTCCATATATTGAAAGTGGCACTACCGTCTGTTCATCGCTTCCGCATTACGGTCTCTTCCTCATTTTGATGCACACACGGAACACAGCAGGGTCCTTTCCTCAGATACAAAGCAGATCCTACTGCTCTTACGCGCCACAAAGTTCGGTAATGGTCGCTCGCTCTAGTCTCTACGCAGTATTCCAACCTTTGCCATTTTCAGCTGCTAGAGCGAGACATCATCATTTTCTCCCCGGCATCTGAAGGGGGCTGAGCTCCCGTACATCAACCCTCTAAAGTCCTCGGGGCCTGTCCGCACACGCCACACTGTAATCCCCTAATTACATTGCGGGAATCCAATCAGTTAAATTGCTTACTCTGTGACGTCATCAGTCACAGCTTTACACTGGAGCGTATCAGACCTCCTCCGGCTAACCGTTGCCCAGCTAGACGTTCACTACGGCTGGCCAATTCAAATCCCCAGCACAATCGAGGTATCTTAAAACTTCCCGTACACACTGGCGCCCTTTAGTGCTGCTAGTCTAAGCGATCTCCAAAAGCCTCTTTTATGCACACCTTTCTCTGGAGCACACCTACGGGCTTCAGGCTGCCGGGTTCGCTTTTCTCCTCACTTTCACGTCTGAAAATACGCAGCTTTGATGCAAATGCATATATCTTCCCTCCACATAAATTGTTCACTTCAACTTCAGACCTTAACATGCATCAAACAGACAAGTTCTTTGTACTTGGAGATTTCACTGTTGCTACTCAATTTCTCCCTAATCCTACATGTGGCTTCACATGAAAGTCATTTCCATATTAGAGTTTCACCAATTTCCCAAATCTAACTTCTCCAAACTTGCTCTCTTCGACCTTATGGGCCCAGGCTCTACCTTTGGAGTTTATTTCTTCTCTGGGGCTAAACTTCTTCTCATCTCCTCCCCATATTTATTTTTACACCCCCCTGCACTCTGGCCCCCTGGGTGATGGGACTTACTTCTGGATGACTGGGGGCAGTGGTCTCTGCTTCTTCTGCTGCTCCCCCACCACAGCTCAGCTTTCTTCCTCTCTGCATGGGTTCTTGAAAATCCTCATCGCCAATATTATAAAGCAGCTTCTGTAGACTTCTTGGGGTTATTTATAGGTTCTTTATTATAAGTTACATAAGCTGTTAACTATGAGAGACCACCGGGTCCCATCACCCAGGCTCAACTGACCAGGCAGGAACCCAGGAGCTGGATTCATAGGCAAACATTCCGCAGGCTCACACAGCGCTCCAAACTAGGACACAGCAGCATTCCTGCAGTCATGCACTGGCAACAAGTACATTATAACAATTAAAACCTTCAAGAACAATTACACCCACCGGTTGGTGATCCGCCACCAGGTTGGTATATTAATGTTTTGCTAAGCAAACTCATTGGTCCACCTGTTGAACCCATGCAAAAAACATCTTTAAAAGACTTCTCCTATAAGGTAACTTTCCTTGTAGCTATTACATCAATTTGAAAAAGAAAGTGTGATCAGTGGCCTTTTGTCATAGTGCACAAAACAAGATTATCCTAAGAACACAGCCATGTTTTCCTCCAAAATACCTATCAATATTTTATGTCCAGCCGCAGACAGGCAGACCCCACTCCAATATGGACAGTGTACAAGAGACCTTGCTGCAGGGGTCCCAGACGTCAGCTGAGTTATAAATGAGTACACAGTCACTTGCCAATTGCCTCACATTATGGGGTC
Source organism: Ambystoma mexicanum (assembly GCF_040938575.1). Lineage (NCBI taxonomy): Eukaryota > Metazoa > Chordata > Amphibia > Caudata > Ambystomatidae > Ambystoma > Ambystoma mexicanum. Next base: position 1,174,018,210 of record NC_090932.1, on the reverse strand, counting down.
TACGATGATGGACACACTTTAATCAGTTATGAAGGTCGGGCCCACAATGGATTCTGTGATTCTGCTTGCGAATAGAGTACCTACGTTTGCAGGGTCGTTCGCGCACCCCAACCCTTGCCCCATGGCCAACATCAGGTTGTTAGCAGTATGGCCTCTCTCCAGGGGAGGCAGTGGGCAGTGCACTGTCAAACCTTCACTGCCATTATCACCGCGGACCCATTTGGAGAAAGCACTGGTCCCACTGAAAGTTACAAAGGTGCCTCTGTACCCCCCCAAAGTGAAGCAGAGGAACTGCAGGAGGACCCAGCCAACGGACGCTGCACTGCACAGCGGCTCACTGCCACCAAGGGCAGCTAGGGGTCCCCAGGTGTCTAGAGCCCTCAGGCCAGCCACTCCCCCTCATGGACTCCCGCAACCGCTACCTGTGTCAGACACCAGTCCGCAGTTCTCGACAAGAGCTGCCACATGGATGCGGCACCCGGTGCCCCAGGGGACAGCAGACACAAGCACAGCAATTCAGCTGACTTCTGTGGATGCTGCATTTCATTTTGTCGGGGTCACTCCCGTGGCCCCATACTAGTGGCAAATGGCCACGACACGTCTGTTGCAATCTGCAAGCTGCGGACAATGTGCAGGGACAGAAAGGCACCAAAATGCAGCACAAGATTGTGCGCAGCTCATCTCTGCAGATTCATGCCAGCATGGGGAGTTAGGAAAGGAGGACTTTGCTATTTACACCTTCACTTGGTTGGAGGCTCTTAGGGAGCCATCTTGCAGATGACGTGGCTTGCCACACCTCATCTCGTTCCATATTTGATCTACTACTTCCCTTTTTTGGTGCCCTCTGTATATCTCCCCCGTCTGCTGCTGCAGCCTGATGGCTGTGTCCTCTAAACAATTAGGGTAACCTTTAATGACCTGAAAGACGGATGGAGGCACAGTAAACATAATGGCAGCCAATATAGCATTCATGACAAGATACTGGTACCCTGACCTAGGAAGCTTGGTTGCTGTATCGTACCACAGAACCTGACTATGCACTGCCAAATTCTTCATAAAGTCTCCGATCCTAACCTCTAGCCATAACAGATGCTGAATCATAGTACCTATTTATTCTCTAGATCTGTAGTAAACAGACCGAAACCATTTCAGGAAGTTGAGTGACTTGCACCATCTCAGTATCATTATAAGCATTCCGTGTGGCCACCAGCTTGCACTGCAACTGACGGAATGGCCAGCCCATTACCTAGAAACCTGCCAGAATCTTGAGTCTTACTTTTTTTTTGGATTATTGTGCAGTTGGTCATATAAAAGGACTTTTTACATGTTTTCAATCTAAAAACAATTGTACTGACAAATCTTTAGTATAAAAAAACATATATAGAAGCAAGAAGTAGTACATAAAATAGAGGAGAGAAAGAGAAGGAATACATGAAAGAGGAAGATTCCGTGCTTACATTCATTACAACATTTTTCAATTACAAAGAAATGTTTATGAAATTCAATTCATTTAAAAGTTTTAACAATGCGATGGACAACTGAATCTCCTTTCCAGCTCAGACCTTATGCCAAAAGTCCTGGGTAGAAATCCAGTCTATATTGTGAACGAAATGGGAGAAATAATTTTCTCTGAGTGCCAGAGTAGATGCACATGATAGCAGCAGGTGTTTCATGTCCTGAAGACTCCCTTCACTGCGCATGGTACATTCACCAGCAGAGCGTTCTAGTTTTTGTCAAATTCGATGCGTTTTGTTAGTTTTGCTCAAATTTAAACAAAAACGCAATAGCTCCGCCCGCCAGGTGGGATTAGGGCATCTTCTAATGTAAGGAAGGACATACTTGCTAGATTTTTCGCATAAGGTGACATTTTTTAGTGTTCTGCAGGTTACTTAATGGGGCTCTAGTTTTTATCCAGTCAGTGTGCATAAGCGCACGCTTCATCTTGTCAGGATTTTCTATTATGGTCTTACTAGAGTATTCACAATTCTCTAGGATCTTTTCAGCATCATATTGTATGTTCGACAGATAGAGGTCCTTCTGTGTGAGAAGATATTCGTGAATATCCTCATACAGAGAATGATCTAAAGGAATTAGAATTTATCTATAAAGGGCAACGACTTACCAGTTAAAGTAGGACTGCAGAGATTGTAAACCCAACACATATCTCAACCTTGAGATGGGTAGGGACAGAGGGAGAGATGGTGTCTTTTTCCATAGACGACCCTGTAGTCGGTCCCAGTTGATGTTGCGGGCACTTAGGTTACATTCCATGCATTATAAGGTAGCCGGAATGATTTTGCCTTTATATAATTTTATTAAAGGCATGAGAGAGAATCTACAAAACGAATTTAAGAGTCTTCAGTCTTACATTCCCCTAGCACGATGACCCTGTGCATTGCAAGGGGCAAGTTTACCACATCTGTTGTCCCTTCCTTTACCAGCATTTTTATTCCTAGCTGTCACTACTGTAGTGCCAGGTACCCCTCTGTACCAGTGGACAGTTTTGGAACTTACTTTGTTTCTTTTCCTAGTGAAAAGGACAGAAGCGCAATAATGAATTGGGCCAGAGGCATGGAGTGGTTCAGGACACATTTCAGTTACATGTGGTACATATGTTATGCTAATCACACCAGGTTTGGTTTAGCAAATTCCACAGGTACTGGAGTTATAGCTGCAGCATTTAATGCTTGGACTCATCACTTTTCCAATTCAGGAGTGTTTCACAAGATGAGGACCAAGTCCAAACTGGCATTCAGGTTTCCGTGGAAAGAAACCCAACCACAGATCAACCCTACACTGCCATGCTCCACATAAACCACACTGGCCTCTCTAGCAGTGGACAATATAATGTTTCTTATACTATGGCCAGCTCTGAATCTGAGAAGTAGTAAGCATGCCAGTCATGTCACATTACTTTGGGGATCTATGACATAAGCACTTGTCCCTAGACCGTAATTGCAGAATTGGATGTCAGGAGTACCGAGTATGGCCCCTTCCATTGTGGCGCCAATGCAGACCTTTGTTGATGAATATTAATGAGGACTCCACCTCCAGGCTGGAAGGAGGGACCAAGTACAAGTGGTTCTCTTGGCAGGGCTGCTTTTTACCTGACTATGGGTGAGACTAACAGAAGAAATTAGTGATTTCATATATTCCAGTAAATTACCATCAGGTGTAGATGATTAAACACAACTTTAACAGGTAGTGACACTAACAATCAGATGGAGCGTCCATAAAGGACTTCATATGGACTGAGCCTTGTTTTTCTTTTTGAGATACTTCTCATGTTGAATAATACCAAGGGCAATGCCACAGGCCTTTTCAGACCAATCGCCTCACATAGTTTGGCAAGCTTATTTTTTCAATAGTTCAGCGTGGGTTGACAAAACCCTGTTAGTTGCGGGCGCTGGCAGGGAGTTGGTGCTCCAGTACTGTCGGTAGTTATTCACAGAACATTCTTGAGTTGTAGTTGTGCATTGGTATTTTTTGGTTCAGGTGCAACATAACACTTGTGGCACATTGTGCCTCGGTGATGAAACACAAAACAGCCGACGCGCGTTTATTATAATATTTTTTCAATACTCCATTCTTTCCCTCAACTGCTCCGGCAGATTGTGGGTAGTGAGCTCAATGCAAGCTGTGCTGTAATTCTAAGGTGTCCAGAAGGGTCGTCATGGTGTTATTCTCAAAATGTTACCCTGGTCACTGTTAATGCAAATGGGTATGCCATACCTGGGAACAAAAGCTTTCACCAGTGTTATTGCATCTGCCTTCCAGCATGAATCTGCCACTACCCACCAGTAGAACACATCCTGATCAGCAAGTGGATACTGCCAATTGTTATAATGCAGTAATTGAAATGTATCAATTTGGAGGTTCACAAAGGGCCATCATGAGGAGGGTGTGCTTCCAGGGTGGGGGGCTTAACCTTTCCCATGTTGTTTTCTAAGCACACAGTACACGGTTGGCAATATTCTTGAGCAATCTTCGGAACATCAGGTACAAACCATGAGCAATTTCGAAGTCATGATCATTCCATCTATTCCTATGTGTTTGACCATGCTACAATCTGACTGGATGGGAGATTCAAATTTGTGTGGCTACAAATGCCACTGGCTATCTCTCCACAGAGAGTCTTCATGGAATTGGCACCCCTTTCATATGCAATTATCTTTTTCACTGAAAAGTGCATTTTCTTGCATTTGGACCAACTCTTCTATTGTTCTATAAACAGGCTGGTCAAGACTGGCTTTATTTGGAAGAATGTAGGTGTCTTAAGACTCTGACAAGACAGACAATTTGGCTGTTCGATCTGCAAAATAATTTCCACAACTAATAAGGCAATCTACAGACTGATGTGCAGCACACTAAATAATGTCTATCTTTTCAGAAAGCATAATGGCATCCAGCAATTCTTTTACATAATGTCCTTTCTTAATTGCGGTGCATGTGGATGTCAAAATCCTTGCTGCTTCCAGAAATGGCCAAAGTTGTGGGCTACCCTGAAAGCATACAGCGAGTCAGTATAGATATTAACTTACTGCTGAACATCTAAACAGGCTCTAGTAAGGACTAGTAATTCCATCACTTGTGCTCAAGTGAACTAGGATAAACTTCCACTTTCTATTACTTCTCCAGGGGCACACACAGGGTACCCACTTCACCAATCTCCCATTTGAATTTCTATAACCCAATCCATCAATGAAAAACACTAAATCCAGTTCTGGTTAGAGCACATCGGTAAGGTCAATACAAGGCATCAACAGTCTGTGATAGCTACACAGTCATGGGGGTAATAGCATGGGGCTGTAGCGTGGGAAGCAAGGAGGCAGGATTAAAGTGATATCAGAAGAATTCAAAAGTATAATGTTATATTTACTTCTAGAAATAGACACATTGTGTTTTTTTCTTCAGTGATAGTGCCTACAGCATGTGGAAATGCCAACTCTTAACGGGGACCCCAAGACGATTTTCTCACTTGGTTCTATGGCATAGGCTGCGGGTGCCACTGATCTTAAAAATGGTGGTATTCCTTCTGCCAGAGGTGTTGCTAGGTCTGGAAAGGATCTGGGGATGCGCTAATGTCAGGACTCGGGGCTAATTAGCCATTTGGTTGTCACCCCTGAGCTTCAATCCGGGGCTTCAACCAAATGACCTGGGGCTATAGCCCCTTCGGCCTCACCCTAGCAATGCTACTGCCTTCTGCTACAGGATCTACTTCCTTGCTGTAATTTGCAATGGGCCTATGGTGAATCCCATCTTTATGAATGAGTGCTGCAAAAGCAAACCCATCTTTCTCATGGCAGTACAAAGTAAACAGCTTTTTGTAATTTGGAAGTCCCAAAGCAGGTTTTTCCATAAGACATATTTTGTATCTGTTTAAAGGCTTCCTCCGCTTCCGGAATCCACTGGAATGGCTCCTCTGTACTAATTTTCATATATTTCTGCACAGGCTTAACTATCTCAGAGTGGCCTAATGCCCATTGCCAGCAGGAACAGACTAACCTTACAAAAATGCTCTCATTTGTGTTACAGATAGAGGTTTAGGAATCTTATAAGCAGCCTCCTTTGAGGAAAGGACAACCGCCTACTTAAAGACCTCAGCACTTCTAGCCCAATTCTTCTACGATTCGTCTTATCATACTAAATATGGACAATGGCAAAGTGACTCTAGTGGATTATATTGCATGACAGAGGTGTATATCTCTTTAAATCATGCCACATCTCAGCAGTTAAACCTTAAACCATTTACCAAATGGAATGTTCAAATCTCTAAGCGTTTATGGAATGCATTGCCATAGGTATGTGGTTTTGTCTATTATCTAGCCGCAGGCGATGTTAGGGTGCAGTAAAGTGTACTGAAGAACTCACTTAGACTGGGGCATGACTGCTTAAAGTCTAACCTTCGGCAGCATCCCACACGTTATCCAGTTCAAAACTCTGAGTTGCATTAATTTGGAAGAATTCCTTTTTTACCTTCCCAATTTATGTACTATGTTTTGCAACCCCTGGTCCAATCTGGGCCTGGCTCATACGGGGGTTACCCGAAGGGAAATATGGCACAGCAACCAAGAAAAGAAATAGACACCATGGATTGTTCAAAAAGATTTAGTAAAAGTGTGCATTTTTAAGTGGGGAACCTTTTCTTTCCTGGTGATCTCCTGAAGGAACCAAAGCCCCTATAGTAATGGGGGGCAAAGGGGGCTTGGGTGGCTTACAATGAAACTCAAGGGCCAAGATCAATGTCCAGATCGCCCCTGTCCATGGAGTGGACTGCTTGAGGGTTGAAGTGCACCTGCAGGGGCAAGAATAAATCAATAAAATGGCTGGAGATGTTTGGCAGAGGCAATAGAGGGTAGAGGAGCTGCCAACGACACCTGAAATTCAGCTTCCTCAGGGTCTGCATCTTGAGTGGCTCCTCGAGGCATTTTTAGTTTTCTACCTGCCAGTCTGCATATGTCAGCCAATGTTCCCAGAGCAGCCTGGGAGCCAGTCAACCTGGGCCCATTAGATCACTGCATCACGGGTTGCTTGGGCTTGGGCAGGGCGGCCTTGGGAAGCAAAAGACATGGCCTTCTCTGGGGCCAGTTGAGGGGGGTCCTCCCAGAAGACCATCAACGTCAGGGCTGTCAGTGTGGAGCGGCTTGGGCAGAAGTGGATGGCCCCCAGAGTTCAGCCTACCCTGTGGCCATGTGGAGTGGGCTGCAATTGCAGAAGTCCTGGGCTGCACATATGGTGCAGCCCGGTGAACGACAGCACCCTGGCTATAGTGGGGTATGTGCAGGTGGTGTGGTGGCCTGGGCACACAGACTCACTACAGTGATGTGGGGAAGGAGGAGTGGGCCTGTCCTCTGTGCTGCACAGAGCCAGAGTGAGAAGATGTCAGGCCATGCCCCTGATTCCCCAGAACGAGCATGGCACAGTGGCGAGTGCTCTTGTGGGTCACAAAGGTCTCGGATCCCACGGTGCCCCCCTGGGAAATGGGGAACGGCATGAACAACTGGAATCTCACATCCATGGCGGTAATATTTTGTGGGTTATTCATTGTGCTTGAGAGACATACGTGCTGCTTGGGCCATGAGGAAAAGCCCATAGAAAGTATACAAAGTACTGTTCTCTAGGCTGATAAGGCTTCTACTAAAGAATGTGGTTCTATCATAGCTCTCTGCATCAGCTATGTATAAACAGTTATACTCCTGAATAGTTGTACAGTATTCTGTATATATCTCTGTTTACTTACTGTCATATTTGTGGAAGATATTTTGGTGAAGGAACGCCACTGGACCAGGACAGGTGGCTTCAGGTTACTGGAGGTACATCGTAGGATTGCATGGCTGTAGGTGTGATCAGAACAGCAGGTACTTTCGTCCATTGGGAGGGTCACCTATGTCCCTTAGCCTATTATGTATATGCGTGCACAGGAGTAGGGTAAAAAAGGGCTGTTCTGAATGCCCACCCTGGGAATCCCATTTGTGATTCTCTTTACGCTGGGGTGGGTAGGCATGTACGACCGACCGGAGAAGGGCAGTGCATGGAATACGGGTATTGGAGAAGAATATATATATATAGATATATACATATTGAGTGAAAAAAACTTTGGTTAAGAGAGGGCTAAGGTGAACAGATTTCATGCAACAAAACCTCGAAAATTCAGTACTCGCATTTCAAGCAAGTACACCTTAACTTGGTGCACCCTGTTGCGCAGCATATGACCACAATATTGACTTCACAGATGACGTCACTAATTACACCATAGCTAAATTGGTATCCCTAAGTGCAAGCGCTTGCACTTAGGGATACCAATCTAGCTTAGTTCACATTAAGGCTTTCGTTTGTGAGCCTTCCCTAAACTGAGTAGCTCCCATTTATTAACTTCTTATATATGATGGTCTTAGTGGCGCAGCCCGGTACAAACTGACATCCAACCTGCCCTTTCTAATTGCATCATATGTGACATAATTGATGAGGTCAATAATTACATCATATATTTCATAGCTGATTATATAAAAGAATATTTTTGTTGACCACTTTTGATACATATGTTACTGTATTACACTAAGCAATAACAACATGACATGGAACAATACAGCCATACACAAGTATCATGTGATTACGTGTGAAGCATTGATTTACAGTACTTATCAACTTATAAAATGTACAATAAAAATATGTAATATTATACAAATGGTTTGAATTTCATGTATTAGTAAGCATTTACAATACTTAATTGCAGGGACAGTCGCTGATCCAGCTAAATATATGTCTGGTATTTCAAAGATAATATAAGCAGATCTAGTTGGAAAAAATAAATAAAATAGATGGAGGTAGAAACATGTTTAATAGAACATTTAGAGAAAAAATAGTCAATATTCACACTTAAATTTACAATTCTCCTTACCAAAATATCATTACATGAACACATTATTTTCTAGATCACAGGTTTTATAAAATAATAATCACATTAAAAAGAAAGTACGTACCCATGCGCACTGTCATAGTATAGAATGTACAAATTGGATATTTGGTTCACATACAAATAAAAACTGTTACTTATACTTCCTAATTACCTTTATAGAAAAGAAGTGAAGATTAAAATGTAAATTTTTAATTATAGACATATTTTTGGACATTTCTTTTGAAGTATAACAGATTTCCTTCGAAAGTACATAAATGCTTATGTACTATTCTTCTTTGTAATGATGTGTGGGGATGGGCCTCTAATCACCTTAAATCACCTTTCATCACCTTAACCCAAAGCGGGCCCACCACTTAAGAAGCAATTGCACATTTGTACATAAAGCAAGTTTATTGTACAATCATCCAGGGAGGGGCTAGATGATGCTGTAGAGTCAAACTCACCCAGGTCTCTCTGTGCCACACAAGTTGACACATTATATACATTTTTCCAACAGTTAAAACACTCCCATATATTTTATTACAAACCCCTCACCCCCATGTGATTGGTCAAGGCCTATACAAAAGAAATCTAATGTTTCCTACAATTCCCCCATTCCGATTGGTCAAAATAATCGTAACTACCATCTTCAGCTCATGTGTACAACACAACCTCAGCACATAGTTAGACTTTCACATAAAACCATAATGTATTGCAAGTCACAGCTGGTCTGAGACCTAGACCTAAACGTAACTGCACATGGTTTGCACGAATACCTTAAACAAAATGAGGAAGGGAGCAATAAACAGGTTCCCTTTGAACTGACGATAACCACCTCACCCACCCTGACTTGTTGGCGTCTCTGGTCACATCCTGAGAAAACAATCAAAACTCATGAAGTATCAGTCATTCTGGCCTTGATCGTCACTTCACCCGTTTATTATTGGTGAAAAGCAAATCCCTCTGAACAATGAATAACAAGCTCCCATGCACTTAAAAAAGATTACATCTGGCCTCTTCAATGCTGCAAGGTCTTAAAACCTCGGCCAGGTTGATGGCTTGACCATCGGCGTAATGTCATGGTCAATCATTACTTCTCCTCCATCCTCCAATCCTGTGAAAGCAGTTGCTCCCAAGCACTTAATTCACCTTGCAAACCCCTGACTGCAGAGTTTAACGAATTTATAAAAATAGCACACTACCTGTAGATTTATAAATTCCCTCTACATATATATCACTATATATGTATGTTTAATAAGTATTGTGCCTTCTTCACACTGGGATTTCGGTGACAAGTCACCTTCCTCTCATGCACATTATGAAACTCCTTGTCTAGCTTCTAGGCACTTCATAGCACACCATTTCTAAAACGTGTTTGTATTTTATTGGCAGTTTTGACATTTATCTTGCTTTGTGCATGCAAATCTAATATGTATCAACTTGAACACAAAGTAACACATCCCATTCACATTAACTACATTGTATACATATACAATTGCAACATCGCCCCAACTTCACCGCACCCCCAGTCAAAAATTTGGTATGCACAACGTGAACCCCTCTTCCTCATTAGGACCTTTCCTGACCTCTCCAACATTCCCCCTTCAGTTAATACTTGAACTAATAAATCATATTCCTGTTCCTTAAAACCATTTTCTCGGGGGGCGGGAGGTGGACCCTACAATCATCTCTCACATTGGTACCCATAAGGGCATACTCCTCTTCCGAACAACCCCAACTCGTCCCCCACCATTTCTGCAATCTACCCACTGCTTCACGCAATTATCCCAACATGGTGGAGGACACAAAACAGATTCAGTCTCAGTACCCTTGTGATATGAAAAGATAGTGGTTCTAGCTTTGGACAGGGTCGCAGTCATCATTGCAGCTGATTTCGGTACCTGGGCAGAACAACATCATAAGAGCATTTGACAGGAAAAATAGATAATAAGGAAAAAGATACAAATAGGTGTTAGAATTTTCACAGCTAGGCTCATCCAAGACGGAACCCAAAAAAAAAGAGAGTGCAACCAAAGGTCATTTGTGAATCCTGCCTCGTTTTCCATGTTCACTCTAAGCTTGTGCAAGGCATCAACAGCCTGAGCCAGGGACCCATTCTCTGAATCATTCGGGGGAAGAAATATGCAGCAGGTGTTTCCTATCTTTTGGCAGACCCCTCCCTCCATAGCTGTTAGTAGGTTGAGGATATACCTGTTCTGCAAGGTTATAAGACTCAGAGCCCACAGTTTTTCCTTGATGGCACTGAAAGCTGATGCAGAAGAATTGACAAATAACAGAAGGTTGTATCGGGTCACCTGGAGCCAGTTCAGGTTTGGCAAAGCTTGGACGACAGGTGCCAGGAGGGACGGGAAAAAGGTTTCTGTATGACTAAACAACTGATACTGTTCAGGAATGTCCATCAAAGCTTTTGAAGATGCTGTCAAAAGATAGTTGGACGACTTGTTTCATCACAATAGTCCCTCCTTTCCATGATCAGATAGTCATTTACATGTCCATGTGTGATGATACAGAGGACGCATGGGGCATAATGGACAAGGGGGGCGCGGATGTGGCCTTGAGAATCGGTTGGAAAAGAATCAAATGTTTCTCAGGAATGGCAAGGGCAGGCACATGTAACGTGGTGAAACTGCACGCACCTTGCCAGGCTGGAGGCAACTGCATGTAGGCGTATAGTGCACAAGTCTAGAAAATGTCCAGGAGTGCAGCTGTGCCTCCAGCCAAGTCAGCGATGCAAAGCGTGCGGCTGCAGTTCTGATTTGTACCAACAGGCACTGTGCCATTGCCCTTAAAATACTGAGAAAAATGGGTAAGTGTCTGTATCTTAACAGGTTTTTCTGGATCCCAATATTTCTGCCACACATTTCCACATTCTTAGTTTACACGTGCCACTGCTTCTTCTGAGAATCACATTCCTTCAGCTCTACAACTCTTCACCCCTTGCTCCCATTGTTATTGGTAATAATTGCCCCTTCTAAACTCAATTGGACTCTTGGTGTACACCAGACATTCTTCTGCTCTATACGTTATGTAGCTAAACATTCTTCGTCAACAGGAGAAACAGGTGCTGTGACTGATTGCCCTTGAAACTGCCCTCGGACTATGCACAAAACTAGATGCAATAGACACAGTGTGTCTGCTGACTCTATTTCATCCAGGATAAAC